>NW_006408558.1:5430689-5459822 GCF_000296735.1 Chrysochloris asiatica | reverse complement strand
TAGCCAATGTCCAAGTTGCAAGACCCTTATATTTTTATTCCATTTTTCCATGTGTGGATCATGACAAGTTATGGACAACATTGTGGCAAATGAGTATTACGGAATACTTAATTGTTTTTTGCCAATGCCTTTAGTGCACTTGTTTCTGTGTGGTACAGTGACTCTGTGTATTCCTTCCATCTCCTTTTCTTTTTTTAATGTTTTATTGTGTATTGTGTGATAGTCTACATGGGAGATCATTAGTTTTACATTTATTCCATCATACATCGTCTCATTGCCATAGTTACAGTCCTGTCCATGCATCATCACCCAACCAAAGGGTACACCCTGCAGTCCTGCCCACCCTCCCCTCACGATCCTCAGCACACAGCCCCTCTCCCTCTCCGGATCCCTAGTCCCCAGCCACTTCATCTCTTCAGGTCATTCCCTCTCTTCACGTCATCCTCTCTGTCTCAGTCTCAGGCCTCACTGCTCCTCTGGGTGGAGTCCCGCCCTCCACTCTTCTCCATTGATGGTCCCAGGGCCCTCCGCTCCTAGACTGAAAGGTCAGTCACACCCCTCCTTGCTATAAAATGTCCACCTTACATCTCCAGTCCTCACAGTCAGTCCTGGTAACAGTTATTCACCCTTGCTTCCCAAGGGACCCATCTGCATTTCCCTTCATCTGCCCTTCCCAGACACCTTGGATACTACTCACTGGACACTCCACCATCCTCCCCGCCCTGTGGATCTAGGTTCCCCCTTAAAAGCTTGTAAGCAGTCACTTCTTGCCTTTGTATCCCCTTTCCCATTTTGGTTCGTCAATGTTCAAGATGGCCATCCCTATCCATTCTTTGTGTGGAGGGGGTGGGAATAGTTCTTGGATCATGATAGAATTTTGAAAGACCAATGACTTCTTCATTGCAAATACCTTTTTCCAACAACATAAAAGATGACTATACACATGGGCCTCACTAAAAAGAATATACAGGAATCAGATTGACTACATTTGTGGGAAGAGGTGATAGAAAAGCTCCATATATCATCAGTCAACAGCAGGCCACGAGCTGACTGAAATAGACCAGCAATTGCTCATATGCAAGTTCAGACTAAAGCTGAATAAAATGAAACGGTCCAAATGTGAGAATTTTTGTTTTCTCTGTGTTGAGTTATTTATACTGAAGGCTATGGTCTTTGATTTTCATCAGTAAATGCTTTGTGTCCTCTTCACTTTCAACAAGCAAGGTTGTATAACATACATATCACAGATTGTTAATGAATCTTACTACAATCCTGATTGTGCATTCTTCTTCACATGATCTAATTTATTGGATTATATGTTTAGTTTCCAGACTAAGTTTGATAACAGGATACAATCCTGATGTGCACCTTTCCACATTTTGAGCCACATGTCCTTGTTGTTAAATGCCATCAAATGTGTTTCAAATCATAGAGACTCTGTATATGGTTTTCAAGGAGTGGCTGATGGGTTTGAACTGCCAACCTTGTCGTTAGCAGTCCATTGTTTATTTTACAGCAACATACCAGGACTTTATTTAAGCCACTTGTTGTCGTTGTTAAATGCCCGTCTCATTGTGACCCTGTATAGGGTTTCCAAGAAGCATCTGGTGGATTTGAACTGCCAGCCTTGTGGTTCACAGTCCAGTGCTGATCCTATGGAGTTGCACCAGGAGTCCTAAACCACATAGTAACCCCTTATTTTGCTTGAATGGACTGCATCTTAGTCAAAGTACACGTTCCACATGAGCACAATTAAGTATTCTAGAATTCCCATTCTTTGCAACATTACCCATAATTTCCTATGATCTCAACAGTAGAATGCCTTTTCATAGTCAATAAAACACACAAAAAACATATTTTTGATATTCCATCTGACATCAGCAGTGATATCCCTTGTTGCATATCCTTGCTGAATCTGGCTTGAAATTTTCATGAAAGAGGAAGTTCTATAGCAAACCTCACTAATGGTTCCCCATTCTCCATAAATTACAAATCTGAACTTTTGAGATTTGTATGATAATATTGGACTGCTACAGAATAGAGATTATGTGAACACTTGATTAATTTTTTCTTGTCAAAATTGAGTGGAAAGGTCGTGGCTCCCTTTTTACTTTCTGCATGCTTTTGTAGTTCATTTGGGTGCTTGAGGTGATGAATAAGCTTTTCTCTCAACCCAAAGTGTAAAAATTGAATTAGAAGATAATGTAATTTTCCCATGAACTTTTTGAAGCCCCCTCATATATTCTCCAAAGCAACCATCTACGTCTCTTTCTTGTCCAAGCATTCGTCTCTCCTGTAACTGTCTTATGTCATTCTTAATTCTTAACACTCTCCTTTGAATTTAGGACTTGTAACATTTTGAACATTTATAAATGTGTGCTCTCCATGTCCATGGGACAAGTTTAAAATCTTCTTTCATCTTTGAGAGGACGCTGTCAAGTATCAGGCATCTTCGATTATAAAATGTCTTTGAGGTTTTCTTTCTGTTTCAGTTTTTCCCTCTAGCACTCCTATTTTCTGTGGCGCAAAGCAAAGCTGGGTCTGTTTGGCAATCTTTCAAATGTTCAGAGGCAAAACTAGTAAAATTATATTTTGATTGAACTTTGTTTACTGTTTCCAAAGTCTGTTTCTCTAGTAAGAAAGTTGCTCGAGACGGAAAGAGACCTTTAAGAATATTTTCTGCTTTTTTCATATTTTACTACTGCTCTGTCATCCATATCATAGTCTTAAGAACTAGCTGTTATTTTCCTTGACTAGACTGGCAAGCTCAAATTGATCAAGATGTTTCAAGTCCAATTTAGCTACTAGCCATTTCTGTGTTCTATAGGATTAAACACATAAACTTTATTTCATAAAATTAAAAATTTTGAAATCTTATAGGCTTTTTTCTTTTGTGGTTGTGCATGAATCAGAACTTTGGGTCAGACAGTAGTATTAAAAATCTTGCTATAAAAAAAAGAGGGTACCTTAGAATACCTTGCCTTTTTTTTTTTCCATTGAAGCAGCCCTGAGTGAAAATATCGGTTGTTTTTTGTCTCCATGAATATCTACAACTAGGTGCAGAATGTTATTTTGCTGTTTTTGCCAGAATCAATATCCAGTCTTGATAGCATTAATCAGAGCTGATATATATATATTTATTACAATGTCTTACATATTTCTGTTGAACTTTTGCTTCAATCATGAATTTCTTTGCATTTTTCTTTTATATTTTATACACACACTCGTTCTGAGTAGAAGTTGCAGATTGCTTCCTATTTGGTTTTCCATATAATCGATATTCTTCCTGAAAACTCATTAAATTGAAAGGCTTAATTTTGTAAGTGGCGTTTTTGTTTCTTTAATTCTCTACCTAATAATGATTATTTCTCAGAATCCTATAATACTTTATGTTTGATTAGAAAATTATTCATGACTTGGCTCTCAAATCCATTATAAAGTGAAGGGCCTCCTACTGTCTATCAGTGGGACTGAATTTCAGATAAAAGAATCTAGTACTTGCTGAAAAAGGCTTTCTTCATTATTTTGCCATCTTGCCATTTTTCTCATATTTGGATGTACTATTAAGAATGAGTTCCCAGTTTATGTTGTAAAGATTGACAGTTATTCATTGATTCTAGAATTGTATTGTTGCTCTTTAGGAGTTAAGCAGTTAGGAAGGTGAGTGATGATGGTGTTAAGTATCTTGGGTGTAGGAGCAAGAGCCTCTTTCTATCTCCTGTCAACATTTGCTTTTGTTAATGTCACATTCTGATTCTCTGTGCCTCAGAACACAAAATTGTTTCTAAACTGAAATTTACTGAGCTTAATAATGAGTTTTGTGATGGTGTCGTGGTGACTGAAAAATAGGTTACAGCTATTTCTGCAGAGAGAATGCTTCTGAACTTTTACATCAAGTGTGGTGTGTGTCTGACACATCGTTAAGTCATTAATGACTTGACCACTGCTCATGAGTACAGACACATGTTACATTCGTAAATGGTGGCCTGCCGAGGAATGTCTATTGTGTTCATTAAAATATGCACATGAAACTAGAATCAAATGAAATCTTTCAAATGACTAATTTTATCAACTCTTAATAATTAATTCATTTTTAGCACTGAGAATGAAGGTAATTAAAATAGATTTACTCCATGTCCTAAGAATTCTGCTTCGGGAAGATGAAACAGAGCGTTTATTTTTTTCATATGCTGAAACATGGGCCTTTCTATTTGCTCTGTGGAGGGTGTGTATATAACAGAAGAAGTTCTTGAGCTTTTTTTTTTTTTTAAAGTTATTATAAAATAATAATTATAAAATATCTTCACCACTGCACATCTCTTGGAATGCTAAAATCCATTTCTAACTTCCGTAGTTAATAATAAATAGCCCTTTCTATAATGGTTACGAATCTGACTGCAAACCTCAAGGTTAGCAGTTCGAAACTACCAGCAGTTCTGCTGGAGAAAGATGAGGCTTTCTGCTCCAGTAAAGACTTACAGCCTCAGAAACCCTGTACAGGATTGCTATGAGTAGGAACTGACTCCACGGCACATAACAACAACAACCATCACCATAGTGTATTGGTTTGTCATTCCATTTATGCTTTCCTTACTTTAATCTTTAGAATGGGTCAGATTTTCACATGGCTTAAAATAATCCTAAATTAAAAAAGATTTTGGGGCAAAGTATATGTTGTCAGCTAAATCTCTTATTTGCTTAGCTGTGATATTTTCCGCCCGTTAAAAACGTTTATTGATTGCTTGTGTATCCTTTCATAGTGTACACAGTTGTAGGCAAATAAAAATGTATTTTTTTGGTTTTCTGTCCTTCATCACATATTTAAAGTTTAAATCCAGAGACATTTGATTGTTGTTGCTGTAGTGCTGTGGAGTCGGTAACATCTCATAGTGACTCTGGATAGGGTTTCCAAGGAACAGCTGATGGCTGGGTTTGAACTGCTGACCTTCTGCTTAGCAGTCTGGTGCTTATCCTACAGCACTACACAAGGATTCCAGAGGTATTAGGTAATGGGCAATAAATGCTGGGTGGTAGATAATTACTTGGAAAAAAAACGCACATGATATTTATACTTGGAAATAAATAAATTCAATAAAGTGTATGCCCTCTGCTATTTCATGTTGAGTGTGTATCTTCTTGTCATCTTCAGAATGGGAAGTTGCTGGAGGAGACCTTCCCTTTCTGGAACAGTTTCTGTGATCCATCCTATGCAAACTTACTCACCCATGCAAACATGGAGAGCTTTATACAAATATTACCACCTGTATTTTCTATTTGTTTTTCTCAAAGGAGTTTTTGGTAAAATTTTCATAATGACTTGGCCCATTTAGCTTTGTATATTGTTAAGAGTTCAAATGCTATGGCTTTGAAAGATTACAGTGTGTACCAAATAAAAAGGTGCCGTGACAGGCAATGTTCTCAGGGTAACTCTGTCAGAAGTATTTAAATCTAATTTGCATATTAAATCTAGACCTGTGATTGTTAGCCCTACTCTGTTTGCAGTGGATGGAAATGTGCGTACAATTGGTCTTGATAACTGAAGGCCGAGTGAGCAAAAAGTTAACTCCTTATGTGCATTCCAGGGAGACCCTATGACCACAGCGAACCCGAGCACATTTGGTGTAGGGCTAATCTTTTCTAGCATTGAGCTGTGATGCCATGTCAGAATGGCAGAAACATGTCTGACAGCTTTCTTTTCCATCTTGGATCTCATGTTGGTTCTGGTTTTATTATAGCAGGTTCTAAATGCTAACTTCCCAGTCCTTTGCCCCTCACCCCCTTTGTTTATCCAAAGTGTTTCTTTTTATTAAATATTGTCTGAGTGAATATATGTATAATGATTTGCTAGGTGCAACATACTAATAAAATGTCTTGACACAAAGTTTCAGGATATTTAGGAAGAGTCCTTCATAGATGGTGATTGCTTCAGCTCTGCAAAGGCAGGGGAAAGTCACACCTCATTGTACCTTGTTCCGTCTGTGGTTAAACCTATTGCAAATATATTGGTGAAAGTGTTAAAGTCATTGAAGAGAGACCTCCGTATTTAAACAGTTTGATTTCATCAATTTTATTGAAGTCATTGCTCTTTGGAGTACTTGAGAATAAATACCACTTTTAAGGTAGTGACTGAGCAAATGTCAGTACTGAAATAATACAGTTTCTGTTATTTTCTCCTTTCTGTAGATTTTAAATCATTACATTAATGTGTTGATTAAATAAGATATGTTCTCATACTTAGTGTTTTGATTGCCTTGAGTAAATCTAATACAGAGAAAAAGTCTGTGTGTATATATATATATATATATATATATATATATATATGTGTGTGTGTGTGTGTGTATATTTATGTGTGTATATATATATATCATATATGATAAATTATAACAATATTCTGAATTTTGTATAGTTTTGGCTAGCAAACACCTTTTTTGTTTTTGTTGTTGTTAAGTGCCATTAAGTCGGTTCCAACCCATAGCGACCCTGTATAGGTTTTCTGAGGAGCAGTTGGTGAGTTTGAACTGCCGACCTTGTAGTCGAGTGCTTATCTTACAGCATCACAGGTAAACCCATTGCCATTAGTGGATTTTGCCTCATAGCTGTTTTATAGGACAGTAGAATTGCCACATCTTCCTCTTGTGCAGTGGCTGGTGGGTTCAGACCGCTGACTTTCTAGCTAGTAGCTGAGTGCTTAACCACTGTGTCCCTACCAGGGCTCCTTATTTGAAGTATCCATCTGTAAAATTCACTTTTGATCCAGGTGAGCGGTATGTAAAGTCAGGCACACCTCTGTAAAGTGTGTATCCATTCCCCAGTTCTGTGTGCAGAATAATAAACTGTGATGTTCTTTATTGGTTCTGGATCCCCTGAGGGAACTGGCCATCTCCCTTGGATGGCCCTCTCCCTACTAAATCTTCCGTTTTCTTACTGCCTCGCACTCCCAATGGCTCATACTTCCATCAGCTTACCTAGAGAATCTTTGCTGTGGGTGCATTGCTTTTACATAATTATAAAAGTCTCAGTAGCTCCTAAGAAAGAGCAGAAACACCTAATTAAATGCAAATGGTGGCAGCTTGCTCAATTTTGAGTTAATCTAGGTTAATCCAATGTCATTGATTACTTAAGGGAAGCACTAGTTGGGGGCTAATAAGGACTATAATGATTCTTCTTCCTTTTTTTTTTTTTTTGATAAATTGATGTCTGAGTTTAGAGGAATAAGATCAAAAAATTATTTCAGAAGCAGCACTTAGTTTTTTTTGTCAAAAAACCTTTTTGGAGGCAGGATGGTGATTTACATTTTGAATTTAATGAATGGGTAAAAAAAAAAAAAACCCTTGAGAATTGCCTTATACTTTGCCTTGGAGAAGAGGGGATTTAGTAGTCCCAGAATTTTTCCTTTGGTGATGATGATGATATGAACAAAAATATGCGAGGACCAAGCAGAGGCATATTAATAATAGAAAACTTGTCTGATAGTGTTGATTGCATAGTAAAATTTGAGTGAGGGAAATACCTTTTTTTTTTTTGAAACCTTTCTGAATTGAGTGAAGGTTTACAGAGCAGTTGATCAGTTTCATAGCCAACAAATCACACACTTTGTTTCATCACAATAATCGTAGTCCCCTCCATGCAACAACAGTTACCACACTTCTTCTCTGTGGCTCCTCTTTCTATTCCACCCTCTTTCCCAAATGCAGTGAACCTTGTCCCCAGGTAAGTGTTGCCCTTTCGATGTTGAATGGTTGACCATTTCTTGGTGAGCATGCCTCATCAGGATTGCTGTCCTCGCTACGAAACTATCCACTGCTTGGTTGAAAATTGGACCATGAAGGTGAGTTTCTTTCCAGACCTGAAAGATGGGAGAGGATCATAGTTTTAGGTTCCTCCAATCTCTTTCTGATCAGTAATCCCAGGGTTTTTTGTAATTTTGAGTTTTGTTCTATATTGTGTCCCACTCTATCCGGGACTTTCTAATGTGATTCTTTACAGAGCAGTTGGTAGTGGCAACTGAGTACCATCTAGCTCTTCTGACATCAGAGTTGTGGACATTGATGTTCATGTGTTTCTTTAGTCCATTGGACTAAACCAAATATCTTTAGTTTTCATAACTCTTTTTTCTTCCACACATGGAGAAACCAAGAGTTGCCCTTTAGATGGCTGCTCATGAGCTTTTAAGATCCCACTTGCTACTCACAAAAGTAGGATGCAGAACATTGTCTTTGTAAACTGACCATGGTGTCCCCTGAGACTGGTCCTGAGACCTCAGACCCAGCAACTTGTTACCTCAAGTTGTTTAAATGTAGAACATTGTCCTTGTGGACTGTGTTATGCCAGTTGACCATGGTGTTCTCCAAGATCCCAGGACCAGCAACTTCGTGACTCAAGGTGTTTGGTAATATCCAAAAAGTGGAGGCAAGAACTCTCAATTCCATTGTGTTTTCAGATAAAACTGAGGCCTAGAGAGGTTGGGAGGTTTGTGGCAAGTCACTGAATTAGTTATAGGCAGCCCAGTATCTAAATATTTTTTATTTAGTCCAATGAATTTTTCTACCATATGTATTGGATATGCATAGTTACTATTGTGTTGCCAGATGGCTAAGAATGAATGAAAAAAGAAGAAAGAAGACCGAATGGAAAAGCATTCTGTACTTCTGCTGAAGACAAGGGCAGTTGCAAGGTTGTCGGGGACTGACCTCGATATAGTTGTGTTGTTCACGAGTGTTTGGTCCACGAGGAGGGGAGATCCAGAGGCTATAGGGATAGCGAAAGAATACACAGACAGACATAAGGAGGGAGACAAGGAGGCACCCAGAAACCAGGGTGGATGCATCACTGGTGGGCAGACTTGGGACTACAGGCATCGTGGCCTCGGCAGGCAGCAACTCACTGTCCTGCAATCTTTACTGCATGCCCTCCAACCCATAATGCACACCTGGGCCAGCCTGGGCCTCTGTTTTATTTAGGGGAGGAGCTTCACACCAAGCTGGGAGGGACTAAAACAGGATACAGCTAACATGAGTAATTTTCCAGACACTCAGGTAACTTTACATTGTACTTTGCTGGTTCAAATCCCAGGCCCGCAACTTGGTTTCTCAGTCTCAATTAACATATCTAAAGCCCCTGAGCTCACTTGGGGCAAGGTGAGAGATAAGGACAAAAGACTTGGGCGGAGTCCCGCTGTTTTGGCTTCCTGAGCCAGGTCTGCAGGAGGACCCCAGATGCCCAGGTGAATGGGCGGCACCTGGAAAAGGATTAGGGAGTATGAGTTCTTTGTCTGTAGAACAAAAGACCCGGAAGTAGCCAACCTAATTTTAGTTAATCCTTTGGAGAAAAGCTTTACCCTTGAAACCTTTAGTCTCGGCTTTAGGAGGTTCTAATATTTCTCTGTGGATAATAAGGGCTTATGTTTGGAATTAAATAAATATAACTGAACACTAAGATGAAAAACAATTTGCTATTAACTGCCAAGTGGCTAGACCTGTTCCTCAGAGCCTGCGACCTGTAACACTCGGGCCTATAGGGCCTCGAACTTCTGACCAGGTTTACACAGTCTGCAACACAAGGTCAGTTAGAGTAATAGCTAATGTAACATCGCAGTCCTGTAGTATAATTGCTGCTGGACGCGAAGTCCACTGTCAGTGGCTCAGCCCACCATCTGCTCCTTGGAAACCGCTATGAGTTGGAACCAACTTGTTGGCACTTAAGAACAATGACAATGTAGCATTGAATATTTGCTATGTCAGAGACACTGAGCAAAGAGCTTTATTTGTATTTGTATTTAATTGCCAAAAAAGCTGTATGAGGTGTGGTGGTGGTGATGGTGATACACCATGGAGTTGGTTCCGACTCATAATGTCACTGTATAGGATTTCCGAGGTTGTCAATCTTTACTGGAGCAGAAAGCCTCATCTTTCTCCCATGCAACTGCTGGTAGTTTTGAACTGCTGATGGTGAGGTTAGTGGTCTGACTCGTAATCACTATGCTACCAGAGCTCCTTCTGTGAGGTATAGACAGGGTTATGACATTTTGTGCATGCAAAGACTGGAAACTGAGTTTTAGGGAATGGCATCAGATGACATTCAGCTCTACTATCCAGTGACCACTGGATTTTAGTGTTGTTGTTTTTTTTTTTTTCTATTTAAATTTTCTTCTTGTGTTAAGAATGCAACCTTTCAACTGGTCACATAGGAGGAGTTCATTCAGGAAAGTCTCTCAACACAGAGAAAGGGAGAAACAGGATTTTTGTTAGGTGCCATTGAGTTGGAAATTTATAATGCAGGATGAGAAAAGTGAAGAATCAAAAGAATCTTTTGAAGCACTATATTCCCGAATCTTAAGAATGTATCTATTTATATTATTTTTTGACTTGAGATCTTGTTAAATACCATTGAGTCAGTTCCAACTTGTAGTGACCCTTTATAGGGTTTCTGAGGAGCAGCTGGTGGGTTTGAACCCTTGCCTTGTAGGTAGCAGACCAGTGCTTATCTTATAGTGCCACACCAGGACTTCTGAGATCTTCTTAGTCAATCCTAAAATGCTGCAGAAACTTTGGTTACCAAATGGGAAAGAATGCTTTGGATCACAAAGCTCTTTATAGCCTCTCTTTCATTTGAGACTGACAATTGCAAAACTGTATTGCCTGTGAGGTTTTGAAGGATGTTTTAGCTCCTTGTAACAGTTTTATGAAGGAGCTCTGGTAACATAGTGGTTACAAATTGGGCTGCTAACCGCAAGGTCGGCAGTTCGAAACTAACAGCAGTTCCGTGGGAGAAAGATGAGGCTTTCTGCTCCTGTAAAAGATTCATAGCCTCAGAAACCCTGTGTAGGGTCACTATGAGTTGGAACCGACTCCATGGTACTTAACAACAACAGTTTTATGAGGGAAGTTTTTATTTATTGGGTATCTTTTTTGCCAGGATCTATGAAGGATTCCTGGTGACCCAGTGGTTGATCACTTGGCTGCTAACCAAAAAGTCAATGCTTCAAATCCACCTGCTGCTCCGTGCTCCATGGGGAAAAGAGACGGCAGTCTTCCTTACAGGTGCTCTGTCCTAGAGGGTCACTATGAGTCAGAAGCAACTCGACAGAGAGGTGGTTGTTGTTTTTATGCCAGGTGTGTTGCTTATATTACCTAGTCCTCTTGACAAATGCAGTGAGGTATGTGGTCTTCATCTCATTTTAAAGATGGCGTCTTTGAGGCTTAACGTTACACTGTTAATGAGCAGGGATTGTTCCCTCAGCTTCAGCTGCCAGGCACGCAGGTTATGTCCTACCACCTAACACACTTGGCTTGTGTGTCTGTAGTTGCATTACCTGAAGATGAAGATTCTTTACCTTGGATAAAAGAAGAAAAATGAAGAACTGAAAGTAATCCTAAGGTTATTAGTTTCTTCTAGACACCAAATTAATAGAAAAGGGGAAGCAGTGACTAAGGAACTTGTCTAACCTATGTTTTTTGTTTTTGCTATTCTGACTAAAGTGCTTTTTTTTTTTTTTTTTTTTTAAATGTTTTATTGTGAATTATGTGATAGTTTACTTGGGAGAACATTAGTTTTACATTCATCCTATCGTATATCGTTTCATTGCCATGGTTATAATCCCCTCCATGCAGCAACCAACCAAAGGGTATACACTACAAGCCTGCCCCCCAAACCACCCCGGTCCTCAGCACACAGCCCCTCTCCCTCTCTGTGTTTAAAGTCCCCAGCTGCTCCATCTTTCCACATCATCGTCTCTGCCTCCATCTCAGGCATCACTGCTTTTCTGGATAGGTTCCTGCTCTCTGTTCTTCTCCCTTGATGGTCCCAGGGACCTCCACTCCTAGACTGAAAAGCTAATCACTCCCCTCCTTGCTACAAAAGGTCTACATTACATTTCCAACCCTCAATTATTCACTATTGTATCACAAGAGACCTATCCGCATTTCCTTTGATCAGACCTGCATAGACAGATTGGATACTACTCAGTGGAGATTCTATATTCCTCCACGCCCTCTGGATCTAGGTTCCCTCTTGAAAGCTTGTAAGCCAGTCACTTCTTGCCTTTGTAGCCCCCCCCCCCCCGATTTTGCATCTAAAGTAGTTTTTTGTTGGAATGCCCACCCATGTTTGTAAATAAAATGTTAAATATTAATTTTAATCAGTTAATTAAGCATTCTTATTAAAAGACTATCATAGATGTTTATATCAAATGTTACATGGAGTCACAGGATGTTCACACTAGAAGAGCAATTCATAGAACCCTTTTTCCAAAATTCTGCTGACCCTGAGCACAAAAAACCCTCAAAATCAAACCACCAAAAAAGCAGAGTTATTAGGAGAGGGGACAGTGTCTACCATCATTTTGCCATTTCCTTTTTCTTGTTGTTGTTAAGTGCCATCGAGTCGGTTCTGAGTAATAGCAATCCTGTATCAGGTTTCCAAGAAGTGACTAATGGGTTATAAGAAAAGGATATAAGTTGAACATTCATTATTTGTATGTGTGTGTGTTTATGTTGCTGTTTGTTTTAAACCTGATTCATTATTAAAAATTGTAACAAATGTCATTCTGTGATAGTTCTTAATACAGTTTAATAGATTGTTGGTGTCATCGAGTCGGTTCTGACTCATAGTGTCTCTGTATAGAGTTTCCAAGGAGACAACTGATGGATTTGAACTGCCTGCTTTATGGTTAACAGTCAAATGCTTATCCTATAGTGCCATACCAGGACTCTGATTGATAGATTGTTGTTCTTAAATAGACCCTGTATAGGGTTTCCAAGGAGCTGCTTAGAATCACTGACCTTGCAGTTTAAACCGACCTTGCAGTCCAGAGCAGTAACTCATAGCACCACACCAGGATACTTAAATCTATTTTATGTTGCATAAAAAAATATATATATATATATCGTGGACTCTGGACCAATTGCTAGAAAATGGCATCATGACTGGTAGAGGATACTGAAAATGAGGGAACCCTGGCTTGCACGTGAACTGCAACAGTGGGTTCCAACATGAAGATGGTGCGGAGTGCACAATGTTTTGTTCTCTTATACACAAGGTCACCGTGAGTACAAACTGACTACATGGCAACTAACAGTGACAAGGATAGCAGACTCTAAGACATCACCATTTAGTTAAAAGTTTTCTCTTCATAGGAAGGGAAACATTTTGTGTTTGTCATATAAACAATATTATTATTTCAAGTCATGTCCAAAGCCTGTGTCTGAAGTTAGGAAAGTTCTTGAACTTGTAAAAATAAACTCATTGATTGTGAGAGTGAAATGCTCCCTTTGTGTGCTGTAGGAAATTGGCATTCTACTCCCACAGATATAACACTTTTGGGTTTGTTTCTTAATTAAGTTGACTCCAACTTAGTACCAGTTTTTATAATTGCACTGTAGTATATTCCTCTCTATTAAAAAACAAACAAGTATATGAAATCCAGTGTGTGGTATCCTGGAAAAGGACACTGTTTCATTTGTGACATATGGCTAGTCATTAGTTGTACTCGTACCTTTCTTATTTAACGGCACCATCTGTTAAAACTATGACTGGTACCAGTAAAGAGGAAGTCCATTGTTTTTCAGTTTGTGAACTTTGGGTAAATGAGAATATGTCTGAAGTTGCCTGCAGTCCGTCAGACAGTTGGAGCTAATGCCACCTAGAGAAAGCAGCTCAGGGAGGAACAGGATCCTGCTTGTTTAGTGCCTTTATCTACCTTTAGTAAGGATAGTATGTTATAAAAAATAAATAGCACATAATTGAGTTTTTCAAAAGGATTTGCATGATATGCTTTGCTCTAATGCTATCAAACTGCTGGTGTTTGTGGTTTCCCATTGCAGCTGGGGTGATGACAGTTGGAAAGGTGTTTTCACAATGACTTTCATAGGTGCATTTGGATTTGGGACAAGATTATACTAATCAAATAAATCTTAAAGTGATGAGATGTTTGTAATCGATTCCTTTTCATGCCTTTGACTTTATTTGTGTTGTGAAGTAAAGTTGTGCATCACCTGTATGGGACTATATGCTGGTTTCTCTAACACAGACCTCTTCCTACAAATGTGGTGACAATAAGTAAATGCACTATCCTTCTTTTGCTGCCTCCAGCTGAACTCTTGGGACACTTTAAAAAAGAAACAAGGCATTTTGATTTTGGAATTCTGTGTGGCCATTTTTTTTACCTCTTCTTCCTGTCTTCCTCCCCCTCTGCCTAAGCTCAATATAGGACCAGTGACATATTTACAGGCCTGACTCTTCCTTCCCTCATCTCTCTGTCTTCTTCCCTTTCTTGTGAACAAAACAAAAACAAATAACCGTCCCTTCCCTAGAGGTTAGCAAAATTTAAAAAGCAGGGAAATATGGTAGCAGACTTCAACTTCAGCTTAGAAGATGAAGCCTTGGATGATTCTTTCAGAAAAGGTCTGTGGTAGTCAGTTCTCTCTGCTCTTCCATGATTGAAAACAGTTCATAGTTGTTAGAATGGACATGAATTTCTAGACTGAAAATAATTTTCTCACGAACATTTTTTGTTTTTGCATGCAGTCCGACAGAAGACTGATGACAATCTTGTTTTATTTCTCTGTACTTTTACTGTTTCAAAACTTTTAAGAACTTGTCTGTAGCCGTAGTCATCTGATAACTGTTGTCTGGTGCCATCAAGTTGGTACCAACTCCTAGCGACCTTATTAAGTACAACAGAATAAAACACTGCCCGGTTCTGTGCCAACCTCACAGTCGTTATCCTTGAGCCCATTTCTGTTGTCACTGTGCCAATCCATCTGTTGGGGGCTTTCCTGTTTTTTGCTGAACCCTCCACTTGACCAAGCATCATGTCCTTTCCTAGAGATTGGTCCTTCATGATAATATGTCCAAAGTATGAGAGACAAAGTCTCGCCATCCTGGCTTCTTAAAGGAGCATTCTAGCCATACTTCTTTTAATAGAGATTTGTTTGTTCTTTTGGTGGTCCATGATACTGTTAATATTCTTTTCCAACACTATAACTCAAATACATTAATTCTTCTACAGTCTTCTTTATCCATTGTCCCACTTTCACATGCATATGAGGTTATTCAGAGGCTAGTTCCCTGGGTGAAAGATTTTTATTCACTGTGGTGAACACTCTATGGATTCCATTGTATGGATTCCATTGGTCTTAATTCTAGAAAGTTGTCTTACTTGGTTTTTTATTTCCATGTGGACATTTTTATGTGTGTGTGTGTTTTTTTTTTTTCCTGGTGATTCTATTATATGCTTGTTGTTGTTGTTAGATGCCATCGAGTCGTTTCCTACTCATACTGCTCTTGTGTTCACCAGAATGAAACACGGCCCAATCCTGTGCCGTTCCCACAGTTACTGATACTTCTGAGCCTATTGTTACAGCCGCTGTCAGTCCACCTCACGGAGGGTCTTGCTCTTTTTCACTGACCTTCTATTATTAGATGGTAACTTTTGTAAACTTGCCACCTGTCCCTTCTAACTTTGTCTTGTATTTCCTATAGACCTTTTTGCTTTTCTTTCTGAGAATTTCCTTGACAGCCATACATTAAAAGGGAAACGCTGGCAGTTTATTTTATAGAGCATAGTTACAAATCTGCATGCGCTTTGACTGTACCTAAAGAAACATTTATTCAGCACCCATGTTTTCAAGCAATTATTCATATTATTAATTGTGTATATTGTTGTTGTTATGTGCCCTCTACAGGGTTTCCGAGGCTGTAAGTCTTTACAGGAGCAGAAAGCCCCATCTTTCTCCTGCACAATAGCTGGTAGTTTCGAACTGCTGACAGAGAGATTAGCAGCCCAATTTGTAACCACTACACTACCAGAGCTTCTATTAATTGTGTATATATGGTGTTAATTTTACATGCTCAGATGCCTGCCCCTTTATTTGATTATCATTAACTTTTGGCCTTGTCTTCCATGTCTCTCTCTGGAACTTTCCCACCTTTCTCTGCTATAGATTGCTTTTTCTTAACCATGGCCACATGGGATCACCATGAGTTGGAATCAACACAGTGGCAACAGCATAAGTCACGTCTGTTGCAGGGAGCCCCTGTATTGGAATTTGTCTGCTGTTTTCTCATGCTTGGGTTAGAATTTGGGAAAGAAGAACAGAGAGTGCCATTGTCCTCATTTTATCAATTGTACATACCATCAACATGATTTATTACTGTTGATGTTGACCTTGATCATCTGGGTGAAGTAGTGTTTACCAGACTTGCTGTTTGTGTCTTCCTTTCCATACTGCCCTCTTTAGAAGAAAGTCACGTTAAGAAGTGGGGAGTTGTGCTCCCCCTGCTTCAGGATGGATTATCTACATGATTGATGTGCATGTTGGAATTATTCTGCATGGGCGATTTGGTTCTTCTCCCTTTATTCATTTATTCAATTGTTTCTTTATATCAGTGAGAAGGTAAGTAAAAAAATACTGCTATAAAATCATAGAAACCTTTATTAAGTAAACATATAAAAATGTAAACTCTTCCATCTTGGTCTCAACACTTCTGAAGGCATTGTTTCCATCATTCTAACCCTTCCCCCAAAGAAATCTGTGCTCTTCAATTTATACTGTCAAAAAGTCAGTTTTGGCACCCTCAAGGGACTCATGTCCTTTTTCCTTTTAAATGTTCTTTGAGTTTTGAGTACAAAAAGAAGTCTGAAGGGGCAAGATTAGGGCTGTAGGTTAACTGGGATGAAGTTTCCTAATGATATTCTCATAGGAAAGCTCTTGCTACCTTTCAGGAATGAACAGGTACATTATCGTGATAGGGAAAATTCCACAGTGCAACTTTCCTGACCAATACAGTTCGTGGTTTTCTTGAAACTTCCTCCTAATAACCCCCCCGATCATCCTGTGTCCACTGAGAAACTCTATCAAGATTAACCATATGGGATCCCCCAGATCAAATTGCCATGACCTGAGTTGATCTCTCTCCATTACATTTAACTGGCCCAGCAAATCCCCTCAAAAGCCTGGGGTTTTGTGTTTTTTTAACTGATTTATTGTGAATTATGTGATAGTTTACATGGGAGAACATTAGCTTTACATTCATCCAATTGTATATCGTTACATTGCCATGGTTAGAATCCCCTCTATGCAGCATCAACCAAACAAAGGGTACACCCAGCAAGCCTGTAGCCTGGTTGTCAGCACACAGCCCCTCTCCCTCTCTGGGTCTAGAGTCCCCAGCTGCTCCATCTCTCCACATCATCATCTCTGCCTCTATCTCTGGCATCACTCTTTCTCTGGGTAGGGTCCTGTACTCTGCTCTTCTCCCTTGATGATCCCGGGGACCTCCACTCCTGGACTGCAAAGTCAACCACTCCCCTCCTTTTGCTATAAAACCTCTACCTTTACATTTCCAACCCTCACAGTCAGTCCTGATTGTAATTTTTCACTATTGTACCAGATGAGTGTTATCCCCATCTCCTTTCTTCAGTCCCGCCCAGACAGATTGAATACTACTCAGTGGAGATTCTACCTTCCTCTGCGCCCTCTGGATCTAGAACCCCTCTTTTTTTTTTTTTTTTTTTTTAGTTTTTATTGTAAATTATGTGTTAGTTTACATGGGTGAACATTATCTTTACATTCATCCTGTCGTACTTTGTTTCATTGCAATGATCACCATCCCCTGCATGCATCATCAAACATCCAAAGGGTACACCCTGCACACCTGCCCCTCGGCCACCAGCACACAGCCCCTCTCCCTCCCTCAGTCCAGAGTCCCCAGCTGCTCCTTCTGTCCACATTATTGCCTCTGCCTCCATCCCTAGTGTCACTGCCTCTCTGGACACTGTCTTACACTTCACTTTTCTCCTTTGATGGTTCCAGGGATCTGTACTTAAAAATCAGCCTCTCCCCTCTTTTTGTTACCAAACATTTACATTTACCTTTTCAACAGTCACTGTCAGATCTGATAGCAATCATTCCCTTTTGAACCAAGGAATCCTTTTCCCCTCATATTTTATTAACCCCATCCAGATAGGTTAGAAACAATTCAGTGGAGGTTCTACCTTTCCCTGTATCCTCTGGAGCTAGGTTCCCTATTGAAAGCTTGTAAGCCAGTCATTTCTTGCCTTTGTAGTCCCCCCATTTTGGATAGCCAATATCTAAGTTCCCCCTCCCTGTCAACCCTGTGTACCAAGGGGGTGGGAATGATCCTCACTGTAGAGATTTGTCCGCTCGTTTGTCATACTGCATCCACAAGCATAGATCAAGATCATCCACTTGGGTTATTCCTTTTTTTTTTTCTTCTTCCCTCTTCTTTCTTCCTCTAGTTGTGTTTGGATCATCCAGCCATTGATGCTAGGTCAAATGGGTACTGTCTGCAAGTGTGGGTGTTCTTGTGCATCCCCCCCTCTCTTTATATCAGCTGGATGCTTCACACTCCATTCTTGTCCTCAGGGGCCATGTTCTTGTCCCTGGGCCCAGGAGTTCCCAGGTCTTGTCATACTGCTGGTTAACCAGGTCTCAATCCAGCTTAACAGGAGTCTATTGAGTGTTGTCGGATTTAGTTCACAACTTCATTGCTGTTTTTCCCCATCTTCTCCTTATCGGTAACCAACATGGTCAGCAGCAAGACCATATGCCTGCTAGTGTATTCTATTTGAGTTTCAGTCTTGGAAGGGGGTTTGCTTTGAGGGGACCTGACGATTTGCCTTGATGGCTCCCTGGGGAACAACGTGCTTATTCTTGTAGTAGTCAATTGGACTGCTTTTGTTTATTCTGCTGGTCTTTCTTTCAAGAAGTATCTTCTGTTCTTCTAGCTGCTCCAGACTGGTCTGCTTGTCCTTTAACATGGGAATGTCCCACCTCAGAAGATTCTGGGTGAGGATCAGGATTCCACCTATGGTCTTATGCAGTGCAAAGGCTCTGCATGGAGCCTCCTTCACTGGGCAAGTTCTAGCCCCATTTTAGTTATTCTAAACAGTTATAGGCTGAAATGAAAAATTGATAATCTGCTCTGTACACCTTCACTCAGTTCACAATAAAAAGTTAAAAAAAAAAGAGAATGGAATTTTTTGTATTTCTGAGAGAATTTGTCTACAGCCAGCCCCTAGTTGCAGAGGCGTGTTTAAACACTTTGTTTAGAATAAATCCATGTGTATAGGAACTGGAGTCCTAGTAGCAATACTTTCTAACTTACCGTCTCACGGACTCCTGGGACTGTATTCCAGACACTGGGGTTATAATCTGATTCCAGTTTGTTTCTCAACTGCAGCCTCTGTCAGCTCATTCCTTTGGCCCCTGTGTTCAAATCCCTATGAGAGGATTAAAAAAAAAAAGATGGAAAAATTTTGTTATCTTCTAGTTCTACAGACTTTTTGAAGCCCCCTCATATGTTTGTTTTTGAGGACAGCCTTATTTTCTAGTACTATAAACTGTTTCAGGCTAATCTTTTGTATTTACGGCTCCGATTCTCGAATGAGTCATTTCTCTAAAGAGCCCTACTTTCTTTGATGGAAAATGGCATTAGAAGCCAAACCAGATTTGGGTGCTGGGTGTGCTTGTTAGTACTGGGTGTTGTTTCAATTTTTAGGTCCTCTCAAGTTAAAAAACAAAGAAATGTATATTTTTATGTTTGTGTGTCTACACACACACACACATACACAAGGGAATGAAAAAGTTACTGGAAAAATTCCATTATATATACATATATATAAATAAAATATTTTGTTGCACGTTATGTGATAGTTTACATGGGAGAACATTAACTTTACATTTCATCCTATCTTATATTTTTTCTTTGCCATGGTTACAGTCCCCTCCGTGCATCATCAACCAACCAAAGGTATATACCCTGCAAGCCTGCCTCTTGGTTATCAGCACACAGTCCCTCTCCCTCTCTGGGTCTGAAGTCCCCAGCTGCTCCATCTCACCACATTGTCTCTGCTTTTATCTCTGGCGTCACTGCTTCTCTGGGTAGGGTCCCACGCTCTCTGCTCTTCTCCCTTGATGGTCCCAGGGACCTCCGCTCCTAGACTGCGAAGTTCCATTATTTTTTAATTCAAATTTTTCATGAACTTTTTGAAGCCCTTTTGTATATTTATTTCTGTGAACATAGGTATCTATATTAAGTTAAACATGAGCTCTTTGTAATCTAACTCTAATCCTTTACAACTCATGTTTTTAAGGAGTTTTAAAACAGAGTTAAAAAAAAAAAAAGAAACTTTATTGTAAATTGAGTGAAGGTTTACAGACAACATGATCAGTGTGACGTTCAGCAAATCATACCCTTTGTTTCATCTTAATGATTGTTCCTTTCCATGGAACAAAAGCCATCCCACTTCCTTTCTGTGGTTCCTAATTCCATTCTACCCTCTTTCCCATCCTTTCTCAACTTTGTCCCTTTGATTTTAAGTGATTGACTGTTTTGTCATTCATGTGTTGTTGTCTCCCCTATGTGAGGGGGAGTTCCTGTCCAGACCTGGAGGGTGGGCAAGGGCCATAGGCTCAGGTTTCTCCAGTCTCCTTCTGATCAGGAAGCCCAGTCTTTTTCATTTATTTATTTAGTTTTAGATTATTTTGAGTTTTGTTCCACACATTCAACTGCTCTACCCCGGACCTTCTTATATGATCTCTTTCAAAGCAGTTGGTTGTGGTAGCTGGGCATTATCTAGTTGTTCTGGTATCAGAGTCATGGAGACTGATGTTCACATGTTTCATTAGTCTGTTGATCTAATTGATTCCAAGCATCTTCAATTCTCAATACTTGTCTTTCTTCTGTACATGAAGAGACCAATAGCTGCACCTTAGATGGCCACTCATGAGCCTTTAATATCCCAGACGCCACTCACCAAAATAGGATGTAGAACATTATGTTTGTGGACTGTGTTATGCCAATTGGCCATGGTGTCCCCTGAAATTATGGTCTTAACCCCCCAGGCTCAGCTACTCATTGCCTCAAGATGTAAAGAAGAATTTTAAGAGGCTATGACAGTTTTTCCCTTTACTGGAGCATATACCTTTGCCTTGTGTTTCGTCTTGGCTCTGTGTTTAAATAGACTTACTGTTCATTCTGGGAGTCCAGGTGTGATGCTGTGGGATAATGCACTGGACCAAAAGGTCGGTTTTTGGTAAATTTTTCAAATTATCCATACAAGATCAGTACAATAACAGCAACTGTTCATTCTCTGATGTTTCATTTAAGGACGTCTCCTTTCCTCAATTATTTTCATTTTTCTGTATGTTAGTTAGATATTTATATTCAAGTCCTTTTTTCTCCCCCACAGAGTATTTGTTGAGTGCTGAGTCCTGGTGCGGTACTGTAGGATAAGCACTGGACTGCTAACCACAGGGTTAGCGGTTCAAACCCACCAGTTGCATCTTGGACACCTTATACTATGTCCCTATGAGTCGAACCTGAATTGATGTACTTGACAGCAACAATACAAGATATTTCTTAAGTCCTTATGTGTGTGAAATTATGTTTTTAAAAACTGAAAGTTGTGTCCCATTAATGAGATGTTGGAGAATTTTATCCAGTCATTTTGTTTCATCCTCATAGTATTGCAGTTTTGTTGGTGCTGTTTAGGCCTTGGGCTCTTAACCTCAAGCTCTTTGGTTCAAACCCACCAGCCGCTCTGTGGGAGAAAGAGAAGGCTGTCTGTTCCCATGAAGATGTGCAGTGTTGGAAACACTCTACAGGGTAGCTGTGTGGAGAAAGAGAGCAGAGAGCACTACTGGGTGGATCATTGAATCTTTTTGTACCAAGTTTTGTTTGTTCTGCTTCCTGATGACAGTTTTCAAAAGTTTATATATTGAGATTGGGCTCTTTCCCTAAGAAACACAATTGGTGTTTCCTTTGCTAATTTTATTTTGCTTAGTTTGCTGGGTTTGGAGAAAGGCTAATTGTTGCTGTGTTTTTCTTCCATCTTTCACTTTTCCTATACCCTCCTTCCTCCCTCCCCAAATTTATTATTTACATTTTAAGTAAAAAGTAACAAAATGCTTTTGTGCTTTAGCATATTTGCTGTGACTTTTGGTTTTCAAATGGATTTGTTCAGAAAAAAAAAAATTTCAAGGTAGTTTGGTTGGTAAAGTAATAGTATACATTTGTTCCAAGGACAAAGTGAGCATAACTCTTCTTCAGTTAAACTGTTCAAATCTCATTGGTTGCTCATTAGTTTTATAGCAACAACAGAAAAAGAGCTTCACTTGTTTTTCATCTTTTTTGGTGAAACATGTATTCATATGTGTTTTTTTAAAATGCTATTTTGCCAAGTCTTATGATACTCTGTATACAAGTTAACTTTGTAAGCCAAGGAAGCAAACCAATGAATTTATACAGTGATCTATTTGGAACATGGGGAATGGATTAAGATGCAATTATATAATATCGTTTGCCACTTCAATTTACTCTATAGCCATTAAGTGATTCAGTGTACTAAATGCTCTAAAATATGAGCCTTTATGATATTCTTCTTCAAACTCAGTGGGAAAGGGAAATTACTATATTGTGTTCAAACATTCCTAAAATAAAACCGTACTGCTATTGTTTACAGAAGGGATATCCCAGTTAGAAACAATATTTATACAGTGGAAAGTCTCGCTCTGTCAGTTTTACAATAGTAGATTAAGGTGAGGGTAAATTACTTAGAGGGGTAAGTTTTGTAGGTTCTGAAGCCATGAAGAAAAAAACAATAGCATTATCTGAAGAAAAGTACCATTTTATGCTAGTCCATTACCATTATTTTATTATCTCTATATTCTGATGTTCCTTGAAAAAGCTTTTACAGCAGGGGTGAGTCAGGGTATCAAGTCTGGAACCAGGCTGCTAAATTCAAATCAAATCCTACTTGCAGCATTTAGTAATGTGTGACCTTGGTTTCGTTACTTCCTCATCTGTAAAATGGGGATAATCAGGCACCGGCTCAATGAATTATCCGTAAGCTTTCAGGGAGTGAATGCACATAATGCACGCGGAGCCTGGCACGCAGACAAGACTGAGTAAATAAATGACAGTCACGATGGTATGGTTTCTGTTTTTTTGAATCTTGCTTTACTTTCTGTGCTTTCTTGGTAGGACTGGCCTGCATGTTTCTGTGGAGCTCTTTTCTTAACATTAGGTCTTGTACAGTTTTGGAGAGTTTACTATCTAATTCAAGGAGTTTGTTTTCAAAGTCAGTGGACAGCCATTTGGTTCATTTTAGATGACCACAAGGGTGAAAAAGTATAATAGTGACTAGAGTCTTAAAATCTTGTGCTGAGCCAACTAAGGTGTAGCTATTGGTCTGTCCATGTCTGGAGTAAAGAAGAGTGAAGGCCACCAAAGATATCTGGAAACGAGTCCAATGGCCTAATAGACCAAATGGTCCTCCCTTCAGTGACCCTGAGACCAGAAGAACAAGATGGTGCTTTGTTACACTACCACATGCTCTGGAAGCTGTAACATTAAAAGGTCTTAGATAGTTTGGGGGGAAAATGTGAAACAAAACTCAAAATCTTAAATAAAAGCCAGGCTTACTTGTTGGATATAGACTTCTAGTATCCCTGAGACCATGACCCTTACTTGTTACTCTTCAGTCTGGAAATGAACTCACCCCCATGGCTCAATTTTCAACTAAGCAATTGACATTGACGGTGTACACAGGGAATGAAGTCCTAGGTGACGCTTGAGGATAATAATGCGCTGGACTGCAAGGTCGGCATTTCAAACCCACCAGCTGCTCCTAAGAAACTCTATCCAGTGTTGCTATGGGTTGGAATAACTTGATGACACTTAAGAACAACAATATAAGGGGGAATGGTAACATGAGAGAGGTATGCACATCTTAGAATAATCAACCATTTTAGATCAAAAGGATGGCAGTTACTCAAGGACAAAATTCAGAAGGCAGAAGGATGAACGAAAATGAGAAACACACGGAGGAAGTGGATAAACAATATTACATTGTGAGAATTGCAATCAGTAACATGAAACAAAATGTCTATGAATTGAATGGAAAACTGAGTCTTCTCTGAAGCCTCTATCCACTTCAAAATAAAAAGTTAAGAGAAAAGAAAAGGAAAAGATTACAGCTAAGAAAGCTGTGTTCTGCTCAGTAAAAGAAGAGGTCTCCGGAAGTTGAAATCACCTCAATGGCATTGTGTTTGGTTGTTTGGTTTTGGTCAGCGCCTGGTAGTGGAATGGAGGAGAGTTTAAGCTGAGACCAGTGCTGACAGCCAGCTCCATGCTCCATAGACCTCGTCATTCTCCATCATCAGTCAGTTAAGGGAACTCATTAGATTTTATAATTTGTTTTGTTTTTCGTCTTCTTCCTTTCTGAAGATGCTTGTTGTATTCTTTTTATTTACCTTAGATGTGGTCTTGACAGATAACATGATGCCTAGCTTCTGCTGTATCCCGTATATACGGTGTGAAAATCGTACTGTTGATATAATTAGATTCCTGCTTTGCTTCACCTTAATACTCTGTAAACTCTTATCCTTACCCCCAACCTCACAAGCACATATATGAAGCTGGGCTTTCATCTTACAAATTTGCTATGAGGGCTAGAATTAATTTAAAACCACCTATTTTCACGAATGAATGGCATAATAGGAAAAAATTGAGACATAAATATTTGAAAAACATTTTAAATTGCACAATTTATTGTGTACCATTGTGGGTGTTGCATGGTAGTTCACTGGACTGCAAGATCGGTTTGAACCGTAAGTGGGTGGTTCAAATTCACCAGCTGCTCCTAGGAAACGCTTTAAGAGTTGCTATGAGTCGGACCGACTTGACTTTACTTAACAACAACAACACTGAGTAGTTTATTACTTAACACTATATATATTTTTTTTTTCTTTTTTTTTTTAATGCTTTATTGTAAATTATGTGATAGTTTACCTGGGAGGACATTAGCTTCACACTGATGCCTTCATATATCATTTCCTTGCTATGGTTACAATCCCTTCCATGCATCATCCACCAACCAAAGGGTATACCCTGCAAGCCTGCCCCCTGGTCATTTGCACACAGCCCCTCTTCCTCTCTGGATCCAAAGTCCCCAGCTGCTCCATCTCTCCACATCATCGTCTCTGCCTCCATCCCTGGCATCACTGCTTCTCTGGGTAGGGTTCTGTTCTCCGCTCTTCTCCCTTGATGGTCCCAGGGACCTCATGTGTTTGTTAGCTGCCAGTGTCTCTTACTTGGTGAAGTGTCTGTTCATGTCCTGTGCCCATTTCTTAATTGGGTTATTTGTCTTTTTCTTGTAGAGGTGTTGTAGTTTCCTATGTATTTTGGAAATGAGTCCCTTATCTGATGTGTCATTGCAAAAGATTTTTTTCCCATTCTGTGGGTTCCCTTTTTACTCTTTTGGTGAAGTCTTTTGATATACATAGGTTTTTAATTTTTAGTATGTCCCGCATATCTGTTTTGTCTATTTCTGTTTGTGTACTTTTCAAAATGTTTGGTAGTCTGTATATGTCTTGAATTAGCACTCTCACATTTGTCCCTATTTTTTCATTGATGACCTTCATAATTCTGGGATTCACATTTAGATCTTAAATCCATGCTGAGTTCGTTTTCATATAGGGCGTGAGGTAAAGGTCTTGTTTCAGCCTTTTGCATATCGCTTTCCAGTTCTGCTAGCATCATTTGTTAATGGGACTGTCTCTTCCCCATGCAATATGCCTAGGCACTTTGTGGAAAATCATTTGGCTGTATGTGGTTGGGTTAATTTCTGGATTCTCGATTCTGTTCCATTGATCAATGTATCTTTCATTGTACCAGTACCAAGCTGTTTAGACCACTGTAGCCATGTAGTAAATTTTGAAATCGGGGAGTGAGAGACCTCCAACCTTGTTCTTCTTAAGCAGTGTTTTACTTATCCTGGGTCTCTTTCCTTTCCATATGAGGTTTAGTAATTATCTTTTCCATCTCTTTGAAGAATGTTGTTTTAATCTGGATTGGGATTGCATTGTATGTATAAATTGCTTTGGGCATTTTCACAATGTAGAGTTTTCCTATCCAGGAACATGGTATGTTCTTCCACTTCTGTAGGTCTCTTTTGGTTTCTTGTAGTAGTGTTTTGTAATTTTCTTTGTATTAAGTCCTTTGTTTTTCTGGTTATGTTTATTCCTAAATATTTCATCCTTTGGGCTGCTATTGTAAATGGTATTGCTTGTCTAATGTCCTTTTCAGCGCTGTCATTGTTGCTATAGAGAAATCCAACTGATTTTTGTATGTTGCCTTATCTCGTGCCATCTTCACAGTGTTATGTTTGAGCCTGTTGTTCTTCCCTCTGTGTCAATTCATCTTGTTGGAAGCCTCCTCTATTTCACTGACTGTCCACTTTACCAAGCATGATGTCCTTCTCTAGAGACTTGGCCCTTTTGTTAATATGTCCAAAGTATGTGAGACGAAGTCTAGCCAAACTTGCTTCTAAGAAGCATTCTTGTTGTACTTCTTCCAAGACAGATATCTTTGTTCTTCTGGTAGCCCATGGTATTATCCATAATGTTGACGGACACCGTAATTCAAATGCATTGATTGTTCTATGGCCTTCTTTATTCATTGTTTTAACTTTCACATGCATATGAGGTGGTTGAAAAGATCATGGCTTGGGTCAGGTGTGTACCTTAAGTCCTGAAGTGGACATCTTTGTTCTTGAACATTTCAAAGAGGTCTTGTGAAGCAAATTTACCTAATGCAATATGCTGTTTGATTTCTTGACTGCTGCTTCTGTGAACATTGATTGTGGATCCAAACAAATTGAACCCTTTGACTACATCAGTCTTTTTTTCTGTTCATCATGATGTTATCTATTGATACACTGGTGAGGATTATTGTTTTTTTCTTTTACATTGAAGGTTGTCATCTTTAATCTTCAGTATGTTTTTCAAGTCCTCTTCATTCTCAACAAGCAAGATTTTATCATCTGATTATTGCAGATTGTTAATACATCTTCCTCTAATCCTGACAGCACGTTCTTCATATAGTCCAGTTTCTGGGATTATTTTCTCAGCATACAGATTGAGTAAGTATGTTAAAAGGGTACAACTCTGATGCACATCTTTCTGATTTTAAGCCATTTACCATCCTCTTGTTCTGTTCGAACTACTGTCTCTTGCTTTATGTACAGGTTCCTCATGAGCACAGGTTCCTCATAAGTGTTCTGGAATACCTATTCTTCTCAGTTACCTATAGTTTGTCTTCATCCACATAATCGAATGACTTTGCAGAGTCAAAAGCACAAATAATCCTCTTTGTGGTATTCTCTGCTTTCAGCCAAGATCCACCTGACATCAGCAATGCTATCCCTCATTCATTATCCTCTTTTGAATTCGGCTTGAATTTCTGGCAGCTCTTCTAGAGGTACTGCTGCAACTGTGTTTGAATTGTCTTCGGCAAAATATTACTTGCATGGGGTATTGATGATACTGTTAGATGATTTCTGCATTCTGTTGGGTCACCACTCTTTGGAATGGGCACAAGTATGGATCTCTTCCAATGTCTTCCAATGTCTTCTAAATTTCTTGACCTAAGTGTGTGAATACCTTCCAAACTGCATCCGTGTGTTCAAACACTTCAGCAATAGAGTATAGAGTTGTTGTTTTGTTGTTAAATGCCGTCAAGTCAAATAATTTTTATATTAAGAAGGTAAGCATTTATTATCCTCTTTGTAATAATGATTTTATTGGAACAACATTCTGAGCATAATGCCTTTTTTGATAGATTGTCCTGCCTATGCTTGTGGTTTGTAAAATACTCTCATCATCTTTCTTTATCTGGATATTTTATAGTAACATGATTTCCTAGAATACTTTGTGTACTTAATTCAGTATTTGTCTTTCCTCTGATTGCAGAAAGATAAGACTTTAACGCATTCTAGATAAAGATGCTTAAGCAAATCAATTCCTAGGAAAAATTATTCTATTTCTATTGGAGAAGCTACATCCTTGAAAAGAGCAAATCTTAAATAACACTTGTATCTATGTTTTTAAGTATGATGTAGAAATGTGAGTAGTTAGGTATTCTGTTCCACTTTTGAATGTTTAATAAAGCTCTCATATTATTGAACCTGGGTTTTCTGATCTATCAAATATGAAAAGGCTGTTAGAGGAAAGTCTGTTGCTACATTAGGTTTTCAGTGGGTGTGTATCCATTTTAGGTTTTCTGCATTGGATAGCTGAACAAGAATTGAATTCAGTGGTGTGTTCATTGACTGTGATTCCCATGGTTCTCACCAAGGAAATATGTGAAATCCAATAAATTAATTGAAAAAATGTGAATCTTTTGTGATTTGTAACCAATCCTTGAAAATTAGGACTTTTTAATGAGTCTTATATAGGTGTTGTTGTTTTTAAGTGCCGTCGAGTCAGCTCTGACCCATAGCAACCTATATAAGGTTTCCAAGGAGCAGCTTCTGAGCTTGCAGTTCAAATGGCTGTGCAGTCTAGTGTATTAGCCCACAGCGCCACACCAGGACTCCCATCAAAATGAAGGAATGTATCCTTGTTGTTGTTGTTAAGTGCCATGGAGTCGGTTCCAACCCATAGCAACCCTGTATAGGGTTTCTGAGGAGCAGCTGGTGAGCTTGAACTGTCAGCCTTGCAGTTCAAAATGACTGCAGTCCAGCACATTAGCCCACAGTGCCACACCAGGATGTATATATATATATACACACACACACATACATAGTTGGGCCCGACTCATTAGTGACCCTGCACAGGGTTTCTGAGGCTGCAAATCTTTATGGGAGTAGAAAGCCTCATCTAGTGTGTAAAAAAATCAATGTATTGCTCGACACTATAATTTAATAAATGTTTATACATATTTGGCATAAATGTATTCATATTTAAACCCTCTTAAGTGGTTTGTAACATATAGATGTTTTCCTGTGGGGTTGGGAAAAAGTAAAGCATTTACAATCAATTAATTGCTTTTGGACTCCTGGTGTGGCACTATAGGGACAGCACTGGACTATAAACCACAAGGTTGGCAGTTTAAACCCAGCAGCTGCTCCTTGGAAATCCTATATAGGGTCCCTGTGAGTCAGAACTGAATCAGTGGCACTTAACAGCAACAGTTGCTTCTGGGTTTAGCTCATTATGAACCGATTTTGTTGTAGTCAAGATTATAAAATTTCAAAGAAAACATAGAATGCTATAATCAATTTCAAGGTGCTCTGGTACCATAGTGATTACAAATTGGGCTGCTTAC
>NW_006408558.1:5415569-5429369 GCF_000296735.1 Chrysochloris asiatica | reverse complement strand
TCTGATGTGTCATTGCAAAAGATTTTTTCCCATTCTGTGGGTTCCCTTTTTACTCTTTTGGTGAAGTCTTTTGATGCACATAAGTTTTTAATTTTCAGTAGGCCCCAATCATGTATTTTGTCTACTTTTGTTTGTGTACTTTTCAAAATGTTTGGTAGTCTGTATATTTCCTGAATTAGAGCCCTCATATTTATCCCTATTTTTTTCATTAATAGTCTTTGTAATTCTGGGATTCACATTTAGGTCTTTAACCCATGCTGAGTTGGTTTTTGTATAAGGTGTGAGGTAAAGGTCTTGTTTTAATCTTTTGCATATCTTTTTCCAGTTCTGCCAGCACCATATATCCGCTCCCCATGTGATATATTTAGGTACTTTGTCGAAAATCAGTTGGCTGTATGTGGATGGGTTAATTTCTGATTTCTCAATTCTGTTCAATTGATCAATCAATGTGTCTTTCATTGTACCAGTACCAAGCTATTTTGACCACTGTAGCCATGTAATAAATTTTGAAATCAGGGCGTGAGACTTTTCCAACCTTATTCTTCTTCTTAAGCAGTGCTTTGTGTATCCTGGGTCTCTTTCCTTTCCAAATAAAGTTTGTAATTGTTTTTTCCATCTCTTTGAAGAATGTCCTTGGAATCTGGATTGGGATTGCATTGTATGTGTAAATTGCTTTGGGCAGTACTGACATTTTCACAATGTTAAGTCTTCCTTTCCAGGAGCACGATACATTCTTCCATTTTTGTAAGTCTCTTTTGGTTTCTTGTAGTAGTTTTTTTTTTTTTTTTTTCATGTTTTATTGTGAATTATATGATATTTTACATGAGAGAACTTTAGTTTTACATTCATTCCACCTTATATCATTTCATTGCCATGGTTCCAATACCCTCCATGCATCATCAACCGCCCCCTACACTCCCCCCCCCCCCCCCATTCTTCAGCACACAGTCCATCTCCCTTTCTAGATCCATCTTGTAGTAGTGTTTTGTAGTTTTCTTTGTATAGGTCCTTTGGAATGCTTTTTTTTTTTTTTTGGTATGTAAAGAAAACCTAGTCATCAGTAGCTTACACTGTGAGTAATTTGTATTTCTCCTGTTAGTTCACGTGCGTACTGCAGTTTGGAGGTAGGACTCTGTTTGACATTTGTTTAGTAGCCTAGTGATACCTGACTGTTACTTATGCCCTTTTGTTAGTCTGTCCTTCATGGGTGCCCTAGTTGTAGGCATCACCCTGGCATGAAAACAGAGGATTGTTGACACCAGCAACTCCCTTCATTTCTCTCAGAAAGCAGGTTTCTTGGGATCTTTGTAGCACAAAGACTCCCACTTAAGTCGTATTGCTCCAGACTGTATCATGCAGCCACCCCCCACCAGAAAGAAAGCTGTGTGCATCTGATTTCGGTTTTCCAGTCGCTGTTGGAATGGACAAGGGAAAAGGAGTTTTGAAATGGTACTGGGTTTGTTAACCAACAACATCTGCCAAGTCCGCGAGTTCAGCTAATTTGAATCCAAAGATATTCTGTGTGTTATTAAGGAAAGAGCCTGGATGGCACAGGGGTTAAGCAGTTGTTGGCTAGCTGAGAGGTCAGCAGTTCTAACCCACCAGTCTCTCTGCAGGAGAAAGATGTGGCCGTCTGCTTCCACAAACATTTACAGTTTTGGAAAGCCTTTGTTGGCCCTTGTACTCAGTTCTGTAGGGTGGCTATGAGTAGGAACTGACTGGGCGGCAGTGGGTTTGATTGGGGTTTAATACATTAAGGATCCCCTGGGTAGTGCTAGTGGTTTAAAACTCAGCAGCTCCTAACTGAAGGTTAGTGGTTTGCATCTATCCAGAGGTGCCATGGAAAAAAGGCCAACAAATGTACTTCTGGGAAGTCCTAGGCACTGACTTGTACCCTGACATACATGGGGTGCTAAGAGTCAGAAGCATCTCCACAGCAGCTACTTTGCTTTTGTGTTTAAATGTGTGTGTTTTACAGAGCACCAGTCACTGCCCTTCCAAGGGAGATTGTACCTGCTCTCCTCCAGTGGCTACAGCTTCCTCAAGGGAAGATGGTTGTTAAGTGCTGTCTGTTCTGACTTATAGTGACCCTGTATAGTGTTTCTGAGGAGCAGCTGGTATGTTTGAACCACAGACCTTGTGGTTAGCAGTCCAGTGCTTACTATTTGATGCTTAATTCTCCTTATCAGGCCTGGCCGTAGTTTGTTGTACTCTGGCGATCTAGAGCTAAAATAGAACAAAAGAGGGCTTCCCAAAGTTTTGGGAAAATTCCATTATCTTTTTGTTCCATTTCCCCTGAACTTTTGGAAGCCCCTCATATATCTGCTTTCAACACATCCAGCAAATGACAATGAATAAAAGAACAAGGTAACTACACAAAAGAATTAGAAACTCAAAATAGTAGCTGATTTATAAACACACCGTACTCTGCAGGATATGAATATGGAATACTTCCTGCAGTAGTAATGATAGTTTCCTTCGGCAACCTTGTTTATGAGCCCTGGGCTAAGCTGCCCTTGGTACCCTTGGTCACATCTGACCTACTGTCTTGCTTGCTGTAGCTATATAATAAGTCTTGAAAAAAACCAAATAGACTTACTCTTCCGACAGCGTTTGTATTTTTCAAAATAGTTTTGGCTGTTTGGGTTGTCTTCTTCTTACTGATTTTTCCAGCAGCATTTTATGTAACCATATGCATACTGTACATGTTTTTTAATTTTAAGCATAGTATTTAAGTTTCTTCGGAGTGATGGTATATGGAATTGTTTTCTTGATTTTGGCTTCCCCTTATTCGTGGTTAGTATAAAGATATATAGTTGACTTTTCTTGGTTGATCTATATTGTGACCTGACTGGACTGACTTATTGATTGCAGGAGCTATTTTTGTAGATTCTTTGAGATTTTCTACACCAGATAATCATGTCAGCCTGCAAAGAGGGACAGTTTTGTTTCTTCGTTATTTATCTGTATGCCATTTATTTCCTTTTCTTGCCTTATTGTGCTAGCTAGAATGTCCAGTAGGTGTTATGTTGATAAAAGGTGGTGACAGTGGGCATCTTTGCCTTGTTCCCCATATGAGCAGGGAAGTATTCAGCCTGTCATCATTAAATGTAATGTTAGCTGTAGTATATTTTGGTAGATGCTTTTTGTGACTTTCAGGAAGATCCCTTGTAGTCCCAATTTTCTGACTCTTTTGTTTTTTAATCAAGTCAGTTTTTTAAAAGAACTCCCCTTGATTTGAGTTTCTCGGATATTCCCTCCTGAATGTCATTGTCCTGAATGTCCTGAAAGTGCTGTTGAGTCAGAACCACCCTCTGTAGGGTTTCCAAGGAGCGTCTGGTGCGTTTGTACCACCGACCTAGTGATTCACACCAGCCTTAAGGTTGAGTACTTATCCCACAGCACCACACCAGACCTCAGTTACGCATTTTGACAGGACAGCACAGAAGCCATGCTGCATTATTTTTCATGCATCCTGTCAAGTGGCACAGGATTCTGATGTGTCCCAACTTTGGTCATATTAACTTTAATCAATTGATTAAGGCTACTTTGGCCAGGTTGCTCCACTGTGAAGCTATTTATTTCTTTTTCTGTTTTAGTTAATCTGATCTTTGTGAGAGGGTACTTTGAGACTATGTAAATTTCCTATTCCTTCCTGTGGGAAGCATTGTGGATACCCCATACTGCCTGAGTTACTCTAGGCAACTGGAAGGTTGGTATAAACCCCCATTAAGCCTTTACCCTGATAGGTGTCTAGAGGGAGAACTGGGACACACTGCCTTATCCCATATGAGGTCACCGATGATTTATCATGAGTGTTTATTGATAAAATGCTCAAGAATTACAATCTGTACTAACTTTATCGAGAGTGAGGCTTTATTATTATTCAATTTTGCCAGACCCAGAAGACAAGATAGGCAGACGCATGCACGGCTGCTTTACAAGCATTTTTATCTCCTAGCCCCAAAATCCCTCCTCTGGTTCCTCATTGACTGAGTACTATGGGGTGAACAGCCTTCCTGGAAGTCACCTTTTCCCTTCTAATGGTTGTATTCTTATTTTAAAGTTTCTACTTCTTGAGTGGGTTCCCTTCCCCTCTCCTAATTCATCCCACTCACATACCCCAGGTATGGGTCTTTGTTGCTATGTCAGTCAGCAATCTATGCCTCAGTCTAGCAGTTTCCTGGACCTTGTTTCTTTATTCCTGAAGATAGACCAGCCTGAGGTTTATTTCTCCCATCCCTAAACATCTACCCTTCCCAGGTTCCTGTATGCCTCAGCTCGTGCCTCCTCTCAGGGTTGTCCTCTTCAAGCCTCCAGGCTGCCAGGACTGCTCTTGGCTGCCCGCTGTGGAGATGCTCTCTTTAAATTTTCTCCACTGACACCACCTGCCCAACCTTCCAGGTGCCTCAGCAGGTTATACCCGCGTCTTAGTGGTGTGGCGCTGTGAGTTAATGCGCTGACCTGCAAGGTCAGCAGTTCAAACTGATCAGCTGCTCCTTGGAAACCCTATACAGAGTCACTGTGAGTCGGAACCGACTTGAGGGCACTTAACAACAATAAGTGCTTTCACGCTCTGACTCCCCATGCTGGGCTGCTCTGCTCGCTCTTCCTGGGTTCTGGTGCCTGGCTCAGACACTGATGCCTCCTTTGTGGATGCCCTCCTGTCTCTCTGTCACAGATAGCCTGAGTTACTACCTAGACAGACACCTGCATCGCTGGCAGTCTGTTCCCCAAGATAGGCTCAGATAGCCCTCCCTAGGCGGCTACCCCACCGCCCACTAGCATGGCTGCCTAGCTTGTTCAGCCCCACTTAATGGCTTTGGGAGTCCTGGTGTGGTGCCATAGGATAAGCACTGGACCTCAAGGTTGGTGTGAAGTACATGTAACAACAACAACAATGACTTTGTTGGTACCTTGATTAAACTCTTGTCTGCTAATTAAAAGGTCAAAGCCTCCAACTCTTCTGCAGTCTGCTTTTGTAAAGATTTACGGGCTTGCCAGCCTGCAGGGTCACTATGAGTTGGAATTGACTCAGCAATGAGTTTGGGTGTTTTTTGCTTTAATGGCTTTGTACTGAAGGGTCAGGTGGGTACACTACCTCTAATTACCTCTTAGCAGCAGCGCTGTTCTTATTCCGTTCCCTGGCATATGTTTTTTCTCTTCTTCTAACATATAGGTCACCTCATGAGCATCACTGAGTTGGTTCTAACCCTTAGCGACCCTGTAGAAGATTTCCAAGGAGTGTCTGTTGGGTTTGAAACACCAACCTGTGATTAGCAGTCCAGTGCTGATCCTACAGTGTCACATCAAGACTCCAGAGATAATGTGTGGTTGTTGTTAAGTGCTGTTGTATTGTGTCCGACTCATAGCCACCCTGTGTAGGGTTTCCAGGGAGCGGCTGGTGAGCTTGAACCGCCGAACTTTTAGTTTAAACACACTGTGCAGTCTAGTGCAGTAATCCACAGCACCACATCAGGACTGCATTCTAAATGTGCAATTTATTTTCCTTAGAGAAAAATGTGTTGTTGTTAAGTGCCATCAAGTCGGTACTGACTCAGAGCGACCCTATGCACAACTGAACGAAACACTGCCTGGTCCTAGGCCAACCAAATAGATGACTATAAACTATGGACAAACGTGCAAAGGCTGGTTGTTCTAAGTATTATGGAATAAGCTGTCTTTGCACATGGGGAATAAAGATAATCCACGTAACAGAGTAGGGTAGGGTCGTAGCTAACCTTGGTTGAAACAGATGCTGAAGACTCAGAGTGCTTCAGATCAGCATGTAGAGTCAACGATCCTGCCCTGTCTCCTGTTCTGCAGCTTATGACCTTGCAAGTCACACCACCTGTTTCTAGCCCTGTTTCCTCATCCAGAAAGTGAGTTATAAATACTTACCTCATGAGGCAGTTGGGGAGCTGAGATGAGATAATTATTGAAAATGCTTGGCAAGTAGTCAGATGCTATGCAAATGTGGTTCTTTAGTTCTAATTTTATTACATAATCAAAATTGAAATGTGTAGGAAATTAAGTCAAGCATTTTCCTTGCACTTATGACTTATAGGCAAATCCCATCTGCTTCATAAGGAGGCGAGAAGGTCTCCATCAATTTGCTTTTCACTGCCATGCTAAGTCCGCTGTTGGACCAACATTACTCAAGCAGACAAGCATTCCTCTCTCTCTCTCTCTCTTTTTTTAAGTTTAATTGTGAATTATGTGGGATTTACATGGGAGAACATCAGTTTTACATTCATCCCATCGTATTTCATTTCATTGCAATGATCACAATTCCCTCCATGTATCATCAAATAACCAAAGGGTACAGACCACAGTCCTGCTCCCCCACCCCCATCCCCACCCCCGGCCTTCAGCACACAGCCCCTCTCCCTCCTTGAGTCCAGTGTCCCCAGCAGCTCCATCTGTCCACGTCATCATCTCTGTCTCCCTCCCTGCATCACTGCCTCTCTGGGTAGGGTCACGCTTTCTGCTTTTCTCACTTGATGGTCCCATGGACCTCCGCTCCTGGGCTGCAAAATCAATCACATGATTTAAGAACATATCTCTAGAGATGGTAGAGTTCAGTCTTGGAGAAGACCTGCCTTGTCAGGCACACTTCATGCCTGAAAATCCTCTAGCATCTAGGAAGACCTGATCTCAAGAACATGAGTTCCATTATCTAGATATAGCACCTACGTAGGCCCTGGTATAGATGAGCTAACCACAAGGTCGGCACTTCAAACCCACCAGCTGCTCTTTAGAAACCCTTGTCCTGGGTCACTGTGAGTTGGAACTGACTCGATAGCATACAACAAGAACATTTAATTACGTTTTCTTACCATCTATTTTTTTTAAAGGTTTTATTGTGCATTGAGTGATAGTTTACATGGGAGAGTATCAATTTTTCACTCATTCTATTGTATTTCGTATCATTCAAATGATTACAATCTCCTCCGTGTATCACCATTCACAGTATTTGCTTCTATGTTCTCGTGTTTTTTGTTTTTTGTTTTTGATGTGTGCAAAAACACTCAGGAATATATAATCATTTAAACAACCAAAGGACACATTCTGCAAGCTAGACTCTTGGCCACCAGCACACAACCTTTCTCTTTCCATGAGTCTAGAGTTCTCAGCTGCTCTATCTCTCCATGCCCTCATCTCTACCTTCATCTCTGGTGTCACTGCTTTTCTGGATAGGGTCTCACATTCTGCTTGTGCTCTTGTCTCTTGATGGTCCTAGGGTTCTTCTGTTCCAGGAATGTAAGATTAACCACATTCCCCTTTATGTTACAAAATTTCTGCCTTTACAGTTGTGACAAACGCAGTTAGTCACTTATCTATTTTTCATGCATGTTGTTGTTATTAAATGTTGTGGAGTTGGTTCCAATTCATAGGGACCCTGTCTAGGGCTTCCTAGGAGCAGATCATCAGTTTTACATCCAATAAATCTCATACTTTGTTTTAAGTTTTTATTGTGAATTGAGTAATAGTTTACAGGGAGAGCACCAGCTTTATATTCATCCTATTGTATTTTGTTTCACTGCAATGATTACAATCCCCCCCCAGGCATCATCAAACAACCAAAGGTTACATCCTGCAGGCCTACCCCCTGGCCGCCAGCACGCAGCCCCTCTCCCTTCCAGAGTCCAGAGTCCCTTGCCACTCCATCTTTCCACATTATCGTCTTTGCCTCCATCTCTGACATTACTGCTTTTCTGCATAGGGATCCCGCATTCCGCTCTTCTCCCTCGATGGTCCCAGGGACCTCCACACCTGTACTGCAAGATCAACCACTCCCCTCCTTTTGTTACAAATGACTATGTTTACATTTCTGACCCTCACAGTCAGTCCTGATAGCAATCATTCACTATTGAACCACAAGAGTCTTATCCCCATCTCCTTTCACCAGCCCTGTCCAGACAGGTTGGAAACCATTCGGTGGAGATTCTACCTTCCCCTGCACCTTCTGGAACTAGGCTCCCTTTTGAAAACTTGTAAGCCAGTCATTTTGTGCCTTTGTAGTCCCCCCATTTTGGGTAGCCAATGTCTAAGTTGCCCATCCTTGTCAGAATGGTTGACTACTCTTGATGAGCGCCAGTGATGTTTCCATTATTGCCTATCCACCACTTCATTGAAAATTGGGGCATGAAGGTGAGTTGAGGTCCAGACCTGAAGGGTGATCAAGGGCCACAATCTTGGGTTCCTCCAGTCTCTTTCTGACCAGTAATTCTGGTCTTTTTATAATTTTGAGTTTTGTTCTACATTATCTCCTTTTCTGTTCAGGTGACCTTTTAATGTGATCCCTTTCAGAGCAATTGGTAGCGGTAACCATGCACCGTCTAGTTACTCTGGTGTCAGAGTTGTGGTGATGGATGTGTATGTATTCCGTTAGTCCATTGGACTAATTGGTTACAAACATCTTCAACTTTCATCACGCTTCTTTCTTCCACATGCGTAGAGAAAATATGTGCCTTAGATGGCTACTTAAGAACTTTTAAGATCCTGGTGGTGGTGTTTATATGCCATGGCGTCAGTTCCGACTCATAGTGACCCTGTACAGGGTTTCCGAGGCTGTAAATCTTTACGGGAGCAGAAAGCCTCATCTTTTCCCACAGAACAGCTGGTAGTTTTGAACTGCTGACTGTGAGACTAGCAGCCCGTAGAACACTATTATGGCAGAATTGTGTATATAACAGTATTTACCTCTATTCCCTTTAACCCCTGTTTTCCTCCCTGTGTCTTCACCTGTCTTTATCATTCTCCAACCTTCCACTTGTATATTGTCTTTCCTGTCATCCAAGTTAACATGTGTCTGTGTACCCTCTAGCCTATGAATTACTCTACCTTTCCTTCCACCCCAGGTAACTATCAAAGAGTGTTTATTTTAGCATGAAAACTTTTCTTGAGTTTTTACAATAGTGGTCTCATATAATCTTTGCCCTTTTGTGACTAATTTCTCTCAGCATAGTATCCTCCAGGTTCATTCATCCATGTTAGGAAGTGTTTCACAGTTTCATCGTTAAGCTTCAGTGTTGCATAGTATTCCATTGTAGGTATATATGTACTAAAGTTTATTTAATCATTCATCCATCAATGGGCATTTAGGCTGTTTCCATCTTTTTGCTATTGTGAATGGTGCTGTGATGAACATGGGTGTGCATATAACTACTCGTGTTATGGCTCGTATTTCTTGGAGATATATGCAAAATAGAGGGATTGCTGAGTCATATGGTATTTCTATTTCCAACTTTTTGAAAAAGTATCATACTGTTGTCCACAGTGGTTGCGTCATTTTACAGTCTGTTCAGCGATAGAGGAGGGTCCCAGCCTCTCTACACCCTCACCAGCATTTGTTGTTTTCTCCCTTTTTGAACTTTGATATTAATGCTGGGGTGAGATGTTATCTTTTGTTGTTTTTTTTTTTTTATATGCATCTCTTTAAAGGAGCTCTGGTAGCGTAGTGGTTACGAGTCGACTGCCAACCCCAAGGTCAGCAGTTCAAAACTACCAGCAGTTTCGTGGAAGAAAGATGAGGCGTTCTGCTCCGGTAAAGGTTTACAGCCACGGAAACCCTGTGCAGGGTCAATATGAGTCGGAACAGACTCTTTGGTACTTATCAACAACAACAAAGGAGCTCTGGTAGTGGTTACAAATAGGGCTGCTAACCTCAGGGTCAGCAGTTCGAAACTACCAGCTGTTCCGTGGGAGAAAGATGAGGCGTTCTGCTCCCGTAAAGATTTACAGCCTCGGAAACCCTGTACAGGGTCGCTATGAGTCGGAACGGACTCCATGGCATTTAACAACAATGCAATGGCTAATGATCGCAGACATTTCTTCATTTGCTTGCTGGCTGCCTGAATGTTTTCTTTGGTGAAGGTCTGTTTATGTCCTCTGTCCATTTTCAAATTGGGTTACTTGTCTTTTTCTTGTAGAGTTTTCAATAAATTTTAGAGTTTTTGCTCTTGTCTGATATGTCATTATCAAAATTTTTTTCACCGTCTGTGGCCTCTTTCTATTCTTTTGGTGAAATCTTTTGATGTATACAACTCTAACTTTTGGGAAGTCCAAAGCATCTATTTGTCTTCTGTTTGTTTTTGATATGTTTGATAGTGTTTTTTTATACCATGTATCAGATTCCCTTTATACCTCTTTGTTTTACAATTAGGTCAAAATGCATTTTGAGTTTGTTTTGTATATAGTGTGAAGTATGGGACTTTTTTCATTTTTCTGCAAATTGATTTCCAGTTTTGCCAGCACCATTTGTTGAAGTGACAGTGTCTTTTCCATTTAATGTCCTTTGTAAAGATCAGCTGACTGTGTGTAGATGTATTTACTTCTGGGTTCTGAGTTCTGTTCCATTGATCTATGTATCAGTACCAGGCTATATTGACCACTGTCGCTGTATAGTAGATTTTGAAATAAGGAAGTGAAAAGTCTCCTAATTGTTCTTCTTAAGTAATGCTTTACATATCTGAGATCTCTTTCCTTTCCTACATAAAGTTAATGATCAGTTTTTCTATCTCTTTTAAAAAAATGATGTTGGACTCTGGATTGGGATTGCATTATATCAGTAGATCACTTTGGGTCGTGTTGACATTTTCACAATGTTAAGTCTTCTTATCCATTTGCATGGAATATTCTTCCATTTTTGTAAGTCTGTTTTGGTTTCTTGTAGTAGTGTTTTGATATTTTCTTTGTATAGGCCTTTTGTTTCTCTGTATTTCTAAGTATTCCCATCTTCTTTGGGTGGTCCTGGTATGGCACTGTGGGATAATGCACTCAGACCTCAAAGTCAGTTTGAACTACAAGGTTGTTGTTGTTTTAGTGCCGCTGAGTCTGTACCGACTCCTAATGACCCTGTATAGGATTTCTGAGTAGCCGCTGGTGAGCTTGAACCTTCGATCTTGAGGTTCAAAGCGACCCTACAGTGCAGTGCATTAACCCTCTACATCACACCAGGACTCCAAACATCGCTCGCTCCAGGTGAGGATCAAACTCACAACCTCAGCATATCTCATACACATGCTGTTGTATACGTGAGCAGCTTGGTGGTTGCCGTGTACCAGCCACTCCCTGGAAACTCCATACAGGATCCCTGTGAGTCGGATTCCACTGGAAGACACTTAACAAAAGAACAAAATTTTAAATGTATTTCTAATGGCAGGTTTTGTATTCTCTCTGACACCTTATCTATTTTGTTTGTTCCTGGAGTGTTTCTTGGGAGTTCTTAGTTTATTTTCCTTGACCTTCCTGTCAGTCCTGTGAAGGTCCCTAAACGTCATTCTCTTGAATACTTTTTGAGGAAGTTCTAATGCCTTTTTTCCTGAGAAATGTTTTGTATCTCTTCCTCTTGGTCACGTTTTACTTTATGTGGACGGAAATTGCTGTCGTTTCCTTGGCATTTTGGTGTCACTGTGTTTGATTTCATTGATGTCTCCTTGTCATTGTGATTAGAGTTTGGAAGCCCCTGCATCATTCTTTGTTCCCCGTTTGTGCACCTCAGTTTAGGATGGGTTTGCCTGATGTTGGTTGTTGTCATTGATCGGATGTTTAGCAGCTAGTATTGACTCTTGCCAGATGCAGAGTGTGTAATTTTGGCTGAGCTATATGGCATGGTTGCTGTTTCAGCAGTGAAATAAGAAAATAGTAATAGGAGATAAAGAAGAAAAAGTGGCTAACAGCTAGAAAAAGAATCCAATACCTAAAAAGAGAAAATAGATAAAAAAATAAAATACAAACTGTTGAAGAGAAAAGAAAAAGCACTAAACACAATTACGGAGAGGATTAGTCAAAGAAAAGAGAAAGAGACCAGAGAGTAGGAAAGAGAAATCAAGAGCAAAAACAGAAAGAAAGAACAAGAAGGCTGTGGAGGGTAGTGGAAAGGAACGCTGAAGAAAATAACGAAGGCAGAGATCTAAAGAATAAAAAGCAAGGGAAGGCAAAGAGGAAGAAGGGATAGAAAGAATAAACAAGGAAAGGAACCAATCAGGGTAAATGTCAGACCCAGAGAGGAGAGAACCCTGGGGGCTCCTTCCAGTGAAGGAGCTCATTTCGTTGGACAAGGAATGAGACGGTGGTGCTCTGCCCTAGATGGAGTTTGTTTAGGCCTAAGTGTTTTCTGGAGTCCTGGTGTGGTGCTGTGGGTTAATGCGCCAGACTGCAAAACTGTTTGAACCGCAAGATTGGTGGTTCAAACTCACCAGCGGCTCCTTGGAAACCTTATACAAGGTCACCATAGGTTGAAATCGATTCGACGGCACTCAACAAGTGTTTTCTATTTTGGAAACCCAATCCAGAAGTAGTTTGTGCAGACCCTAAAGTAGCTGGGATCCAGGTCTTTCAGTCCCAGGGGACAGCCGGGGTTGAGAGTTCTCTCTAACCCAGAGCTGGTTTCCACAGGTCTGGAGCAGGCCTCAACTCAATCCACATGCCTTGGTGGTTGGTGTGGATAGGTTCTTATTCACGTAAATGCAGATCACAGCTGCATGGCTCATTACCATGCGTCTGCAGGAGACCTGGTGCTACACTGGGCGTATATGCAGGTGGGGGTTGGTCACACCTCTGGTCACCAGGGTATTGTGGGGTATAAGAAAAAAAATCTTTGTGTGTCTCCACCAGTAAGTGGTATGCCTCTGCATTACTAAACTGCCCTCAGCCTTAAAAAAGCAGTCTGCAGAAGTTCATGATAACTGCGCCATGCCCTGCTGGCCAGCACAGATACTTGTCTGTCTCTCTCTTTTTTCTCCTCAAATCTGTTCAGCTGCTTCTCCTACCTAAGGCTGAATTCCAGGGTGGCCAGGAGCAGCTCTGCAGGTTTGAAGCTCACCTGAATAGAGGCGCTGGAGTTGTTGAAGATTGCACCCAGCTCACTTTGGTGGGATTCAAAACTGGGCCACTCACCAACATTCAACTCTGATCACTGGGAAGGTGACAACTTTGCTGGAGGTGCAAATGGGTGGGGGCTGGCCATGCCTCTGGTCACTTGTGGGGAGCAAGGTAAAAATGGCACCTTTATCCCCGCGAGTCACATGTATGCCTCTGGACCACAAAGCCTCTGTGTATCTTACCTGGAAAATCGCTCATACATGCCATGTGTGGTCAGCCAGCACAGGTCACCACTCTGTGTCCTTTTGCTTTTGCCACATCTGTTCCCTTTTCTTTCTTAGTAAGCATTCAATCTACTGCTCTATCTCTTTATCTGATGCTCAGGGTTCCAGGATGCCCATCGGGACCTGTTTTATTTGATTTTCCATTATCTGTGTTTGAGAGGTTCTGTCTAATACAGCTTTTGTCAGCTGAACTTTTCATGGATGTGTGACGTATTGACTGACAGTAATCATGTAGATTGACTGGCTAGCCCAACCCTTAATCAAGGGGTGCTGGTGTTGTACTGGGTGATGTGTTGGCCTGTCTAAACGGTAAGGACAGCAGTTTGATTTCACCAGCTCTGCTGGAGAAATATAAGGCTTTCTGTTCCTATTAAGATTTACAACCTCAGAAACCCTGCACAACAAACTAAACTCAGTGCTCAGTAAACCTCTGTGTCTTCGATGTAACCACTAATAAACTTTGGTCTGAAAAAATTTGCCTGTTCTTGTCTTTATAGATAAATGAGGCTTTAGTATTAATTTCGTTGCTGACAAGAACGAATCTGTTTTTCTTCCTAGCTTGGTTGTGATGTTTGCTCCTTGACATGGCTTTTCTTCCTACTTGGTCCTCGCATGTTTGCTCATTTTGTTCATTCTTGAATTCATTCTTATATTCATTCATCTGTGTTGTTGTTAGGTGACATCAAGT
>NW_006408558.1:5379195-5415219 GCF_000296735.1 Chrysochloris asiatica | reverse complement strand
CTCAAAAGCATCAATTCTTCTATGGTCTTCCTTGTTCACTGTCCAGCTTTCACATGCATATGAGGTTATTGAAGAAACCATGGCTTGGGTCAGGTGCACCTTAGTCCTCAACTTGACGTCTTTGCTCTTCAACACCCCAAAAATGTCTAGTGCAGCAGATTTTCCTAATGCAATACGTTTGATTTCTTCTTTTTTTTTTTTTTTAACTGTTTTACTGTGAATTATGTGATAGTTTATATGGGAGAACAGTAGCTTTACATTCGTGCTATTGTATATCGTTACATTGCCATGGTTACAATCCCCTCCATGCATCATCAACCAACCAAAGGGTACACCCTGCAAGCCTGTCCTCTGGTCATCACCACATAGCCCCTCTCCCTCTCTGGGTCTAGAGTCCCCAGCCGCTCCATTTCTCCTCGTCATCATCTCTGCATCACTGTTTCTCTGGGTAGGGTCTCGCATTCTGCTTTTCTCCTTTGGTGGTCCCAGGGGCCTCCGCTCCTGGTCTGTGAAGTCAACTACTTCCTTCCTTTTTTTTTTTTTTTCTTAAATGTTTTATTGTGAATTATGTGATAGTTTACATGCGAGAACATTAGTTTTACATTCATTCTATCGTATAGCATCTCATTGCCATGGTTACAATCCCCTCCATGCAATCCTTCCCCCGTACCCTCCAGGTCTTCAGCACAAGGTCGCTCTCCCTCTCTGGATCTAAAGTCTCCAGCTGCTCCATCGCTCCACGTCATCATCTGCTCCATTTCAGGCATCACTTCTTCCCTGGGTAGGGTCCCGCTCTTTGCTCTTTTCCCTTTATGGTCCTAGGGACCTCTGCTCCTAGACTGAAAAGTTAATCACACCCCCTCCTTGGTATAAAATGTCTACCTTTACATTTCCAATCCTCACAGTCAGTCCTGATAGTAATTATTCACTACAGTACCACGTGAGTGCTATCCCAATCTCCTTTCATCATTACTGCCCAGACAGATTGGATACTACTCAGTGGAGATTCTACCTTCTTCCACACCCTCTTGGATCTAGGCTCCCTCTTGAAAGCTTGTAAGCCAGTCATTTTTGTTTTTGTAGCACCCCCATTTAGGGCAGCCAGTGTCCAAGTTGCCCATCTCTGTCTACCCTTTGTATTGAGTGGGTGGGAATGATCCTCACTGTAAAGATTTGTTCCCTCTTTTGAGCTACTAAATCCACACATGTAGGTCAAGTTCGTCAAATTGTGTCAGATTACTCTGTTTTTCCTTTTTCTTCTTCTAGTTGAGCTCTGCTCATCTATCGACTGAAGCCAGGTCAAGTGGGTACTATCTGCAAGTGTGGGTATTCTTGTGCATATACCTTCTCTTCTTATCAGCCGGTTGCTTCACTCTCCACTCTAGTCCTCTGTGGCTATGTCACTGACTTTGGGCCCAGGAGTCCCAGGTCTTGTCAAACTGCTGGCCAACCATGCCTCCACCTGGGTTCACAGCAGTGCATTGAACATGGTAGGGCTTAGCTTGCAGCTTCATTGCTGTTTTTCCCTCACTTTCCCTTATTGGTGACCAATATGGTCACCAGTCAGAGCACTTGTCTGCTCGAGTATTCCCCTTGAGTCTTAGTCTTGGAAGGGGGTGTCTTTTGATTTATTGACTGCTGCTTCCTGTGAGTATTGATAGTTGATCCAAGAAGAATGAAGTTCTTAACAACTTCAGTCTTTTCTCCGTTGATAAGAATGTTGTTTATTGGTCCAATGCTGATGATTTTTGTTTTCTTTACATTGAGATGCAATCTATATCTAAGGCTGTGCTCTTTCATCTTCATCAGTGAGTATTTTAAGTCCTCTTCACTTTCAGCAAACAAGGTTTTCTCATGTGCACATCACAGGTTGTTAATGAGTCTTCCTCTAATCCTGATGCCACGTTTTTCTTTATATAACCCAGTTTCTAGGATTATTTGCTCAGCATACAGATTGAATAAGTATGGTGAAAGAATACAACTGTGTCACACACCTTTCTTAATTTTAAACCATTCAGTGTTCCCATGTTCTATTGGAACAACTGCCTCTTGGTCCAGGTACAAATTCCTCATGAGCACAACTAAGTGTTCAGGAATACTCCTTCGCAATGTTGTCTATAGCTTGTCATGATCCACACAATCAAAAGCCTTTGGTAGTTAATAAAGCACAGGTAAAGATGTTTCTCTGGTAGCGTGGTGGTTACGACTCGGGCTGTGAACTTCAAGGTCAGCAGTTTGAAACTACCAGCTGTTCTGTGGGAGAAAGATGAGGCTTTCTGCTCCCATAAATATTTACAGCCTTGGAAACCCTGTACAGGGTCGCTATGAGTCGGAACAGACTCCACAGCACAGAACAACAACAAGACATCTTTCTAGTGTTCTCTGCTTTCAGCCAAGATCCACTGGTCATCAGCAGGGATATCCCTCGTTCCATGTCCTCTTCTGAAATTGGCTTGAAACTCTGGAAGTTCTCTGCCAATGCATGGTTGTAGCTGTTTCTGTATTACCTTTAGTAAAACTTTACTCACAGGGCATATAAAAGATATTATCTGATGATTTCTGCATTCCATTCGCTCACCTCTCTTTGGAATGGGCACAAATATGGATATCTTCCAATCAGGTGGTCATTCATTTATGTTGTGGTTGTTGTTAGGTGCCATTGAATTGGTACCAATCATAGCAACCTTATGCACAGCAGAACGAAACACTGTCTGATCCTGGGCCAATCACATTACTGTTGACATGCTTGAGTCCATCGATGCTGCCACTTGGCCAGTCCATTTAGTTGGGGGGTCTTCCTCTTTTTCTCTGACCCTCCACCTTACCAAATACGATATCATTCTTCAGCGACTGGTCCTTCCTGACAATATGTCTGAAGTATGAGAGGCGAACTTTGGTTATCTTGGTTTCCAAGGAGCACTCTGGCTGCACTTCTTCCAAAACGGATCTATTGTTCTTTTGGCAGCCCATGGCACTTTCAATATTCTCCTCCAACACCATAACTCAAAGCATCAATTCTTCTATGGTATTCCTTATTCACTGTCCAGCTTTCGCATTTGTATGTTGTTGTTGTTAAGTACTGTGGAGTCGCTTCCGACTCATAGCAACCCTGTACAGGGTTTCTAAGGCTGTAAATTTTTACTGGAGCAGAACACCTCATCTTTCTCCTGCGGAACCACTGGTAGTTTCGAACTGCTGACCTTGCGGTTGGCAGCCCGACTCATAACCACTACACTACCAGAGCTCCTTTGCATGTGTATGCTCCTTGAAAACACCATGGCTTGGGTCAGGCGCACCTTAGTCCTCAAGCTGACATCTTTGCTCTTCAACACTTGTAAAAGGTCTTGTGCAGCATATTTGCCTAATGCATTACGTCGCTTGATTTCTTGACTGCTGCTTCCGTGAGTGTTGATAGTTGATCCAAGAATGAAGTCCTTGACAACTTCAATCTTTTCTTCTTGATAAGAATGTTGTTTATTGGTCCAATGGTGAGGATTTTTGTTTTCTTTACATTGAAATGTAATCCATACCAAAGGCTGTGTTCTTTGATCTTCATCAGTAAATATTTTAAGTCCTCTTCACTTTCAGCAAGCAAGGTTGAATCATCTGCATAGTGCTAATTTTCTTACATGTCCTGAGCTCAGTTCTGGAGATTTAAAGGTAGTTTCATGAGAGACTCTCACTGAGGTGGAGACATGGAATGAGTTGTTGCCAGGATGTTCTTAGGGCTACATTTCCTCAGTGCCTTCCTCTTTCTTGAGGGCGTAGGGAACACTTCTGTATTATTAACTATATTATTTGTCTTTTTATTATTCAGTTTAATAGTTCTTTATCTTGTCGCTAATTCCTTGAAGCAAAATTGTAACAAGAATACATCATTTTTGACCCTGTACTTGAGGAACTCTGGTAGCATAGTGATTATGAATCGGGCTGTTAATCTCACGGTCAGCAGTTCGAAACTACCAGCGGATCCGCGGAAGAAAGATGAGGCTTTCTGCTCTGGTAAAGATTTACAGCCTCAGAAACCCTGTACAGGGTCGCTATGAGTTGGAACCCACTGCATGGCACTTAACAACAACAAGAAGTTGAGTAATTTAAATACAGACTGTAACAAGTAATCAACATAAATTTTGAGTCACTGTTCAAACTCACCAGCGACTCCTCAGAAATCCTATTCTGGGTCAATATGAGTCGGAATCAACTCGATGACAACAACAACAACAAAATAAATACATACAAAATCTGAATGATAGATTTAAATCAGGTCCTATAAGATGTAATTAAAAATGATACCATGAATACATACTGCAGGTGAAATTTCAATTCAACGATCTTGGTCATTCTATCAAGATTATTCTCCTTAAGTGCAATGTTGTCAGATATTGAAATAACCATTCTCTCCTCAGGAATCGCCCAGCTACTGTGACAGATGAGAAAGGTATTTGAATATGTCTCCTTTTCCAAGTAGTGCTTTAGTGAAATACTGTTTTTTTCTTTATGACTACTTAGTTTGTATTTCAAATTAGTAGACTATATTTGGAGTTTTAGAAAGCTTGATACAGTCGTTTTATGTTGTAGGGATTCATAGATAATTGCTCATATTATCTGTGTATGTGTGTTGATCAGTTCAACATTTATTGGTCACTTACTAGCTATATGGCTGGCTTATTTAGTTTCTCTGCAGGGTTTACATTAAAAATATCTGACATTGATATTCCACAGGTTCCTGACAAATTAGAATGGCCTTTGTCTTATTCATCTAGTGCTGCTGTAGCAAAAATACCACAAGGGGATGGCTTTAACAAACAGAGTTTTTCTCTCTCACTTTAGGAGGCTAGAATTTGTTCTGAATTCAGAGAGCCAGCTATGAGGATAAGGTCCTTGTCTCCTTTGAGCATCTGTAAGCCCAGCATTCCTTAGAGATCTCCATGTATCTGTGAATCAGTCTTCCCCTGGACTTAGGAGCTCTGGTGGTCGAGTGGGTTATGCACTGGGTTGCTAACTACAAGGTCAGCATTTCAAATCCATTAATACTCTGTAGGAGTATTTCTGCTCCTGTAAAGATTTACAGCCTCAGAAACCTGATGCAGGGTCACTTTATGTCTGAGCCGACTCCATGGCCTATAACCACCCCCAGGAGTTTCACAGTACACGGACCTCAGGTCCAAAGGGGGCACTCCACTACCAACTCTTTTTTCTTGATGGTAGTAGTAGGTCCCTCTTTCTTTCTTCACTTGTCTGCTTTTATCTCTAGTAATAGAAAAGATTTTACCTACCACACACCCTGGGAAGCTCCCTTCATCGGGTCTGGGTTGTGGTGGGATTAATAGTACTGCAGCCCTTGTATTGTTTGATCACCCCAGATCACATCATGAGAGGTCACGGCATAATCACCACATGACTTCATTACATAACTGCTACACCACTGTGAATCATGACCCAGCCATGCTGACACAGATTTTGGGAGACACAATTCAAAACCATGATAATCTCTGACTTTAAACTACTGTACCATTTGCCTGCAGTTTTTGTGTTTCATTGATTAGACACTTGATGTCATTCCTCTTCATACTTGAAGTCTAGTGACGGTAAGTATAGTCCATAGCTTTGTGTTTGATCTAGACTTTGGCAATTCCCTTTGGAGTTTTTTTTTCTTTTTGATCAGTAAATTAGAAATTGTTTTCACCCAGCAAGCTTACTATATCAAAATCCAGAGGTACCCCTTGTATAGAGATAAATAATGTTCTGCAGATATCTAAACTTTCCAAGGATAGACTTCAACACTCTAGAATTGTTGCTGATCCTGGAACCATACCAGCTGAACACATGACTCCAGTTCTTGGCTTGTGCTAAACAATCAAGGGTGATGCATAACCTGAATGAAAGCCAGATGTTTTGGAAATTTGCTAGGAAGTAGTTTTTCTTGTTTTTAAAGGTTTGCTCCTTGGATGAATGCAACTTTGTCAGCATATCATTTTGAAAATATTTGAGTGAGGAAAGAAAGTTTCAGTGGAAAATATGAATTTAAAGTTCCAATTGTATTGTTTTGCAATTATTTTTTGTGTGTATAGTAAATTCTCAATAATTACAGATTTTCTTCCTTATCAAAATATTACAGATTTAACCTCCTGCTGATCAGTGTTCATAGATTGCCACAGTTTGTCATGATGCATATATGTAGATTCTACATGGCTAGGGCAACGACTGTCGCTTTCTTCTGGTTGGTTGGTAGTTTTCTAAGTTCACTTGTGATAACCACAGAGACTCTAGGGATTACTGCGGAAGTATGCATGACAGAGGATGGCTTGATGGTGCACAACAGCAGATTCAGGGAAATGGTCAGAACTAGGGTTCTTTGCCATATGAAGTGGTGTGGGAGTGACTGGCAGGTAAAAGAGTGTTACTAATGCATCCACCACCAAACCAAACCCATTGTTACTGAATTGTAAGTCTTTCCAGGAGCAGACAGCCTTATCTTTTTCCTGATTGGACTGGTGGTGTTGAATCACCAATATAGACACAACGTTTATTGTTGTTGTTTGTAATGTTTGACAATAAAAAGGAGTGAAAAAATAGGGAAATAGCAACAGGATATAAATACAAGATAAAAATAGTTTTCTTTAAAATTGTATTTAATTAAAAAATTTCTAAATAGATAAAAAATAAAAACAAGTTGTTGTGCCATTGAGTTAGTTCCAACCCATGGTGACCCCGTGTAGGGTTTCCCAGGAGTAGCTGGTGAGCTTGAACTACCTACCTTGCGATTCAGACTGAATTTGCAGTCCATTGCATTAACCCACAGCACCACACCAGGAATCCAAGGAAAAAGCTATCCAAGGAAAAAATACTTCTTCTTTCTTGTTTCTTATCAGGCCTCTTCACCTTCCTTTCTCCCACTTCTAACAGATAACCATGCTATTAGTTCAACCAAAACGTTTATACAAATGAATTACTTATTCTAGTTCCTTCTTTTTATATCTGTGTTAGCACTGTTGTTGTTGTTAAGTGTCGATTCTGACCCATAGTGACCTTGTGTAGGATTTCTGAGGAGTGTTTGGTGAGCTTGAATTGCCGACCTTGTGGTTCCAACTACTTTGCATTACCCCATAGTGCCACACCTTACACTCTTCTCAGGAGATGTCTTGAAGCTCTGTCTGTGTTAGGACTTAGACTCTATTCACTCTTTGTTTCTTTTTGAGTAGCTTTTTTGTTGTTGTTAGGTGCTGCCGAGTCATTTCCGACTCATAGCAACCCTATGCACAACAGAATGAAACACTGCGCCAACCTCACAGTCGTTAAGCTTGAGGCCATTGCTGCTGCCACTGTGCCAATCTATCTCAATTGGAGGTCTTCCTCCACTTTACCCAGTATGATTTCCTTCTCCAGGGACTGGTTCCTCCTGACAGTATATCCCAAGTATGAGAGACAAAGTCTTACTACCCTGGTTTCCAAGGAGCATTCTGGTTGTATTTCTTCCAACACAGATTTGTTTGTTCTTCTAGTAGTCCACAGTACTTTTAATATTCTTCTCCAACACCATGACTCAAATGCATCAATTATGTTTAAAATGTACAGACTAAAATGTATTCAACCCAGCAAGTTATACTATTACAAATAACACTACAATGAATAACCTTGTACGTATATCACATGCACAGGTGCAACTATGTTTGTGGTTGACTAAATTCTAAGAGGAAGAATTACTAGGTCCAAGGATATTTATCATTTTGTTTATCCATTATGGTTGAGTCAGCTCTGACTCCTGGTGACCTCATCTACATCAGAATAAAACTGTACTGCGTAGGACTTTCATGAAAGTGGTTGATAGTTTGTGGGTAGATCACCAGACCTTTTTTCCAAGGAACCTTTGGAAGGACTCTAATTTACAAGCTCGTGTTAAGCAGCTAGGTCAGGGACCTCTGCCGTTTTGGCAGATACTGTCAAATTGTGTCCATAGCTGGCACTTTACTTTATATACGTCCAGCAGTGCATCACATGAGATGATTGTTTCCTCAAAGTTGTATCAACACAGCCAATTATCAGACTTTTGGACTTTTGACAATCTGACAAATGAAAGATGGTATGTTAGTGTAATTTTTATTTTCATTTCTCTTATTAAGAAAAGGACTGAGCATTTTTTAGTAGGTTTAAGAGTCATTTTATCTTTCCATTTTTGTGAACTCCAGTTCATAATCTTTGCCTTCCTTATTTTTTTTTTTATATATTGGATTTTGGTCTTTTCAATTTATGAGGACCTGAAAGTGCAATGTGGCGAGAACCGGGAGTGCAGAGTAGGCATGACAGGTGGTGACTTTGGATAGATGAATGGTGGCCAGAATGTGAAGTGCCTTGTGAAATCGGTTCTGTGTGTACATTGGCTATTGTTTTGGGAAACTTATTTAACATGTTTATCAGTTTATTAGTTTGAGGACTAAGGTGTCCCTGACCCAATTCATGATATTTTCAGTCACCTCATATACATGTGAAAGTTGGACAATGAATAAGGAAGACCATATAAGAAGTGATGCTTTTGAATGATGTCTTGGAGAAGCATATTAAAAGTACCGTGAACTGTCAGAGGAACAAACAAATCTGTGTTAGAAGAAACGCAGCCAGAATGCTCCTTAGAAGCTAAGATGGTAAGACTTGTCTGTCATGCTTCAGACATATTATCAGTACGGACCAGTCACTGGAGAAGGACATCATGCTTGGCAAAGTGAGGGGTCAGCAAAAAAGAGGAAGAGCCCCAGTAATGTGAATTGACACAGCAGAAGTTGCAGTGGGCTCAAGTGTAACAACAGTTGTGAGGATGGCACAGGACCAGCAGTGTCATGCATACATATGGTCGCTATGAGTCAGAACTGACTCCACAACACCTAACAACAGAGTTTAACATATAGGAATAGATAACCTATTAGGCAGTCTTATTTACAGTGACCTCTGGAGTAATTATTTATCAGGATTAACAGAGCAACTGACTCTGGAATGAAGACAAGGGAGTATTTCTTTTCTTGAAAGTTGTCTTGCCCTCTGATTTTGATTGTGACCAGGTTTACTTAGCTGGGTAGTTAATTTTCAGTAGTTATTGGTAGAGAACACTGCCTGCTATTATTTTTCATTTAAGAGGAAAAAAAGTTGTTCTTTTTTCTTCATTGGGTAAACAGAGTTCACGCTGACCCTTGGTTTCGTCATCTTATTTCTGTGAAGGGCTCAGCAGAACTATTTTATAAGAACAAACTCATTATGAGAGTAATCTCTAAGAGTAAGTGCCCCAGGAGCTTGTATGTTCTTCACTCAGAAGCACACCATATAATCACCAACATTACAGAGTTGAGGACCAATTCTTGTTCTGCATCACACTGGGAACTAGGTGTTTGTGTCTCTCTTTCATGTTTCCTTTTCCTTTTCCAAATCTTCCCCCCACCCCCCTGCTACTCTGCTTAGCTTTTCTCCCCTTTCCCCATTCCTCCAACCCTAGATCATGGATCATTTTGTTGCTTTTAGAAAACAGATTTCAAAATGATGGTTACTGCACGTGGTGCATTGATAGTTGATATGAAGAACAAAAAATGAAATGTAGGAAACAAAATTAGTCTACTGTCAAGAAAGTTTATTTTGTCTTTTATTGACTTTATTGTTGTTGTTGTTAAGTGCCATCGAGTTGGAGCCAACTCATAGTGACCCTGTATAGGGTTTCCAAGGAGCGGCTGATGGGTTTGAAATACTGACCCATGGTTCAAAACAACCTTAAAATCCTGGTGCATTATCCTGCAACACCACACTGTTGTTGTTAAGTGCCATCGAGTCGGGTCCGACCCATAGCGACCCTGTACAGGGTTTCCGAGGGTGTAAATCTTTACGGGAGTAGAAAGCCTCATCTTTCTCCCGCGGAGCGGCTGGTAGTTTCGAACCGCTGACCTTAAGGTTCGCAGCCCGATTCGTAACCACTACGCTACCAGAGCTCCTTCACACTAGGACTCCTTTATGTTTATTTTATTTATTGGCTTTACGAAACTACTTTCTAGCTTTTAAATCCTCTTATTGCAGCACCCTCTACTTTCTTACGTTTTTTAGTAGACCAACAATGATTTGTGTTCTGTAACTAAGTTTAAGGGTAGGGTTAGCATAGTGGACATTCAAAACCATTTCGACTTGACTTCTCTTCCAGAGTTCTTGGTAGAAAACTTCAAAGAAAAAAAAAAAAATTCTGTTAGGTCTAAGACAATTAAACTTACCCTCACCATTTGTTTTACTTTTATCTTATTTCTGTCACCCTTTCACATCCTCCTTGCTTATATCTGTGGAGGTGGTTGTTGTTGTTAAGTGCCATCGAGTCGGTTCTGACTCATAGCAACCCCATACAGGGTTTCCAAGGAGCAGCTGGTGAGTTTGAACCGTCAACCTGGAGGTTCAAACTGACCTTGTGGTGGAATGCTTATCCTACAGCGCCACACCAGGACTCCAAATTTATGAATTGTTGTTTTTGTTAAGTGCCATTGAGTCAGTTCTGACTCATAGCAACCATGTATAGGATTTCTAAAGAGCATTTGGACCACAAACCTTGTGGTTAGCAGTCTAGTTCTGACCTTACAGTGCCACACCAGGACTCCTCTTATTGTTTTATGTCTGGTTTGAAAGTCTGGTTGACTTTCAAATGGAGCCATTGTGTAAGGTAAATGTTTTGTTCTCCTAGCAGTGTGGATCTGAGCCATTCCCATCTCTTAGATAATGCCACCTTTATGCAGGAGCCTGCAGGCCTTAGGGAAGACTGGGAGTCATGTGAAGCAGCTTGTGCTTCTCAGACATAACCCCCGCAGTCATCATTGGTCCTCCCTTTACCTCCATGCTTCCCGCCATCACTGCCCACCAAGAGCAGACTGTTCAAGACCTTTGACCGTGTGCAAACAGCAAAACAGCTGCTTGTTAGTAGTTTTCCTAGAAATATGATTAGCCAACTTCAAGGCCACACGTAATATTTCTTGATTCTGTTTTCAGATATTGCCTGTGTTATTTTCGATCAAGAAGCAAAGAGCCACTAAGGAAGCATTTTAATTTTCTGAGTCTCAGAGGCTTAGGAGTCAGTGTGTCTCGGTGTCTCATCCCGGCTCAACTGCTCCAACTGTGTGAGTTTAGGCAAGTTGTTGTCCCCCTCCAAGCCATCAAGCCCTCTTCTATACAAATGGAATAAAAATTAGCCCACCTCAAGGGGTTGTTGCTAAGATGAAATGAAAAAGTAGATGTGTCACACACATTGCTGGACACCTAGTGAGTATTATTACTAATTAGAGCCTGCCTACTATAGATTTAAAGATAACTTACCTTGTGGATATAAAGGAAGAGTCTGGAAAAGTAGATGAGTTTTGGTTAAAGCAAATACTAGCTTGTTTCTGTCTCCTCACACTCCATGCGGGTGGTGTGTCGCTGACCGTTCTCCTGGTTCAGTGAGTGCAGAAGCTTTCGGCAGTGGGGAAAGTGTCCTAGAAAATGCATGTCAGGTCACTCACTGTTTTCTTGGTAGGTCAAAGTGGGAAAGTTTTTATGGTCTTGTCTTAAAATGAGAAGAAAGCCATTGATTCTAAGCTCTTTGGAAAAGGCAGCAAAACAAAAAGTGAAGCTTGATTAGTTTTGTAGTTGTTAATTTGAAAAAAACATTACATGCTTTAAAAAATTCTAACAATCCATACGAATTAAATATTAAATGTGTCCTTTAGTATTAATATCTGATAAATTATAGAAGGAATACCCATGCTAGTTTATAAAACTAAAATGAGAAAGACTATAAAAGGTTTACATGAATATAATTGGTGTACAAATGGATCTTCATCTTACTTCTAAGGAGCAACACTGCCAGAGGTTGGTTCCTTAGATCTTGCGTCTAGGAATGTTATTTCCTTAGCGCAGAGTATACGTTTCCCTCTTTGGTTTTCCTTCCTAAAACACAAATGAGGTACTACCCATACTCTTCTGTACCTGGCTTTGGTCCATCTGACGGTCTAACAGAGAACTTTATAAATTCATACTTAAAGATGTATTAATTTTTAACAGCTTTACAGTGTTTTATAGTTTTATAATTCACTGAACCAAGATTCTTATAGTGAATATACAGGTCCTCTTAGTATTTTTTTAGCCCCTTGTCATTCAGTAGTGAAAAATTTGAATTTATATGTGTGTTGGGGGGTGGGTGTGTATGTGTACCTGCAGGATTATTTCTGATGTAGTGTTTGAATTTTGAATAAAGTCATAAACCAAATTCATTACTGTTAAGCAGATGCTGATTCATAGAAACCTTATAGGGCAAGGTAGAGCTCTCACACACTCTTTCCAAGACTGTAACTCTTATGGGAACACACTGCCACTTCTTTCTCCTGGTGGAGAGTGTCTGGTGGATTTGAACCACCAACCTGTCAGTTATTAGCTGAGTGCTTTAACCCCTGTGCCATTAAGGGGTCCTGGTGACATAATGGTTAAGCACTCAACTACTAACCAAAAAGTTGGCAGTTCACACCCATCAGTAGCTTCACTGGAGAAAAGACCAGGATATCTACTCCTGCAAAGATTGTTGTTGTTGCTGTTGCTAAGTGTTGTTGAACCAGTTCTGACTTTAGCCACCCTGTTTAGGGTTTCTGACGAGTGGCCGGTGAGTTTGAACCACTGACTTTTCAGTTCAAATGGACCTTGCAGTCAAGTGTTTATCCTTTGGTGCTATACCAGGACTCCAAATGTGGATATAGATATATAAATATAGCACAGGATATAAACATGGAGTTGGTGATTCTTGTGCCATAACTAGACAGACAGACAGACAGCCTTGGAAACCCTATGGCACAGTTCTATTCTGTCCTTTTAGGATTGATTGCTAGGAGTTGGAATCCACTTGATGGCCCTCGACTAGAACAACATTCCCAAATTGCCTTTCAAAGACGTCATAGAATAAGAAATCGCTGTTTCCCCCACTCTTTTGTTAGCACTAGACACTGTCACACTTTTTAATATTTCCCAAGTTGAATGGAAAATATAACATCTTAATGCATTTTGCATTTAAAAATTAAGTGATGATATCAATGTAATCAGGATAGTTTTCTTAGCAGTTAGAGCTCTAAATGAACTATTAAATATCAAAAGAAAGCATAATTAGAAAGTTACCTCGAGTCCCACATGATAAAGATAAATTCCTTTATCATGTGGGACTCGAGGTAACTTTCTAATTATGACTCAAATCCAGAAGCAACATGTGAAAAAAATGGATCAATTTGATTTCATAGTAATAAAAATGATAAAACTGTGAAATGTCGTACTGGGGAAAAGTCGCAACTTCCATCATAGACAAAGAATTAGTTCTTTGTGTGTGTGCAAATAAATTAAATCTTAAAGATGAAAAACAATTCACCAAATAGAAAAATGGGCAAAAAATACAAATAGAAGTGAAACATAAAAAGAAATATAGAACCCCCTTCCAAGACTAAGACTCAATGGGAATACATGCTCTAATTGGTGACCATGCTTGTCACTGATAAGGGGAAGTGAGGGAAAAACAGCAAAGAAGCTACAAGCTAAGCCCTACAACGTTCAGTAGACTTCTGTGAACCCTGGTGGAGACCTGGTTGGCCAGCAGTGTGGCAAGACCTGGGGACTCACTTTTTGTCTTGTCAAATACATCTGCCTACCCATCCTTGTTAACTTTTTAAATTAGGATGTATCTTAAAATAGAAAGCACACTAATGCAATGTTCCTCCTGAAAAGCTGTTACGGCATGGATAGTGTGCCTTAGAGCTGATGGCGTCTCAGGATACAGGAAATGTGCTCAAAGGGGAGTAACACTGTGCATGTATTCTTTATTCGCAACATTAGCCGTACACAGTGTTCCTCCTCTTTTTTGTAGTGGTTTGTTTTCTGCATTACTTAGTACAAAAGTTCTTTTCCTGGGTAATTGTGGGTTATTACAAAGTAATAAGCAAATATTCTAAGCCAAGAAAGGAAAAGCAAACACAACTGTTGAGGATTATTTTATCGTTTTATTAACATTAACATTCATACAGATGACTTTCTTGGATGTGTAGCATTCATTTGCCATATTGATTGCACCCTGTTTGTTCAGATATTTTCTTCTCTAGATTTCTGGTACACCATGCTTCCTAGTTTTTACCTATTGAGTTCTTTTGAATATTCCTTTCCACATTATACCTTCTCACCAGACCTTTGAATAACCGAGTGTTCTGCTTTCCACTTCTCTCTCTCTCTGTTTCTTATATTCTCTCCGTATGAGTGCATCACTTCCTGTAACATTAAATATCTTCAATGGACTGTTGATTCTTCCACTTATGCCTGCAGACTGAAAGACACCCTTCAGCTCCAGTTTTAAATATGCAAATACCTGACCAGTATTTTCAGTTGGAATTTCAATAGAGACCTCAAGCATAGCATGGCTAAAGCAAAATGATCAATCCCAAATTCTCCAATTTTTTGTCTCCCAAATTTCCTTCTTAATAAATGACACCACACCCCAGTAGAACTGATACTGCAATCCTTTCACTGTGCCTAGGGGTCCTATTTGATTCCTTCATGATTGTCTCATGTCAATGAGTTCTCTTGGCTCTGTCTTCAAAATATGTCCTCCATTAATGTCTCATTTCTGCTGTTGTATAATCCCAATCTGGAGTCCTATTGTGGTGCTTTGGATTAATGCACTGGACTGCAAAGTTAGTTTGATCCGCAAGGTTGGCAGCTCAAGCTCACTAGCCGCTCCTTGGAAACCGTATACAGGACTGCTATGGATCAGAACCGACTAATGGCACTTAACAACAACAACAACAACAAGTCCTAATCTAGATTACCATGGTCATTTATTTAGTTGTGATTGTATGCCATTGAGTTGGTTCCGACTCATAGCGACTCTGTGTAGGGTTTTCAAAAGCAGTTGGTGGGTTTGATCTGCCGACCTTGGAATTGGTATCCCAGCACTTACCCTACAGTACCACATCAGGACTCTCATTTAGTCTTGTTGTTAGGTTGTTCTTAGGTGCTGCTGAGTCACTTCTGACTCATAGCTACCCTGTGCACAACAGAAGGAACCATTACCTGGCCCTGCACTGTCTTCACAGTGTTACTATGTTTGAGCCCATTGCTGCTGGCACAGTGTCAACCCATCTCTTTGGAGGTCTTCCTTTCTTTAGGGGCTGGACCCTCCTGAGAGATGAAGTCTTAGCATCCTGGTTTCTAAGGAGCATTCTGGTTGTACTTCCAACATAGATTTGTTTTTTCTAGCAGTCCATAGTACTTTCAATATTCTTTTCCAAAACCATAACTCAAATGTATCAATTCTTCTACAGTCTTCCCTATTCATTGTCCAACTTTCACATGCATATGAGGTGACTGAAAATACCATGGATTGGATTAGGCGCACCTTAGTCTTCAAACTGATACCTTAGCTCTTGAACACTTTAGAGAATTCTTTTGCAGCGCTAGTCTTCAACTGGTTTTCTTGCCTTTTCTTTTCTCTGCCTTTATTTTGTCTCATCTGTAATTTTTTCTTCATAGAGCTCTAGAATGGGCTTCATGAGATAGAAGTTAGCTTATGTTTGATTTGAAACTCAGGTTTGACACCTCATCACTTGTAGTATGACATTCAGGCTTCTCACTTTGCTGCTGTACTGTAGTTCATGCCTACTTCTCTGGCCTCTTCTTGCTCTCCCTCTTCTTCAGGCACAGTGGTCTTTTCTATGCCTCAAACCTGACCAGTGTAGCCCCGTTTCATGGCCTTTCATGGTGTCTACTCAGAACGCTTTTCGTACCCTTCCCATTTCATGGAGGATTCCTTTCCATCATTCCATTTTGAACTTCTCAGGGAGGCTTATTATTGTTATTATTTAAAAATATTTTTTTTGTCGTTGTGGAGAATATACACAGCACAAACAGATCAATTCCTTTCTACATGTACATCTCAGTAACATTGATTAAATTTGAGTTTTGCAGCCCTTTCTTGAGTTGTTCCTTCTCCATTAACTTTAACTTACTGGTCTCTAAGGTTACTTCCTACCTCATCTTCTGAATTGCTTTTGTCAGTTGGAGCCCATGTAGATAGATCTGAAAAGACTGTATTATTCAAGGCAGACATTTTTTGTTAGTTAAGCTCAGCTGTTGTTTGGTTTTAATACTTCAGGGGATATTCTTTTGGTTCAAGATTTAAAGATAATCTCAGGATAGTCATTTTTTCGGTTCATCCAGCTTGCAATTGCTCCAGAAAATATGGATGCCGTGAAAATTGGGCCTTGTCCCCAGGAAGGTTTATTGTGATTATCTAAACTGGAGCAGTCGCTTAATTATTCTCTGCTACATTGCCCTCTTCTGTTACCCTCTTCTGTCATCTTCAAGGACTCCTGGTATGGTGCTGTAGGATAAGTTGTTGTTGTTGTTGTTAAGTGCCATCGAGTTGGTACCAACACATAACGACTCTATGCACAACAGAATGAAACACTACCCGATCCTGGGCCAGCCTCACAATTGTTGCCACACTTCAGCCCACTGATGCTGCCACTTTGCCAGTCCAACTCGCTGGGGGTCTTCCTCTTTTTCTCTGACTCTCCACCTTACCAAACATGATATCCTTCTCCAGCGACTGGTCCCTCCTGACATCATGTCCAAAGTATGAGAGATGAAGTTTGGCCATCTTGGCCTCTAAGGAGCACTCTGGCTGCATTTCTTCCAACACAGATAAATTGTTATTGTTAGGTGCCATCAAGTCGGTACCAACTCATAGCGACCTTATGCACAGCAGAACGAAACACTGCCTGATCCTGGGCCAGCCTCACTACTGTTGCCACGCTTGAGTCCATTGATGCTGCCACTTAGACAATCCATCTTGTTGGGTGTCTTCCTCTTTCTCTCTGACCCTCCACCTTACCAAACACAGATAGTACTGGATGGCAAATCACAAGATCAGTGGTTCTAATCCAACAGCTGTATCTCAGAAACCCTATAGAGGGTCGCTGTGAGTTGGAACTGACTCAATGGTATTTAACAACAACAACGTCACCATCATATCATTGACTAGTAATTGAAGCTATCATCTTGTTTCCCTACTTTTAATTAGATTTCCTTTTTGTAGACAATATTAGATGAGATATAGTAACAGAAAATTGAGTTCAGAAATAATGAGTAAGAAACTGCTATATTCACGGTATAAGGACATACTTTTTTGGTGGGGGAGAAGGTTTACCAAAAGGTTAGACAGTTTTGTGGCATTTTGGTATATTTATAGGACTACTATTAATTGTGACTATTGGATCACCAAAGTGTTTACTTTAATTTGAAAGTCAGTACATTTCCACATCGAGAAACTTCCAGACACAGTACAATGATTTGCCCTGTTTGTTGCTGGAGGCCTCATTGGGAGGTCATTGACTGAAATGTCTCATAGGTGACTGAGTAGTGGAATGTGGCAGTGGAATGAACCAGGATACAAGCCAGTAGCCAGTGTAGATAGTTCTGTATTTAGGTTGTTGCTTTTTTCTTTTTGAAATCAGAATTGCTATTGATTTTTTTATCAATAGATAACAGATCCATTTTTTTTCTTAACTGTGTAACACTTTACTCATAGTATTGCATAATCTAACACAGCTCAACATTCTTTTTGTAGATATCTACTAAGTGTCTCCTATGTACCAGGTACTGCCATAAACGCTGGGAACATCCTGTGGATAACATAAAATATTTGTTCAAGAAATCACTGACTTTTTAAAGCTTATTCGAGAAGATGTACTCCAGATAGGATGGTTAAAATAAACCTTCCGGGGCAGGGGAAATGCAAAACAGATTTCCAGTTCTTTTGGCATCCAGAATTTCTGGAGCTATGGAGGCCAGATGAACCAACCTTCAGAACTATTGTCCTAAGATCATCTTTAAACTTTAAGTCAAAAAAATATCCTCTGAATTATGTCAGTCAGAACGATCAGTCCAAGTGGTGTACACGTGTACACGTGTGCATCCCACTCAGTGTCCCTCTGTTATCTGCCTCTCTCCCATAGTACCCGTTAGAGCAGCGAAAGCCCTCAGCTGCCAACCATACGGTCACTGAAAGAAACGGTAGTGTGCCTCCATAATGGTGTATGGTGCCTTCACTGTCAGGCCCTGGACCTTCAGAGAGCAGCAGATAAAAAGGTTGTCTTCAGAATCTCTTAGTAGTAAAGACAGGCTGGGAAAACCAATGAAAACAATACAGAATTATAAAGCTCAAGAACAGCCTATGCACAGTGGACTGTGGGGATATGTTTCAGGCCTGAGCTGAAGCTGATTGGTGATGCACTGAGATAAGCTAGTGAGTAAGGAGAGCCGTGGACTGCCTGTTATCTGAAGAAAATAAAAGTGTAGCACAAGTTTCAGGAATTCCAAAGGTCCTTGGATAGTACACGTAGTTTATTCTCAGTCATTGACATAAAGTGTGGTGAATTTACCCAGCGGTGCCACAGAAGACAGACTTGGTGATGTACTTCTATAGAGATACAGCCATAACCCTCTATGGAGCACAGTTCTACTCTGTAGCATCTGGGATCCTCATGAGCTAGAATCCACTCAACAGTAACAATTTTGGCTTTTTGGTTTGGATTTAAGAATCTCAAGGGGTTTGGTGAGGCTGGAGTTGATGGTCAGAGGATATAGCAAGTAAAGGATATTGATGTGTGGAAGCTAAGGTGGCTTGTCTTGAATACCAACTGGAAGTCACTGAGAGATTGAAAGAGGGGTCCAATATCAGATTGGTATTAGAAAAATACCTTTCAGGACCATTTGGGGGAATAATTTGGAAGGAACTAAGAGTAGTTCTGTGAATACTCATCTTTTCTGAGTTTGATCAGGAAAGTGAAGTAATCATATCTCTACCCTAACTTGAACTCTTTTCTCACTTAGAAAGTAGACACACTGAAATCTGTGTTTTCAGAGTTGTTTGTCTTTTGACCTCGCTGTGTGTTCTTATTGAAATACTGTTGAAGATTTTCCTTTCATTGTGGTATACTCAGTTCCTTTTATTGTGGTAACTGAAGTTGGAGTCCTGGTATGGTGCTGTAGGATGAGCACTGGACTGCTAACCGCAAGGTCATTGGTTTAAACTCACCAGCTGCTCTTCGGAAACAGGTCTCTGTGTGTTAAAACTATCTTAATGGCACTTAACACCACCAACAAAGTTGTTTTAGCATCAAGCATGTTTTGTCATTTATACATTAATTGTAATAACTATGAGATGTTGTTGTTGTTCTTGCAGTTCAAACCAACCTTGCGGTCCAGTGTTATATTCTATAACGCTACACCAGAACTCCAATAACTATGATGTTGTTGAAATAATGTGTAAATGTCCCAGGGGAGAAACATGGAACTGATGTCTCCATCTTGTTAAATGTTGAGTCGGTTCTAACTCATAGTGAGGAGCAGCTGGTGAGTTTGAACCGCTGACCCTGCAGTTCAAACCAAATTGTAGTCCAGTGCTTTATCCCTCAGTGCCACATCAGGAGTCTGTTGTTGTTGTTGTGTGCTGTGGAGTTGGTTCCGACCCATACGACCCTGTACAGGGTTTCCGAGGCTGTAAATCTTTACGGGAGCAGAAAGCCTTATCTTTCTCCCGCGGAGCAGCTGGTAGTTTCAAACTGCTGACCTTGCGGTTCGCAGCCTGATTCGTAACTACTATGATGTGCATCATTGCAAATAAGTATGTCACAATGTTTCATCAGACGTCTAAAAATATTAACTGTAATCTAAAAAGGGGCAATTCATTTCCTATTTAGAGGTAAGATTAGGCTGGTCCCAGTTAGGGTTCTGAAAGTTATTAAGTAGTACTTTCATATGAAAAAGAAAGAAAATACTTCTTCTTTTTAATATTTTAAATAAAACAGATACAGATAGCGTAGGCTAGACATTTTTACATTAAGTGTATTTCCTGTGTTTTATCAGTTACTCACTATACTGTAATTGCCTGCTTGATTCTGCTCACTCTATCCGCCACTTCCCCTCAACTCCAACCCCTGCTGTTGTTGTTGTTAAGTGCCATCAAGCTGGTACCGACTCAGCGACTTCATGCAAAACAGAACGTAACACTGCCCAGACCTTGCCAACCTCACAGTCTTTGCTACGTGGGGTCCCGTTGCTGCTGCCACTGTGCCATTCCATCTTGTTGGGGGTCTTCCTCTTTTTCTCCTACAGCGCCGCACCAGGACTCTACCCCTGTAGCAGTTATTCAAATCCTAATGCCACATGACTAAGTACTTGGATATTTTGGAATAATAAGCTGTAATACTTATTTCTCTTTCTCTCTTTTTTATTTTATATAGAAAATGCATTAGACGCAGATTTATGGCTTCTGAATAGCTGCACTGTCAAAAACCCAGCTGAAGACCACTTTAGGAACTCAATTAAGTAAGTGGAACTTGTTGATTTGTTTTCTCTAGTTTTTATAAGTGAAATAAGAATTAATATCAGATAATTAACTTTTACAAGATTCCTAATGTCAACCTAAATCTTTAATATATGTCCGAAAAAAAATACAACTGACTTTTATTGTTATACTCTTTTGAAATGACCAGATAAAGATTCAATGGGGGCTTTTAAAATAGGTGAGATGAGTATTTATGAAATTGGCAAATAAGTGATTTGAATATTTAAGTTTTCTAATCCACAGCTAAGATACTAGGTTTTCTTTAAGTCTTTCTAAGGATTCCTGTGCATTTTTTATTTAGATCCCTCCCCCAATCATGTAACTACTGAATTGTTCCACTCTTATTTATTGTTTTAAAAAATTATTTATTTTTTCTTTGTTTACCTGTACAGTATTTTATATTTAAAGTAAAAATGTAACTATTTTGTTGTTGAGCATGTACACAGTAAAATGTACAGCAATTTGACAGTTTCTACATGTACAGTTCAGTCACATTACTTGCATTCTTCAAAGTTGTGCAGCCATTCTTACCCTCCTTTGATGAGTTCCTTTGGATTGGTTCTTTCTACTTAGACCACCTGTTGAGAATTTTCATTTCCACCCCCAATATAATGAATCAGAATCTGCATTTTTGTATAGATGTTCAGAATCTACATTTTTTAAACAAGATCTTAGGGGATCTTGTTAAAAATGTAGATTCTGATTCATTATATCAGGGTGGAAATGATCATACCAGAAGCAGGGGATCATACTAGAATAAACCTGCTTGAAGTTCTGGTATAAATCCTCACTGCCCTCTTAAGTTTTGTTATCTGGTCTTTGAAGTTGTTTTTGTCAGTTTGATCCCACCTAGGTAGATCTTAAAAGAGTACAATGCATAAGGTGTTTTTTATTTGTTAAGCTAAACTATGGTTTGGTTTGAAAGATAATTCAGGAATATTTTGGTGTAAGGCTTAAAGATTATTTTATGGTAATAGTTTCTAGGGTTCAATCAGCTACTGTGGCTCCAGAACATCTAGATTCCATGAAAACTTGAGATTCTGTTCTGCATTTTTCTTATTTTGGTCAGAATTCTTCTATAGAATCTTTGATCAAACTGTTCAGTAATGGTACATAGGCACCATCCATTTCTTCCGCTCTCATGGCAAAGGAGGCAGTTGTTCTTGGAGGCATTACCTACACATCCCATAGCCTCCTCCTGACTTTCCTTCTTCCTCTGCTGTTCCGAGCAAATAGAGACCAATTGTTGCATCTCAGATTGATACTTGAAAACTTTTAAGATCCCTGGAACTATGTAGTGAACTAGGAGGTAGCACAGAAGCTTAAACACATTATTTGGCCAATTAACTGGAATGTCCCATGAAACTATGACCTCTAAAGGTCCAAACCAAGGACCCAAATCCCATGAGTTACTTAAAAAAAATATTGTTGTAAATGTACCTATTACCCAACTTTAGTCAACTCAACTTATTATAGATATTTAGTTTATTGATTGTTGTTAGGTCCCATTGAGTCCATTCCAACCCATAGCGTCCCTGTTTAGGATTTCCGGAGAGCAGGTGGTGGGCTTGAACCGCTAACATTGTGGTTCAAACTAACTCTGCAGTCTAGGGCATTAACCCACAGCGCCACACCAGAACTTCGACTTACTGGTAACAATTAACATTAATTGGCTGTGCAGCTCTACCAGGGTACATTTTCGATTGCTGTAAACTGAAGCTCTGTACTTTGTAAGCAATAGCCTTGCCCTGTCCCTTTCTCCTGCTCCTGGAAGTGACTAATAAACTTTGGACATGGTCCATTCATTTTCATTTCGTGTCTTCATATAAGTGAGGCCAGGTACTATTTGTTTGTTTATGATTGACTTACTTACACGCTCTCGCTCCATATTGTGGCATGTCTTAAGGCCCTGGTGGCACAATGGATGCTAACCAAAAGATGGTGGTTTGAACCCCTTCCCACCTGTTCCCCCCTTGTTCTGCAGGAGAAAGATGTGGCAACCTGCTTCTGTGGAAACCCAGAGGGATAGTTCTACACTGTCTACAGTGTCATTATGCGTTTGAGTTGGCCCCATGGCGATGGGCTTGCCTTTGGGTCTTGGTATGCTACTATATATTTCTGTTTAAATTTTTGTTTCCTGTGTTTGCTGTCTTGATCTCAGAGGATCAATTCCACAGCAGTGTGAAAGAGGGTTGGGAATAAGGAAAACTACAGATTAGGAGTCTGGTTAGAACAGTGACTATAGTCCAGGTATCGATGCCCTCATCTCAAGTGAAGGCATACAGAATTGGAAGGAATATCTGGGTTTGAGAAGAAGTCTTTACACTTTAACTTTATTGATCCAGGTCCCTCGTTGGAAAAAATAGGGAATTCCAGAAGGGTAATTCATTTTAAGAGAAAGATTTTTCTTTGGGCCTTGAACATGCTGTACTTGAAGTTATAGCTAAAGCTTTCAAGAAAACAATTAATATGATTGGCATTTTACTGAGTGTTTCCCATGTGCCAGGCACTGTTCTAAATGCTTTACATACATTGGATACTATCCAGTTTAATTCTTGGAGCCCTTTGGTGAGTTGAAGAGTTCATTTTTCTTTTCTATTTTACAAATGAAGCAGCTAGGGCAGTGAGATGTTAAGAAAGTTTTCTGAGATGTGGAGGTGGGATCTTAACCTTGTCAGCTTGACTTGAATGAATACGTCTAGCCATTTTATTATCATGCTTGCCAGAGAAGATGTCAGGTTGGAGAACGGAACCAGATTTTCACAGAGTTCAACACAAGAGATAGAGATTCCATATTGTTGGCATAGAGATTATCATTGAACGTGATGACATCTTTTTCTGAGAAATTATAGGCGCAGAGAAGAGTTATCATCTGAACTATGGCTGGAGGGGAGGAAAAAATGGTGGTGGCATTGTTCATACAGAATGAACAGGGGAGTTAGGGCCATGTTTATATAGGGTCGCCGAGAGTCGCAACTGAATTGATGGCGGTGGGTTAGGAGCAGAAGGAAGAATTAAGCTGAGATAATTAAGAGAATGAAGTTTACCAGCTGCTTTTATTTTCAGAGAACATTTTTGGTTTTGTGAGAAGCCTGTCATGTGCTCAGAGTCCTGGTGTGGCGCTATAGGTTAAGCACTGGACTGCAAGGGTGGTTTGAACTGCAAGGATCAATGGTTCAAACGGATCAGTTGTTTGACTTGGCACTGTAAGATCAGCCCTGGATTGTGAATCAGAAGGTCGGAGGTTCAAACCCACCAGCTGCTCCTTAGAAACCCTATACAGAGTCACTATGAGTTAGAAATGACTAAATAGAACTTAATAACAACAACTCATCACTTTATTTTATTTCTCTTGTGCCACTAGGCAACAAGAGTAAGGAAAGATATCTCTGAGAGATTTACTCCCTTTCATATGATTAATACAATCTTATTAAGATCTATGAATTTATAGTGATGGTAAAACATACCACTTCTACAACTTCATAGCACAAACAATATTGTGGGGTATATATTTTAACCTCGTCATTGTTGTTAAGTGCTGTCCAGTCTGTTCTGACTTATAGAGACCGTGTATAGGGTTTCCTAGGAGCAGCTCATGGGTTTGAGCCACTGGTCCTATGATTTGCCATCCATTGACACACCAGAAGTCCAATTTAATCCTGAACAAAGAGAATAATTACTTAAGATTATTTGGGAAAAATCTTTTTATAAACTAGTGCTGCTTATAAATCATTCTAACTACCCAATATGAAAATACCTATTTTGGGGACTATTCTGTAGGCTGTATTGGTTATAGTTTGTAGTGGCTCTCTACTAACTGCTGTGATTATGAAGGTTTTACAGTGTTTGTGTTACTGATGTTCAGGTTAATAGAAGTGTAGGAGTTTAAATAGCAAAAGCAGAGTTAAAAATGCTTTTTACTGGCCGCCTTTTGAAATCTTAGATGCTGTTGCCTTCACTCATTTTGAGTTAATCGCTAATGAGCCCCATACTATGTAACGTCAACCTATTGGATGCATACTGTTTCCTCTTCAGGATTTGTCAGTTGCCCTGTCCTTGTTTTGTTCATTATGCCAATTTGATGCAGGCAATATGGTCTTTAACTTTCAAGGGTTCTTGGGTAAATGAAAAGATCAAAAGTCTCACAAAAATAAAATTTGCCTCTAATGAGAGTATCAAATAAAAAAAGTCCTTTGGTATAGTGCTTTATAGAAATGTGGGATCTTTTCCATGCCACCTAAAAGAGGTCATTCGGAGGCTGGTGAAAATAAACACATCTTGTGTGTTCTGTATAAGTGACTGAAAGGAAAGCCAGCTTGCTTTGATCATGAACTGTCAACCTCTGCTTGACCTGGTACATTATTAAGCCAAATGGGCACTGTGGTTTAACCATATTGATAATAGACAGACAATAGCCACTAGGTCTTTAAAACAGCCTTAACTTATAGAAATATATGGTAAAAGTAAGTGTTGAAGGGATCTTAGATATTAGAATGAAAGTACTTGAAAGAGCAGTTGAAAACAAGGGAGAAATGCATCAAGAAGAGAAGTGTGAGACAGAGAATAAGTGCTTTATGTAACATCTTTTCGTTAGCAGAAAGCCCTGGACATAAAACATAGTTGAGCAAACATTATAAAATGACTGCATTGTCATTCCTATTATGAAAATATTCCTTGCTTTTGTAGATTTATCTTCGAGTTCTTCTTCAACTAAAGTGACATTGGGGTGGTACCAGAGTGTAATTCCAACTTGTAATTGAAGCATGAATTGTCTTCAGAAAGAGAAGTGCTTGCCCTTTAAGTCAGTAATCATCTAGTTTAAAAGAACAAAAAAACCCTCTTGATTCCATTGTTAACTTGATTCGGTAGTCATCTTGTTATCTTTTATTAAGAATATGTTTTTGGCATTGGAAGGTAAAAATGACTTGTTAGGTAATCTAAGTTATTTTGAGTTAAAGTTACTTTTCAGTACTGTAGTATACTTTTTATGTTTCTTTAAACGTAGACTAATTTGGCTTTTCTAGATGTATGGAGTGACATTAGCTCAGTATCGGTTTTACTTTATTGTTTAAAACGTCACTAGAAGATGTACTGAATCTTTGCATGTTTGTTTGTTTTTAAACTGGCCATAATCCAATTGTTTCAGCTGTCCTTGCCCACCAACGAGTTTTACTTTCTATGGAAAGTGACAAATTCAGAATATTGAACTTGATATGGATTGTTGATCGGCTATTGTCAATTGAGATTATTCTTTCTCTAAATAGTGCTTTGTTGTTTTGTTAAGTACTGTTGAGTCAGTTCCAACTTATAATGACCTTCTATAGGGTTTCTAAGGAGCGGCTGGTGGGTTTGAACTACCGATCTTGTGATTAGCAGTCCAGTTCTTATCCTAAATGTGTATTTCCTCCTACCTTTCCCCATCTATTTTTATGGTTAGTTACAGTTCCCATGCTTCCAGATCTGTGTTTCTTACCTTTGGTTCTCCTTTTAAGATCCAGACTTGCATATCTACCTTATTAATCCATCTGGACGTCTCCATTTGAATGACTCAGAAACCCCACTGCCATCAAGTTGGTTCCAGCTCACAGCAATCCTGTAGGACAGGGTAGAACTGCCTTATAGTGTTTCCTGTTGTGGGGTTTTAGGTTAAGTATTGTACTGCTAACCTTAAGGTCAGCAGTTCAGACTCACCAGCCGTTCATTGAAAACCCTATTGGGAATCAGCTCTGTGGTCCTTAACACACACACACACACACACACACACACACACACTTTATGGGAGCAGACACAGCCATATCTTTTTCCTGCAGAGTAGCTGGTGGGTTCGAACCACCCATCTTTGGATTCACAGTCAAGCACTTTAGCCACTGCACTACTAGAAACCCCTCCGTTTATCCATAGACACCTCAATTCATCAAGTAAAAAACCCCTATAGCTTTCCTTGCCTTTTCCTGAGCTAGCATTTCCATTTATATCCCATTGCGCAGTCATCTACCAAATACGCTGTTATTGTTAAATGCCGTTGAATTGCTCCTAACTCCTATATATATGATTTCAGAGAAATGACTGGTGGATTTGAACTCCTGACTTTGTGATTAGTAGTCCACTACTTAGCCTACAGTTCCACACCAGGACTCCAAGCAGTTTTCCTTGATTTCTTGTTTTCTTCTTCATTCCTAACTCTCAAGAATTGATTCTATGTGTAGAGTTTGTTTTCTTCCTCTTGTACATCTTTCTCTGACTCCTAACTGCAAGGTTGGCAGTTCAAATCCACAAGCTGCTCCTTGGGAACCCTATATGAGTAGGGCCCAACTTGGTGGCACTTAATTGCTTGTTGTTGTTGTTGTGTGCTGTCAAGTTGCTTCCGACTCTTAGTGACCCTGGATTGCAGAGTGGAACTGCCATACGTTGTGCTAAATGTTACTCTTGTGACCTGTAAGTGGAGCACAGCATTCATATGCTTTACCAGATGGCCATGAACTAGACATACGTCATTTGAATTTAACCCTTCTCTTGCTACCATCTTACTAGTTGGTTGGCAGTTGTATGCTACTGAGTCGGTTCCTACTCATAATGATCCTGTATAGGGTTTCCAGGGCTGTAACTGGTTATCTTTCTCCAACTGACTGACTGGTAGGTTCGAACTGTTGACCTTGCACTTAGTAGCCCAGCTCATAATCCATTACACTACAAGCACTCTTTGCTGACTCTCTTAACTTACTCTCCTCAGTCCCTCTCATTCTGTTTATTATAGTGGAATTTTAGCTGGAGTCCAGCTTCTTTTCTGTTCCAGACTGCTTACTATGCCTCTGCTGTTGTTGCTGCTGCTAAGTGTCATCGAGTTGATTCTGACCCATAGCCATCCTATATAAGGTTTCCGAAGAGCGGCTGGCGAGCTTGAACCTCCAACCTTGTGGTTCAAACGGACCTTGCAGTCCAGCACATTAACCCACATCAGGAGCCCTTGGCTACAAACTCATTAATTGTACATTCTCAGCTACAGATTAAGGATACACTTTCTTAATGACACAGATATTTTTTACTTGTTCCTTGCTTACCTCTCTGACCTCTTTTCTTGCTACTCCTCTATAGAGTTTATACTTCCTCTGCTAAACTAGTTTTCCAGACACTTGTGTCTATATACGTCCTTCCTTTCCCCTAGAACACCCTCTCTTCATTCTCCCCAGTGCACGTGCACACACATCACATGAATCCTGCCAAGTCAACTCTTTCATAGTTTGATCCTCATGTCAAAGGTAATACTGTCTCCCTTTACTACTAAGGCTCACACACTTAATCACCCTTTGCTCTTTGCTACTTTTAAAATCTCATCTCAGCATATATTGTTGCATATTATATTTTATAATTTGTTTACATAGATTGTGAATCTTGAGGGCAGGGGATTGGCATCACGAAAATCCTTTTTTTTAAAATGGAGGTTTTGACCCTTTGACTCTACCACATAATGATTTTTCTTTTCCTGGGAAGCAACCTTAACAGATTAAGACTGCTTGTCAACGGTTCTAAGAATCATCTGAGTTCCACTTGTGAGTCACTTGTCAGAGACAGGTTGTGTTTTAGGGAAAGAACATCTGATTTTCAAACACTGTACCACGGGGCTTCAAAAAGTTCCTGGAAAAATGGACTGGAAAGATAAAGGGATTTCTGCAAACCTTTGAAGCCCCTTTGTGGCCGAAAATAGGGCCCTCTCGTGTTGAATAGTGGTTATGAATCGGGCTGGGAACCGCAAGGTCAGTAGTTCAAAACTACCAGCTGCTCCGCAGGAGAAAGATGAGGCTTTCTGCTCCCGTAAAGATTTACAGCCTTGGAAACCCTGTTCAGGGTCGCTATGGGTTGGAACCGACTTAATGGAACTTAACAATAACAATAAGTGTTTTGCCAGCTGATTGGAAGAGATCCATATTTGTACCCATTCCAAAGAGAGGTGACCCAACAGAATGCGAAAATCATTGGACAATCTCTTTGATATCCCATGGGAGTACAGTTTTACTAAAGGTAATGCAGAAACAGCTGCAAGCATACATTGACAGAGAGCTTCCAGAGGTTCAAGCCAGATTCAGAAGAGGCCACAGAACGCGGGATATCATTGCTGATGTCTGATGGATCTTGGCTGAAAGCAGAGAATATCAGAAAGATGTTTATCTATGCTTTATTGACTATGCAAAGGCTTTTGATTGTGTAGATCATGACAAGCTATGGACAACATTGTGAAGTATGAGTATTCCAGAACACTTAATTATGCTCATGAGGAATCTGTTCCTGGACTAAGAGGCAGTTGTTTGAACAGAACATGGTAACACTGAATGTTTTAAAATTAAGAAAGGTGTGCAACAAGGTTGTATTCTTTCACCATACTTATTCAACCTGTATGCTGAGCAAATAATACGAGAAGCTGGGTTCCATGAAGAAAAACGTGGCCTCAGGATTGGAGGAAGACTCATTAACAACCTGCGATATGCACATGATACAACCTTGCTTGCTGAAAGTGAAGAGGACTTAAAACATTTACTGATAAAGATCAAAGAACACAGCCTTCAGTATGGATTACATTTCAATGTAAAGAAAACAAAAATCCTCACCACTGGACCAATAAACAACATTCTTATCAATGGAGGAAAGATTGAAGCTGTCAAGGACTTCATTCTTCTTGGATCAACTATCAACACTCTAGGAAGCAGCAGTCAAGAAATCAAATGCTGCTTGGAAAGTCTTGCATTAGGGAAATCTGCTGCACAAGACCTTTTTAAAGTGTTGAAAAGCAAAGATGTCAGCTTGAGGACTAAGGTGCGCCTGACTGAAGCCATGGTATTTTCAATAACCTCATATACATGTGAAAGCTGGACAGTGAATAAGGAAGACCGTAGAAGAATTGATGCTTTTGAGTTATGGTGTTGGAGGAGAATATTGAAAGTGTCATGGGCTGCCAAAAGAACCAATAGATCCGTTTTGGAAGATGTGCAGGCAGAGTGCTCCTTGGAGTCCAGGATGGCCAAACTTCAGACATGTTGTCAGGAGGGACCAGTCTCTGGAGAAGGATATCATGTTTGGTAAGGTGGAGGGTCGGAGAAAAAGAGGAAGACCACCATGAGATGGATTGGCCAAGTGACAGCATCGATGGACTCAAGCGTGCCAACAGTAGGTTGGCCTAGGATAGGGCAGTGTTTCGTTCTGCTGTGCATAAGGACTCTATGAGTCAGTGCCCACTCGGTGGCACCTAACAACAACACGTGTGGTATCGTGGGTTAGTGCGCTGGCCTGCAAAGTCGGTTTGACTTGGAGGTGGTTCAAGCTCACCAGCTGCTCTGCAGAAACCATATACACGGTCGCTATGGGCCGGAACTGACTCAACAGCACTTAACAACAACAGTTTTAAAAGAAATTGTGCTATTTTGCCTTTTCTATTTCATGTATAGAATAGGAAGTCATGTGCTCTTTGGTGTCCTAAATGAGGTAAGCTACTTATACTTGGATGATACCACTGGTAGTAAAAAGGAATGAGAATACATTTCCCTTTTTTGGAGTACTTATCTGAAGCTCAGCTGTGAATGGCAGTACTTTGTTCTCCCCACCAACCTAAACGAGCTGGCCAGCTTCAGAACCTCACCAATAGATTAACTGAAGCATCTCAACTTGAGTGAAAGGGTAGGAAACCCAGTAAAACCAGTGCCCTTGAATTGACTCTTAACCCATGGCTACCACATGTGGGTTAGAGTAGACTTGTGCTCTGTAGGGTTTTCAGTGGCGTCCTGGTGTGGTGATGTAGGATAAGCACTGGACTGCTAACCACAAGGCCGACAATCCAAACCCACCAGCCGCTGCTTGGAAAGCCTATTCAGGGTTGCTATGAGGTGGGACCAGCTCAATGGCACTTATATTTAGTGCCTGATTTTTGAACAGTAGATTGCCAGTTCTTTCTTCTAAGGTACCTCTTGGAATATTCAAACCTCCAACCTCTTGGTTAACAGCCAAGCATATTAACTGTTTGCGCTCATGGTGTCCTGGGGTAAGAACTGCATGAATAAATACCTGGTAGTGTATGGCCTGAGTCTTAACACACAGTAGGAGTTATTCAACACATGTTTGTAGAATTAAATTGAACTGATTTTTCCTTTTTTGGGCAAAGTTTATTATTACTCTGCTTAATGCCACCATATCAGCTAGTCCTTGTTAGTGTATTTTATGTTAATTATAGTATAAATGATATGTAATATGACAAATGTAACTATAGACTCATCACACCATTTGCTTTACTTATAGATGTAAAATTTTTGCAGTGCGCATGCATGAGCAGAAAACATCAGCTGTATACTAAGTGGAAGTGTTGGAAAGGGTAACTTGACCCAAGATCTTTCAGGACTTGTTGAACAGTAACATCGATGAGACAGTGGTATTCTCTGTCTTCTTTACTGCAGCATCCTTGGTGTCTAGGACGTATCCGGTAAACACGTGGTGTTGAGTTGTTCATTGTATTGAAATTGGATTGGTAACTGATTTGATGAAGGTCAGGTTTCCCTGGATAAGTTGTTGTGTATGGTAGAGTTTCTGTCTGGTACTATGTGTGAATTTCTATTATTCAGGTCCTCAGCTTTGGCTCTCCCTAGGCTATGTTTTGTTGTTGCTGGGATTTTGCGGGGTTTATTTTGTTTGTTGTTTTCTTTTCCTTTGAGTTGCTGTGGGATAAATAGTAGTACTGTAGAAACAAGCTTTCCAGAAACAAATGTTGATTCCTAAACTGAGGCGAATTAAGGGTTAGAGTTATGTGTGTTCAGAGCAGATTTTAGCCAGTTCCCTGCTGCACAGTTGAAGTTCTGTGCCCCCTAACAACGGGGGAAGGAGAAAAGAACGGGAAACCAAGAGGATATAACATGTTTCAGTAAGAAATTGGATGGAAAATATGGGAGAAAGTATATTTTGGGGTTGCAAACCCAGTTCCTGGCTGATTTAACAACACACACACACACACACACAATGAAGGAATAGATTTTTAGCTAAACGATTACTAGTTAACTTGCAAATCAGAAAGACGCAAATCAGAAGAAATAAGTCATTTAAAATGCAAAATTGAGTTCTGTAGTTATCTCAAATCTTTGTGGAGAACAGTGTTTTGCATATTTCAAGATTACTGTTACATCAACAGTTACTTTGTTTTTGCCATTTTAAGCGAGTGAAAGAGGTCAGTGTATTATGTACTGGCAACAGCTGGCTGATAGCATTGAATACTTACGTAATTAAATATATGTGTTGGCTGTTGTCCAAACAACTCTGTAGGTGGAGGCCCCAGAAAGCATGCAGAAACTTGCTTTAGCTGGATTAAAGAAGAAATCAACATGATCTAAACCTGCTCTTTGAGCCAAGAGTGATTTCCTATTGTTTTGGTTTGAAAGACATTCTACTTTTACTTGGTGCATGTGTTTATACAGCAGCAGAGAAAAGAGTCTTGTGTTCTCTTAATGTAAAAATAATCTTTCTTAATTTTTAGTCACTCAGTAGTAGTACTTAATATGTGATAATAAATAAAAGAAAATGCATGGCCTTTAAACCTATAGGAAACGCTACTAAAATATTAAATATTAACTTTTCTTTTAGGTTTTGTTAGGCTTAGGTGTTCTCGGAGCCACATTAATAGAGTTACTTAGATTTTGAGAGTGCATTAAGATATGATTCTCTAAGATCAGGGAGATCTTGGATAGTGGTAGCAGAGAGGGCTAACTAAAATTCACAGGTAATGTGCACCTCAGCTGTTTAGCTAATAGCTCACCTACAGATGCATATCCTCTTCAGAATACCCTGTGTTTACTTTGATTACTGCTTTTATTGCTGTAAGGCTGAAGCTAGGTGTCCTTGGTAGCACAAAGAGTTAATTGGCTTGGCAGCAAAACTAAATGCTGGTGACTCACGCCCACCCAGAGGTGCCTTGGAAGAAAGGCTTGGCTTTCTACATCTTAAAAACCAGGGAACAATTATACTCAGAAGCACTGGGTCCCCATGAGTTGCTAAGCTGAAGCCTGTCACTACATCAACATTGAGTGTGACACTTGGTGACAGAATAGTACCTTTGTGGACCTTAGAAATAGATGCCAGTCTTTGTAGGCACTGTGTGTGGCTTCTCTGTAAAAATTTGTAATAATCTGTCTTTTATCCTATTTCAAACTTCCTGAGGAACAACCTCTTACGTCTTTTATTTGGATCCCTAGCTGTAAGTCTAGTGGTTGACAGTGATAGTTGAACAAATGAATGAACCAATTCACATTTGCTTTCTGTACGTATATTTACTGTACTGACTTTGCCTATCCGCTGTTTCTGTCAGAACTAATTTTACCGTATGCGCCTTTCCATGAAATTTTTTTTTTTTTTTTTGCATTTCTCTTTCCTATTAAATTGCATGGCTAAGTAATTGAGTTTAGCTGCATGTCATAGAAAACCCAAAAAGTAGATGGTTAAAGAAAGTAGGAGATTTATTTTTCTTATACGATGCAATGCCCTTAGTTAAAAAGTTGCTGGCTTTGGTTTGGAAATTCAAGGATGTTAGGACTTAGGTCTCTGCAGTTTTGTCGGTCTTTTCACTTGTAGTTACAAAATGGAGGATGTACCAAATGGTGCTTGCCTGTAGAGTCAACCTATTTTTGTGTGTTGTTTTTTCACTTTTTTCAGAGTACTTATTTTATTTACATAGATTAGTACAAGTTGAGCATGAGTAATGGTTTGTCATAAAATTTCTATAGCATCCTACACTGGCTAGCTGTCTTGCCTATGGATGGTAGCTGGTGTCAACCCCATTTTCAAGAGAGCTTTACAGGAAGTCCCACCCCAAACTCTGTACTTGTATCTCATTGGCTGGAACCATACCACATGACTGCCTCTATTTGTAAAGATGGTGGGAGAATGTGTTGTTTTCCCCAAACCACATTATTGTTCTCCCCCAAAATTAGGTTCTGTTATTGAGGAAGCAAGGGAGAAGATTTATTGGAGAATAACTTGGTCTGCCATAGGTTGGCTTTGTACTCTTTTGATTTTACAAAAGACTTATATTAGCACCTGCTTTTGCTAATGAAAAGACATACGAAGAGGATTTTAGCTTTTATAAAAAAAGGTGAAAAGCAAAACTAGCGTTGAGCATTTGTTTTCAAGAAGCTGTTAAACAGGCATCACGAACCCTAAGCTCCTTCCCCAGGAACTACACTCAGCATCTTATCTTCAAACCTCCATGTTGTTGTTAAGTGAGTCGAGTTATTCTGACCCAGAGTGACCCTGTACAGGGTTTCCGAGGCTGCAAATCTTTATGGGAGCAGAAAGCCTCATCTTTCTCCCTTGGAACAGCTGGTAGTTTCGAACTGCTGACCTTAAGGTTCGCAGCCTGTTTCTTACCAGAGCTTCTTCAAGCCTCTATAGTGTTAAACAATGTCTGTAAACACTATGTTGTTTTTGAAGTGCCATCCAGTCAGTTCCAACTAATGGCAATTCTGTATAGGGGTTCCGAGGCTTTAAATCTTTGCCAGAGCAGAAAACCTCATTCCCTACCCCCACGCAAGCAGCTGGTAGGCTTGAATAGCCAACCTTGATTTTTGCATTCCAGTGTTTGTCCTATGGAGCCACCTAGGTTTTATGCCTTATTTGGTATTATTTGTTAGGTGAGTTTTTGGGTCTGGGAACACATGTAAAATTGTGGTTATTGCTTCTTCACTTTAAGCCTGTGGCACGGTTTACAAAAGGCTTCACAGGAACACTCTACTTTCAGAAGGCAGGGGACTCCTGTACATACTTTATTCATCTTTCTATCTTTTATCAGGATCAGTATAGAGGAAGTCCTCATCATTTAGCAAGTGACCTTTCTTCCTTCTGTTATCTACATTCACAACTTTTTAGAAGGAGTACAATGTGACATTGGAATGCTTTTCATTTTTACCCCCCAATTACCCTGAGTTGTCTCTGTTTTAACAGCAACAGTAAAGATACACAGGATAAGAACATAATTTAGATGTTGCACACATACATTGGAGTCCTGGTGTGGCGCTGTGGGATAAAGCACTGGACTGCAAGGTTGGTTTGAACTGGAAGATCGATGGTTCAAACTCACCAGCTGCTCCTTGGAAACCCTATACAGGGGTGGCTGTGAGTCGGAACCAACTCGATGGTACCCCTTGTTGGTTTATTGTTGTGAAGTGCCATCGAGTTGGTTCCAATTCATAGCGATCCTATATGGGATTTCCAAGGAGCAGCTGGTAGGTTTGAACTACTGAACATTTGGTTTGCACTCCAGTGCTGATCCTACAGTACCATATCAGGAGTCCAAGCCTAGTTTAGAAGTTGGAATTTTTAGAGAGTTTTAGACAGAAAACAGAAATAAATTTACAATGATCAGTAAATGAATTAATCAGAAGACAAGTTGTATGGGACGCTCATTTTATAATTAAATGTTAGGAAACATCAGTTAGTGTTTTTCTTCTTTCAGTGAGCGTATGTGTTCGTGCTTGATTTTCTTCTTGTAAATACATTAAGAAAGAAAGAGGCAGAATCACATGACAGAAACTATTTGGGGAAAATAGAGATTAAAGTGAATGTCCAGGGTTTCTTTTACAATATGTTTTAGAAGTCAACAGCTTATCCCATGTGCCAACTAGTGATGTGCTCTCCAAGCTCATAAATTTCTTTTCTCTTACAAGAGGAAGATCAGATAAGCTAATTTATGGCAAAACTTTAAAAGTTTAATTTGGAGCTTTCCATAAGTGTCTGTCAATGTTTTATGTTAGTTGTTGAAGGAAATATTTTTTCTTTAAATGAGAAGATGTTTGAGTCAATATATATACTTTATGTCGTTGAAATGTCAATTAATATCCAATTGATTACTTTTAGTCAATAAGAAAGTATTTGATACCATTGATAAAGTATATTTCAGCAATAGTAGTGAAAATAAATTAAAACCCTTGAATAGAACTGATTGATATCCATAAATACATTTTTAGAAATTAAAAAAATTTATTTTTTCCTTTCAGGCTGTAAATTTTGCATTAATATATCATTTCACATAATTGCATATAGAGAAATATGCTAGCTTGGTAATCAGTAAGAGATTGCTTGAAAGATATACAACATACATTTCAAAATCGAGGGTGGTTCTAGGCAAACGGTGTCTTAAGTACAGGTTCCTGATCCACACAGTGTATGCTTCGTAACTAATTCAAGGCAACTGTTAGAGCTCTGTGTTAGAAAAGGACATGCGTACAGCCGAGAGCACTTGTAGCTGGGGCCTGGAAAGAAAGTGCATTGTGGAGGTAGGCTTAGCTAAGAGATAGTCTGTATCTGTGATGTTTGTGGTGGCACACAGGAGGGTCAAAAACCTAGAATCTGAGGAAGAGACTTACTTCTGCAGACTTGAGGGTCATACTTATGTAGACTTGTTGTTCTTGTTAAGTGCCCTTGAGTCGATTCCGACCCATAGCGACCCTGGGTAGGGTTTCCAAGAAGCAGCTGGTGAGCCTGACCCACCGACTTTGCAGTTCAAATGACTTTGCAGTCTGATGCCTTAGCCCACAGCGCCACACCAGGACTCCTTCTGTAGACTGTTGTTGTTGTCAGGTGCCATCAAGTCGGAA
>NW_006408558.1:5361877-5374880 GCF_000296735.1 Chrysochloris asiatica | reverse complement strand
ACGTGTTATTGCATTAGACAAATCTGTAGCAGAAGACCTTTTTAAAGTGTATTTTGAAATGCAGATGCTTTGGGGCACAAATACACCAGAAACCCGTTGCTGTCCAAGTCAATTTCGAGTAATAGTGACCTTCCAGGACAGGTGAGAACTGCCCCATTGAGTTGGCAAGGCTGCACTCTTTTCCCAAGAAGATGCCACATCTGTTTCCTGTGGAATTGCTGGTGGGTTTGAACTGCTGACCTTTTGGTTGGTAGCTGAGTGCTTTGACCACTGCACCATCAGGGCTCCTTAACTACACTAGAAGAACTAAATGAAATAGTCTATGTATGTTGTTGTTGTTGTAAAGTGCTGTCGAGTCCGTTCCGACCCATAGTGACCCTGAATAGGGTTTCCGAGGAGCAGCTGGTGAGCTTGAACCGCCGAACTTGATAGATGAAATACATGTGTAACCTCTATAGTCTGATATGTGTGTACTAGCAGTGGCAGCTTAAATACCAACAGCCATGATTTGACTTTCCAGGGTGAATAGTAACTTAAGGTAAAGCTCTCAGTACAATGAAGTGTACAGTCTTCTATCCAGTTTTGTTCCTGTTGGATATCTGAAAAATTCAATGTATATTTGAACTGTGCAAGAGATTCATAGTATTTAATATGTCTACTCAAGTTAGGTTTTAGGACTCCAAAACCAACCAAACCCACTCTGTCCAGTTGCTTCTGACTCACAGTGACCCTATATCACGGCTGTAAATCTTTACAGAAGCACACTGCCACATCTTACTCTTGTGGAAACAATCTGCTGACCTTTTTGGTTAGCAGCTGGACACATTACCATCGCAGTACTAGGGCTCCCTTCGTCCTAGGACTGCTGTTGTAAGCTTGCTTTCTTACAATCTATCAATGAAAAATTTCTGCCTGCTTTAACATCCAAAGTAATAAAAAAAAGGGACAGTGGAAATATATACATGTATATATTAATATATGAGCTGTATCTTAACATCTCAGACCCCAAAAGAAAGATCAAGCCAATGTCATTCGAGTTGACCCTGACTCATGACAACTCTTATATGCATCGAGTAGAACTGTGATCCATGGAGTTCTCAGTGGCGGATTTATTTGGAATTGACCACCAGACCTTTCTTCTGTGATACCTCTGGGTAGACATGAGCCTTTTGGTTAGCAATTGAGCATATTACCATGTTGTTATTGTTAAGTGCCATCGAATCAGATCAAACTCATACAGTTTCTGAGGAGCGGTTGGTGGATTTGAACTGCTGACTTTATGGTTAGCAGTCCAGAATATATTCTATAACACCACACCACTCCTTAAATAGTTTTTTTTTTTTTTTTTTAAAGACAATAGAAAAATTGTCTAAGGGTAGGAACAGGCAATTCACGGAAGAGGAAATGTAACTGGGAAATAAACATGAAAAAACTATCTTCCTCACCAGTGGTCAGAAGGGAAATAGAATTTAAAACAAGCTCCTATTTTTTGCCCACTGGATTGGCATACATTCAATAGACTCACTGCTCCTGATAGCCAGGTGGAAATGTTTCTGTTAATACATTGCTGAGGGTTTCAGTTGCTACAATTCTTTAAGAAACGAAGTCATCAAAACGGTATAAAATTTAAACATATATCTGCTTCATGATTTAGCAGTTACATACTTTATGACTGTCTCGTCCAGTTACAAAACTGCAGCCTACAAAGTTAAGGACATAAAGTCCTGTGTTGCATCATTCTTCGAAACAGCAAAAAGATAACAGTTCTTATTTATTCTCCTCTCTGGGCACTTAAAAAAAAATTTTTTTTTAAAAAGTGTTTATTGTGAACTGAGTTAAGGTTTACAGGGCAGATTATCAGTTTTACATTCAACAAATCATACTTTGCTTCATTGTGGTAATTGCAATCCCCTCCATCAGTTAACAACATTTACTTCTAGTCCCACCCCCTTTTTAAATATACACTTATAAAGCCAAGAATATATAGTCATCTAAATGTCAAAAGGGCATGTTTTACAAGGCAGCCTCCTGCCTGCAGACACACAGCCTTTCTCAGTCCATGGGCCTGGAGTCCTCTGCTGCTCTGTCTCTCTAAGCCGTCACCTCTACCGCCATCTCTGCTGTTGCTGCTTTTCAGGTGAGGATCTCACAGTCCCCTGATGTTCTTCCCTCTTGGTAGTCCTAGGGTCTTCTGTTCCTGAAATGAAACCGTTACCTACTCCCCGCTTTTAGTTACACATCTTCTACTTTTACATTTCTGACAGTTGCAATTAGTCCTGATAGCAGTTTCTCACAATTAAATCATAAAATCCTATCAGCATTATCCCCAATCCCCTTGCACCAGGTTCATCTGGAAAAGAGGAAAACTATTCAGTGGGGGTTCTACCTTAACCACCTCTTTCTGAAACTAAGCACACTCATGAAAGCTTGTAAACCAGCCACATCATGTCTTTATAGCCCCCCCATTTGTGATAGTCAGTGTCTAAGTTGCTCATCCCTACCAACTCATTGTACTTAGAAGGCAAACTTGATGCTTGATATAGAGACTCCTTCCATTTTGGTTGGAATTTTGAGCAATTGCATGCATAAGCAGAGGCCCACTTCGTCAAATTGTAGCAAATGACGCTTGCTCACGGTATCAGACCTCTTTGTATTCATCTGCTCGAGTACTGGTCAGTTAGCCATCCCAGCTAGGTCAAATGGGTACTAGCTGCAAGTTTGAAAATTCGTGCATGCCTCCCCCCACTTCTGACCAGTTGGCTGCTTCACTCTCAGCTTTAGACCCCAGTGGCTAGGTTAGTGCCCGCAGACTTGGGAGTTTGCACATCTCTTTTAATTTCAGACCAGCCAGGCCGTCTTCTTTCTCTCAAGGTCAGTGGGTGTCAATAGGACATGGCCCAACTCACCCCACTTCCATGCACAAGTAGACCAGGGTGACCACTAGCAAGCACTAGACTGCTGTGGGTTCCCTCTGAGTTTCAGTCTTAGAAATGGGTTTACTCTGATGGACTGACTTTTCTTGCCTTGATATTTTTAACAGCCAGTCTGCTTTTTTTTTTTTTTTTTTTTCTGCTGGTTTTTCTTTTAAGAAGTACCTTCTGTTCTTCTAGAAGTTCTGGGTTGGTCTGCATGTCTTTTCAAGTGGGAATGCCCCACTTCAGAAGGTTCTGGGTGGGGCTTCAGGATTCCATCTATTTCACCCTACTCCACAAAGGGAAGTTCTAGAACCCCTTTAAGCTAATCTAATCAGTTATAGGCTGAAGACAGGCTTACAAGATTTATGTTATTATAATTCCCAATATTTATTTCTGTCATGCTTTAAGGTCAATTTTATAACAGTAGGCAATATCCACAAGATAGTCAAGGCCCCTTAACATTATCTCTCTGGGCACACATTGATACATTTTATACCCGATGACTCTGGACTCTGTTTATATAGAATTCCCCAAATAAGAAGCATCTTCTTTGTCAAATGTCAGTGATTAGGATGACTATGCTCCTTTAATGACTTTGAGGCTATGACATAGGACGGAGCATTGTTTCATTCTGTTGGAACTGATTATGAGTTGAAACTGACTCGATGACACCTAGCAACAACCTTTTTAGATCCTCCTGTGAACCTTTTAAAATGGAGTGTTAATATGCCATGGTGAGGAGTGCTGGGGTGGCACTGTAGGATAAGCACTGGACTGCCAACCTCAAGGTAGATGGTTCAAACCCACCAGCCACTTCTCAGAAACCATATACAGAGTCTCTAAGAGTCAAAACTTAACCCAACAACATGTCTTGATGTTGCATTTGAAACGGTTAGACTATGTTTATTGCTGTTCAAAGATTTAACTAGTTATTTATGTTAGTAAAGATTTATTCTAACCTCATCTTAACATTTGGCTCTTGTATTTTTATGTCAATGCTGGCCAGAAAAGACAAGTTTTAGATATTAATGAACTAGATGGGCTTTTATGTAAAACAACTGTGTGTTTTCTCTGGCCACTGTGTTCACATGGATGGTATATCTCACCCAGTTGGTAGGTGAATATCTGTTGTATTTGATTTCAGTGTTTACTGACAACAAAATACCCACATCTTAAGGGACATTTTTGGGCTTTTCAAAGGAAAATGATGTTTGCACCACCATCTGGCCAGCTGTTTTAGTGTGATCTGTTAAAGAGAATTGGTATTTACTGCGTGTTCACTTCCTACTATGTGTTATAGGGTTTGGGAATGCAAAACAGCAATGAGATGTCCTCACTAACCTTGAAGGAAGACCGACAGAAGGGCAGAGTGTCATAATAAGACCAAAGACTTACTTTTAGGCCACACATAGAAACTTTCAGGTCATGTATGTGGCACTTGAACTGGGACTTTGATCCCTGAAAATGCATCTTTTCTTTCCTTATTTTGTCCAAAAACAATTTGGAGCCATTAGTCTGTTCCATTGTCACTTTGATAAAGATGTACTACAGTATCAAATCCACCTAGAAACTTATCTCTTACGAATATTTGATTAAGCTCATCCAATGGCGAGACTTAGCTTTTCTTTATTGCTATACCATGCGGTGGCTATCAGTACTCTCTTCACTACTGGAAATAATCATTGGTAACTCTAATTCTAGACCTGGTGTGGTGTTGTGGATTAATACCCTGGAGTGAAAAGTCGGTTCGAACTACAATGTCGGCAGTTCAAGCTCACTAGCTGCCCCTTGGAAATCCTATAAAGGGTTGCTATGAGTTGGAACTGACTCAGTGGAACTTAACAACAACAACAGCTTTAATTCTGACTAGATTTGAGATCAAATTCCAGAAACCCTGGCACCAGTTTAAAAAACTGATTCTTATGATGTTGCTTCTCTAGAACCACACTTGGTATCAAAATCTCTTTTCAGGTTTTTTAGAGAAATGGAGAGAGGGAGGGAGGAAGAGAAATAGAGAAACCAATTGATTTTAAGGATTTGGCCATATGATGTGGGAGATGACAAGTTCAAGATGTGTAGGTCAGTCAATAGACTGGAAACTCCAGCAGGAGGTCTATACGTATATTCGTGAGGCACAATCTTTCTCCTTCAGGAAACCTCAGTCTTTACTGTTAGTGTCTGTAATGGATTGGATGAGCCATGTTACATTGTTGAGGGTGTTAAAAGTAACTGATTTACATGCACATCACGCATGAATACCTTCATAACAACACAGACTTATGTTTGATAAAGTAACTAGTTACCACAGTCCTGGTGTGGCATGGCAGGATAATGTGCTGGACTGCAAGGTCAGTTTGAGCCACAAGGTCCGTGGTTCAAACTCATCAGCTGCTCCTCGGAAACCCTAAACAGGGTTGCTGTGAGTCACAACGGACTCCACGGCACTTAACAACAACAACATAGCCTAGACAAGTTAACATATAGACTTAATTATCTCAAATGTTTTCTTTCTTTCTTTCTTTTTTTTTTTTTTAACTCTCTACTTTTGCCAATCAATGGGCTTATTTTTTTATTTGCTAATTTCTTTACCATTGTTTTCTTGCATTACTTTGTTAAAAATATAATATTTATTATACATTAGTTTACTTTCATCATAATTTTTATTTTAGTCTTCTATTTACAGTTAAAGGAGCTCTGGTAGCGTAGTGGTTACTAATTGGACTGCGAACCGCAAGGTCAGCAGTCTGAAACTACCAGCTGTTCTGCGGGATAAAGATGAGGCTTTCTGTTCCCATAAAGATTTACAGCCTCGGAAACTCTATGAGTCGAAACCGACTTCATGGCACACAGCCACCACCATCTACGGTTAAATGTAGTTATATACTCACCACTATTCCTTTTGCTGAAATTTCCCCAGTCATTGATCTGTTTATTGAGTAAAACTCATAGTAGATTCCTCAAGAAGGGATAGTGGATTCTTCTGCACTACAAGATGATTTTCATATTGGTCTTGAAACTTAAAAGTCAATTTGGTCGGAAGGCAATTAAAAAGAAAAGGAAGAAAAAAGAGTAGAAGGAAGGAAGAAAAACAGGAAATAGTTTGTCTTTTTTAATTTTTATTTTTATCATGAGCTAGAAGGAAAACAACTTATATTTATTTTCTCATTAACAATATCGTGTACATTATTTTTGTTTGAAACATGAAGGTTAGGTTACTATAGTAGTATCTTCTGTGTTGTTGTTGTTATTAAGTGTTGTTGAGCTGATTCCTACTCACAGCAACCCTGTATAGATAGGATTTCCAAGGAGCAGCTGGTGGGTTTGAACTGCTGACCTTGTGGTTCAGAGTCCAGGTCTGATCCTGCAGTGCCACACCAGGATGTTTAATACAAAACAGTCTGACCTCATATTTCATTTTAATAATTTTATTTCTCTAATAACATGGCCTCTATAATAGAGAATTATGATATTCAGAAATGGTTTTGCTGATTGCCTTGTATAACAAAGTGAGCAAATCTGGGGGAAATAAAAACAAAAACAACTTTAAGATGATGTTCACCTACATTCTAGAATGCAATCTGCTTTACTTAAGATCAACAGATTAAAAAAAATAATAAAACCCTTTTTTTAATAATAAAAAAAATTAATTAAAAAAAAAGTGCTGGTCCAGGACCCTTTTGCATTGTGCATTAGACAATTTTGATACTCAAATTTGTTTGCTTTTGTTATTTTTTCTTATTGCGGAGTTACCTTGAGCGTTTTTTTGTTTGAAGTCTAAGAGTTTACTGGGATATCTCTCAGAGGTAATTGTTCCTGGAAAATTTTCCCAGCTGATGGTTGTACATTTCATCACGTAGATTACACTCTTCTTGTATTTTTGGAAAGCTTTGTTGGATCAAAAATTTTTAATATTGCTTCTGTGCCTTTTTGTTTGTTTTTCTTTTTGCCTGGGTGTTGTACATGGTTTGTGATCAATTGCTAGTCTAGCAAATGAATTTTCGTGTCAGGAGTTAGCGGGGGCTGCGATGATTAGCAGCATGAGCAGGAATTGTAAGGAGGTCTTCTTCGTGAAGATACATAGGGCTTCTATCATAGAAATTGGATACAACGAAATAAACCTCTGCCATAAGGACATTAAGGGGGATAGCAAAGTTACTTTTCCCAGTAAAGGACAAATATACCCCAAACACTAATTATAAAAAGATTTATGTTATTTCAAAATTCATGTATTTTACTAAAGTAATCTATGACTGGCATTACCAGCAAGGGGTTAATAAAATATAAAAAGGAAACAATGACAGAAATGCAATAAAAAGTTGAAACAGAAGAGCTCATATGAATACTGCTATCACCTGCATCCTGAGAAGTGTGACTATTCTCCAAAAGTATTATATCAACATGTCTGGGCTTACAAGGGGGAAGAAACAAGGAATAACACCCCATATGTTGAAATCCAGTAGTAATAAAGAAAAGGATCAGGGTAATCAAAAACAAATTTCTAGTACCTATACAGTAAATTGTTTTTTTGTTTGTTTTGTTTTTGTTTTCACTATTCTAGAAATTTAAGTTTATAAAACAAAATCTATTTCCAAAAGCAAAGGGAATTAAGCATAGAATTGCTAGCTCTAAAGTTTTCATTGTTCTTTGTTGTTATGGGCTGTCAAGTCAATTCTAGCTCATACAGACCCTGTTTTGGGTTTCTAAGGAGCAATTGGTGGGTGTGAACCGCTGACCTTGCCTTTAGCAGTCTAGTGTTTACCCTGCATTATTACACCAGGAGCCAAAACTTTCTGTATGTTATAAATTTGGACTACGTAAAAATAACTATAATTGTTAAGAGATGTCACTACAGATGAGTTAAATCATTAAAACTAAATACACACAACTGGAGATTAAAATAGTGGCGACTGGAAAAATTTAAAAAGGGTTAAAGTTCTCATTTAACAACTTATTTCCAAGGTCCGAGCTAATAAGATATAGCAGTTTCCAAGACTGAAAGTGTCCATGTCTTCCTGCAGATTGCATGAACAGTTACAAGTCCGTCAGAGGTGTTGGGAAGAAGTTGTCTATTCAGATACCAGCTTCTTTTCCTGAGATAGTTTAAATTAAAGCCTGAGTCCCTCAGTGGGCTTCACAATGTATTCAGGAATCAGAGCCTTCTTCAAGTGAGGCAGATGGACCCGCCCTTTGGCCTCCTGCAATTTTGTATCACATGGATTAGTGAGCAAGATTCTGATCCCTTCCTTTGAGGTTCAAAGAAATCCATTAATGTAATCCATAGGCAAGAGGGATGAGGTATTGCATTTACTGTCAAAAGCCTCCTTAAGAAATTTAGACTGCTCTTTTGCATAATAAATCAAAGATTGACAAAACTTTAATATATTTGCTTGTGTTCAGTTTGAATCGCCAGTCACTGATGAATAAGGTAAATTCATGAGTCAGCCAGTTACAAACTCATAAGGAGTAAATTTATGAGGGCCAAAAGGAGTAACTCTTAAGTTTATCAATACTAATGGAGGGCTTGCAGCCAAGTTAGTCCCATGGCTAATGTGAGTTTAGCCCATTTTTATGAGTCCATCAGTTCTTTCCACAGTCACAGAAGACTAGGGGTGATAATGGAATCTCTGATAAATGGGGGGAATTATACAAATAGTGGTGACTACTTGGCCCATAAAGTGTGTTCCTCTGTCACTATAGAGGATGGCTGGAGCTCTGCTCACAGGAATGATGTTTCTAACCATTTTCAGCCACAAAAGTGTCTATTGTTTTGTGGCAAGGAAAAGCCTCAGACCATTGTGATACCTGTGAAAATCATGACTAAAACAAATGTATTGCTATTGGTAGATGTTAACTGGATTAAGTCTATTTGCCATTCAAACATAGGACTGAATTGCAAGGGATACCTTCTAGGTAAGAGCTGATGAGGTTTATCTGGGTTAAACTCAGAGCAGGCAGAACACCGCTTAACTGCCTTACCCACAGATTTCAAAAAATGCCCCCCCCCCAATATATTTTTGGAAAATCCCTGTGGTCTTATCCCTACCCAGATCTCTTTCACATGAAACGTTGTCAGCAAAGGCACTTGTAGATCTTTGGGGACAACAAGTTTGGCATCTGGGACTTTCCATCATTAGATTATGGGATCTTCTAGGCAGCCACAACTGCCTAGGTGTAACAAGGTCTAGGAAATAGTCAATGTATGCCCAGTTCTTTGCAGAGGCTAAATATTGGTATTTACAGAAAGTTTTGAAGAGGTAAGAAAATTGGGGGGAATTTTTTCTAAAAGGCATAGACGTGGAATAAACTCAAACCAAGCCCACTGCTGCCATATCAATTCTGACTCACTATTACTATAGCACAAAAGAAATCATCCCATAGGGTTTCTGAGTCTGTAATCTTTAAGGAAGCAGACTGTTTCATCTGTCTCCCACGGAGCAGCTTGTGGGTTTGAACTGCCAACCTTTTGGTTAGCAACCCAGTGCTTAACCCATGGCATCACCAGGACTCTTTGGACTAGGTTTATTGTTGTTATTGTTAAGTGCCATAGAGTTGGTTCTGATCCATAATAACCTTGTGTAGGGCTTCCAAGGAGCAGTTGCCAACCTTGCAGTTCAAACTGACCTTGAGGTCAAGTGCTTATCCTATAGTGCCACACCAGGACTCCATAGGCTTGGTGGTGGTGGTGGTGGTGATGTGCTGTGGTGTTGGTTCCGACTCATAGCGACCCTGTACAGGGTTTCTGAGGCTGTAAATCTTTACAGGAGCAGAAAGTCTCATCTTTCTCCCACGGAACTGCTGGTAGTTTTGAACTGCTGACCTGTAACCACTACTTGTAACCACTACATTACTAGAGCTCCTTTCCATAGGCTTGTTGTTGTTATTGAGTCTACTCCAACCCATAGCAACCCTGTATAGGGTTTCCGAGGAGCAGCTGGTGAGCTTGAACCACCGACCTTACAGTTCAAATGGCTTTGCAGTTTCGCATATTAACCCATAGCGCCACACTTAGCCAGGCCTAATTTAATGTGATCCAAAGTCTTGGAGCTCTGGTAGCGTAGTGGTTACGAATTGGGCTGTGAAACGCAAGGTCAGCAGTTCGAAACTACCAGCAGTTCTGCGGGAGAAAGATGAAGCGTTGCTCCTGTAAAGATTTACAGCCTCGGAAACCCTGTGCAGGGTCACTATGAGTCGGAACCGACTCCACAGTACTTAACAACAACAACAACAAAAGTCTTGGAAACTTAGATGTAAAATTTGGTGTTTTTAAAGAGTATAATTCTTTCATTCCTGTCTCTTTATTCTGGTTGTGGCTGGAGCTATCACTAGTGGATATGAGGAATGGGGAATGCAGTCTGCTTAGCAGCTCTATCAGCTAAAGCATTTCCTTGACTTACTTTGCCTGGGAGCATTTTGGGGCTTATGGGTATAAATAGCGACTACCAAGATCTCAGAAAGGAGCAAGAGAGCCTCTAGAAGGTCAGAAGCCAAAGGACCTTTTTAAATTGGGGTTCCTGAAGATGTTAGTAACCCTCTGTATTTCCGTGACATTGAAAAATCATGAACATTTCAAATCCACACCTTGAGCTCTTATAAATGGTAACTAATTGTCCTGAGGTCTGTTTGCATACCCTTGTAAATGCCTGTTGAGCTGAAGTCATTTCAAGAAGTGTTCTACAACAACTCAGAGGAAGTAATAATAGCCTATCCTGCCTGATAATAAGAACTAGAAGGATTTGGCCATCTATAAAAAGAATTAAATCAGGGATAAGCAGGGGAGCGTCCTCAAAATCTTGCCTTGGGAAGAGTGTTATGACAGTCATGAGAGACTACATTTGTGCCATTGGGTGAAGGTGTGCAGCTGAGTGTTAGATGTTGTAAGAAGAAGAATAATGTATGAGGTTACTCGACTAGCCAATAAATTGTTACGTGCTATCAAGTTAGTTGCGACTCATAGCAACTGTGTATAGGTTTTCTGAAGAGCCACTGGTAAGTTTGAGCCACCGACCTTGCAGTTCAAATTGACCCTGAAGTTAAGTGCTTATCTTATGGCACCATGCCAGGACTTTAGCCAATGAATACTGAGATATTTATTTAATATTAAAGCTTTAAAAATTAAAACCAGACAGATAAAAACTTCAACGATTTAAATAGATTACTTTAAAAATGAACCTTTAAAGCTTTGTCTTTTATATAATTCTATGGTGGTTTAATTCACTGTGGTTTAATGCGCCAGACTACAAAGCCATTTGAACTGCATGGTTGGTAGTTCAGTCTCACCAGCTGTCCCTAGGAAACCCTTTTCAGGGTCACTATGGTTTGGAACTGACTTGACAGCACTTAACAACAACAACAACAACAATAACAGTGTAACATTAATGAGCATATTTATCAGCAGAGCTCAATAATTTTATATGGCTTAAAAATAAAGGAGTATAAACTGTTAAATTCTGGAGAATATTAACTCAATTTAATATCAGTAAGCCACTTAAAGATCTTGAAAATATAAAGGAGTCCTGGTGTGGTCCTGTGGGGTAAGCACTGAACTGCTAACCCCAAGGTCGGTGGTTAAAACCCACCCTGTACAGGGTCACTTTGAGTTGGATCCTACTTTGTGGAGCTTAACAGCAACAGTTGTTGTTGTTGTTAAGTGCCGTTGAGTCGGTTCCGACCCATAGCGACCCTGTACAGCAACAGTATATGTAATAAAATGTGATTACTGTTGAAATGCAGTTTGTTTTAATATTCTGTATTTTCATTCACATTTTTATTGTTTTTCCCAATTCAATTTTAGCACTATAAGATTTTATCAGTTAGCTTTGAAAGTCATAAGATCTTTTTTTTTTTTTTTAACCAATTTATTTATTCAGATATAATCATGAGTCTCTTGCTAGGGATAGAAACACTTCCTCAGGCCTTTTCACGTGTATCTCTTTATGATTAGTATTCTTTGGCTTTTTAGAATTTGTCTTATAATAGACAGTTCACATTTTTCTTTTTTTATAATGTAAACTCATCCACTTTCAGGTTTCTGTAGTAATACAGGAATTCTGGTATGGTGCTTCAGGATTAGCACTGGACTGCGAACCACATGGTTGGCAGTTCAAGCCCACCAGCTACTCCTCAGAAACCCTATATAGGGTCCCTATGAGTCAGCCGACTCAGTGGCACTTAACAACAATAGTAAGACAGCATTTTCATTTCTTTGGTCCTAAAAATTCTTTACTCAGTTTGGTAGGAGTTTTTCAGAAACTTCCCTAGATCAGCATGATCTCAGAGACTGGGGCCTAGGATTCCTGATCATGTCTCACCCTTTCTATCTTTGGTTCATAATCGGAGGCAAGAATAATTTTTCTCTATTTATTTACATTTAAGTTGGCTTAGTATTTTTAAAGACAATACTTAAGGTTTTTTCTTTTCTTTGTAAGCAGTTTACCTTTACTTTTCTAGCATAATAGTTTTTTTTTTTTTTCAAAAATAGTCTTGTACATAAAACCATAATGTTCTATTTAAACTCCCAACTTTCTATAATTTTCCATATTTATTGATATTTCTTTCTATGTTTAGCTACTTCTCGGAAAAACCAGTCTATTTACTTTAGAACACAATTACTATATTTTTATTTAATATTCACTCTAGTCCAAGTTACTAAAAAAGATATTAGAAACTGCTTTGACAGATTATGAGACATAAAAAATTCTGTTAGAATGAATAACTTTATTTGTTTCTTAGAATTTTAGCACTTTTCAATTTATATATATAAATACTTATTTATATAATCATAGTAAGTCCCTTGAAGAACTATGATAATCTAATAATACTCTTCTGGAGGTCAGAATTTATCATAATTTTACAACCATATCCTGTGCATGCTTTATAGGATCCTTTAGCGAATCAATCTGGAATAAATTATCCTTTTGCAGAATTTATAATAATTTTACAACTTTATCTTTTGTATGCTTTATAGGATTCTTTATAGAAACAGTTTGAAATAAATTTTCCTTTTTTTGAGTTCATTTTTCAAATACACCAATTTATATCAGATTTTCTCAAAGTATCTACTATTGGCTCAGTCATATACTAAACAGATC
>NW_006408558.1:5327676-5361777 GCF_000296735.1 Chrysochloris asiatica | reverse complement strand
ATGCAGGGCCAAAAAAAAAAAAAAAAAGATGTGTACAAAATGAACAAAAAATTATATACAATAGTACAGTAGCATACAAAACATATATAGGCATAATTTATTTTGCTGAACTCTGGTTTGGATAGGCACTGGACTGCTAACTGCAAGGTTGGAGTTTAAATCCACCAACCACTGAAACCTTACACAGGATGGCTACAAGTAAGATCTGACTCAACACAACAATAGCAAAGGAATGCTGACTGGGAACCTGCTGTCCCATTTTAAACAGATTATCATAATTTGTAACTATAGCTTCAGCATGCTTTATAGGATCCTTTATAGAAACAATTTAGAATAAGCTGCCCTTTTTAAGAGCATTTAAAAATATATACCAATTTATATCATTTTTTCTAAACATAGCTTCTAGATGCTCAGACATACAAAAAAGATTTTTAAAAGCTGCCTCACGAGAAAAAAAAAAATCTTACAACTATTAGTTATGGCATCTTGACACAAGACAAAAAAATTGTACACAAAATGAACCAGAAAATTACATGATTAAACCCAGGCTTATGTAATGCCACACAAGATAATCATAGGTCCTTTTTTGGAACCTAATGCATTTTGCTGGCTAGAGTCTTAGTGTTCTATTTTAAACATATATTCGTTTTCCTAATTGTAAAGGACTTACTAGCGATTACTGATCTAATAGACTATTAGAGAGTTCAAACAAAAAACCAAGTACAATAAAAAATTGACACTTAACTGAGGTGGTTTTAATTCAGAAACCCTCAGATCCTAGCTTACAGTACGTCCTGGTGTGGTGTTGTGGAGTAAGCACTGGACTGCTAACCACAAGTTGGGCAGTTCAGACTCACCAGACATTCCTTGGAAACCCTATACAGGGTCAGTATAAAGTTGAACCAACTCTGACAAGTCTTAACAGCAACAACAGCAAAGTGAGTCTCCCTATGTAAAAACTTCTCCAAAGCATGTCTTTTCTAGTTCTTCATGCAAGTAGTTTAGGTACAACACAAAATTGGGATCATAGTGTTCTACCATAAAAACCATGGTACCAGCAGGGGCTGAAAAACTCTTTGGAAGTGGCATTCACCATTTCACCAAAGAATTTCACCAAAGCCAGAAAGGAAGCCTAATGCGGCTCGGAGAAAAAGAAAAATAGACTAGCCCGACTGTCTTCTTCTAAAACTCCACTAGATGGCAGCCAAAGCTAATTATTCACTTTACTAATACAAGCTACAAAAGAGACTTCCATACCAATTCAAGACAATGACTATCAAACCATGAACAGGACTTTATCACAGCGTTCAAGAAATGAACAGAAATAATACAGAAACTTGTCCTCAGAGAATCTGACGACAAGATGGTGGAAGATTGAAATCGGAGAAGCACTCAACACTTTGAGGTCTTGAGGTGGAAAAAGCATAACAGGCTTTTAAGCTGGTATCGAAACTCTGATCCATGATACACCTAGGGTTCACTGTGGGGATGGGACAGTTTCAGATCCCTGAGGAGCTCCCAAGAATGTTATAGTGAGAAACTACTCAAACCCTGAAATAAACTAAAGAGAATTTATTCAGCTCTAAAGATCCATTTACATGGGGAACATTCAAATCTATTTACCAAGTTAGAACAAAGCACATTAGTTACGTGATTTGATTGGAGGCTACAATCTTAGATCAATATAGGGCAGAGCTAGGTGGGGATTGGTTACAGGAGATTTCTCTCTCAGAAACAGCTTGCTTATGTGAAACCTTTCTTGGAAGTGATCTCAAGGAAATGCAGATAAGAGTGATGCAAAGGTATTTTTGCATCACTGTAACAGTGCTCCTCATCTTTATCATGGAAGCATGATTTCTTGAGGACCTTTGAGAAAAAGAATATTGGTTGACCTTGAGAAATAGTTGATTGGCATTCTTCCACCTTGACAGCTGAGAAGATGTCTCCCTAGCCACCCAGAGTTGCTACCCAGATCATGTGCCTAAGAGCAGGCATTGTTAGCTTCCATTTTAATTCTGCTGAATGTAGCAGAAACATGGGTTTAGTTCAGGCATTTTACTTTGATCAAAGGATCAGGAAAATACCTCTTTTACAGGATCTTAGGATGGAACTTTATATATTTAGATGAGATCACTGTTGGGTAGGCTTTGTCAGAACGGTTTTCTGAAAATATAAGTCCAAATTCGGATCTCAAATGAATTTTAGAATACTTATTCATACACACTAAGAACAAATACATTGCAGTTAGGGCAGATAACACTTTTTGTGTGTGTCTGTAACTTCCACTGCTATTATTCTGATCCTAAAAGCCCGTGGGAGAAAAGCCTGCAGGACCTTCAGTTGCTGATAGGGCACAACTCAAAATGAAGAGAAACAGCTATAAATAGCCAATGAAAATAGGAACATGGAATGTATGAAATATGAATCTGGGAAAATTGGAAGTTGTCAAAAATGAAATGGAACGCATAAATATCAGTATCTTAGGCATTATTGAGCTGAAATGGACTGCTATTGGCCATTTTGAATCTGATGACCACATGGTATATCATGTTTGGTAAGGTGGAGGGTCAGAGAAAAAGAGGAAAGACCCCCAACGAGATGGATTTGCCAAATGGCAGCATTGATGGACTTAAGCGTGCAACAGTAGTGAAGTTGGCCCAGGATTGGGCAGTGTTTTGTTCTGCTGTGCATAAGATTGTTATGGGTCGGTACCGACTCGACGGCACGTAACAACAACAAACAACAACCCTCTTCAGATAAGGCTAAGATTAATACTGGAGATGGAAATAACTTATAGGTAGTATTTTGTTCTATTTGAATCTAGCTAACAAAGGATTCATGATAGTGGAGAATCACTTAAGCACATTATTTTCCTATTCTTAATTTGACTGTGGATACAAATTGCAGTGGAGTAACGTTGTTGTCCATGCTACAGACCTCCTTATGCATTAGACTGCCTGGTGGAGAGGACCAGCTTTTCAACAAATATTGCTGCTCATTTCTCATGTGTTAGACACTGTTCTAGGCACTGGGGGCATAGTCCTTTTTCTCAACTATGATTGTACCTCTTTAGAGGTGAGCTTGAATGGCTTTGTAGGAGGGGGTTGGTGTAATTAAATTGAATAGTTGCTGCAGGAGAATTTGTTTTCTAATTTTTTAGAACATATCTTTTAGAATGCAATGATGTTTTCAAGTTACATTGAATTTTGAAACTTTATTTTGTTATAACCATAGACTCACAAGTCACAATGATTTAAAAAATATATGAGATATTTAAATTAGTGTTCTTGTGAATGTATGGCAAATTAAGGAAAACTAAGAAGAATGTAAGGAGCTCTGGTAGCGTAGTAGTTACGAGTTGGGCTGCTAACTTCAAGGTCAACAGTTCAATACCACCAGGGGTTCTGCGGGAGAAAGATGAGGCTTTCTGCTCCTGTAAAGATTTACAGCCTCAGAAACCCTGTGCAGAGTCACTATGGGTCGGAACTGACTCAACGGCACTTAACAACAACAACAAGAATGTGGTCTGGAATATAAATACTTACAGGGCAGTAGCAACACCCTTTTCTTAAACCCAAAAGAGAAACTGGAGTTTGGGTTAGAGATTCCTTATATTTAGTGCTCAAACCACTACTATTGTAGGGCTAGTCTTTCTCTGTTGTTGTTAAGTTCCATTGAGTCGGTTCCGACCTATAGCAACCCTGTAGACAGTTTCCAAGGAGTGACTGGTGAACTTGAACTGCTGACCTTGCAGTTCAAACCACCTTTGCAGTCCAGCACATTAACCCACAGCACCACACTCGGACTCCTTAGGATAGTGAAAGCTAGGACAGATTGTCACTTGTCTGGAATTGTTCTTTCTGTGGCAAGATGTTGTTTGGACTGAATGATGTCTCCCTCTCTCCATATCTGTGGCACTCTTAAAGCAACTTTATTGTGATTGAAAGAAAATCTTTGCCTTCTACATGTAGCTTTATATGGAAATGTAGTGTGGCACAATACTTTTTAGATCAAACCTTGAACCTTAAAAAACTTGGAAGAAATAGCTAACAGTGATGGTTCTGTTTAGTAAGGAGAGGCTATTTGTTAACAGAGTGAATGGTTGCTTATTTGCCTCCTCCTGGTGGCTGGCCAGTAAGCCCTGCTGGCACAGTGGGTTAAGTGTTGGGCTGCTAACCACAAGGTTGGCAGTTTAAACCCATCAGCATCTGTATGGGAGAAAGATGACGCTGTCTGCTCTCATAAAAATTTGTAGTCTCGGAAACCTTAAGGAGCAGTTCGACTCTGCCCTGTAGGATTGCTATGAATCAGGTAAAGTATCATTTAGAAGTTAAACAAAGGGTTATTCAGCAGCATGGGTGGAAAACCAATGCATGCTATTGCTTGCAATTGAGGCAAGTTACACTGGACAATCATGATAATCCTCAAAAATAAAAACAAAAAATTCTCCAAGCTGTTAAAGAATTGCCTCCACTGAAAGGTACAAGAGTAGCAAAAATGTGAGCAGGACCTATATCAGCTATGGATAAAGTGCTAACAAGGTGAATTGATCATGAAACACAAAAGCAAAGCCCTCTCAACCCATTGACAGTCACCATTAAGGCACAGAGCTTGTTCAAGATGATTAAACATTAGCTTTACATCCATCCTATCGTATATCATTACATTGGCATGGTTACAATCCCTTCCATGGATCATCAACCAACCAAAGGGTACACCCCGCAAGCCTGTCCCGTAGTCGTCAGCACACAACCCCTCTCCCACTCTGGGTCTAGAGTTCCCAGCCCCTCCATCTCTTCACATCATCTTCTCTGCCTCCATCTCAGGAGTCACTGTTTCTCTGGGTAGTGTCCCGTACTCCACTCTTCTCCCTTGATGGTCCCAGGGTCCTCCACTCCTGGACTGCAAAGTCAACCACTTCCTTCCTTTTGCTACAAAACACCTACCTTTATATTTCCAACCCTCACAGTCAGTCCTGATAGCAATTATTCATTATTGTGCCACATGAGTGCTATCCCCATCTCCTTTCATCAGTCCCTGCAAGACAGATTGGCTACTATTCAGTGGAGTTTCTACCTTCCTCCATGCCCTCTGGATCTAGGCTCCCTCTTGAAAGCTTGTAAGCCAGTCATTTCTTGCCTTTGTAGCTCCTCCACCCCCACCCCCACCCCCCACCCCCATTCAGTGGAGTTTCTACCTCCTCCCATGCCCTCTGGATCTAGGCTCCCTCTTGAAAGCTTGTAAGCCAGTCATTTCTTGCCTTTGTAGCTCCTCCACCCCCACCCCCCACCCCCATTTTGGATAGCCAGTGTCCAAGTTGCAATCCCTGTCTGCTCTGTATAGAGGGGGTGGGAATGATCCACACTGTAAAGATTTGTTCCCTCTTTTGAGCTACTGCATCCATAGGTGTAGGTCAAGTTCATCAAATTGTATCAGATTACTCTTTCTTTCTTCTTCTAGTTAAGCTCTGATCATCCAGCCATTGAAGCCAGGTCAAGTGGGTATCATCTGCAAGTGTGGGTGTTCTTATGCATATGCCCTCTCTTCTTATCAGCTGGATGCTTCACTCTCCACTCTAGTTCTCTGTGGTTATGTCACTGACTCTGGGCCCAGGAGTCCCCAGGTCTTGCCACATTGCTGGCCGACCAGGTCTCAACCCGGGTTCACAGGAGTTTGTTGAACGTGGTAGGACTTAGCTTAGAGCTTCATTGCTGTTTTTCTCTCACTTCCCTGTATTGGTGATGAACGTGGTCACCAATCAGTGCACACGTCTGTTCTTGTATTCCCATTGAGTCTTAGTCTTGGAAAAGGGTTTGCCCTGAGGGGACCTGACCACTTGCCTTGATGTCTCCTGGGTGAGCTACTTGCTTGTTCTTGTACTAGTCAGTCGGACTGCCGTTATTGTTTTGTATTTTTCCTGTCAGTCTTTCTTTCAAGAAGTAACTTCTGTTCTTCTAGCTGCTTCAGGCTGGTGTGCTTGTCCTTTCAAGTGGAAATTTCCCACCTCAGAAGATTCTGGATGTGGTTCGGGATTCTACCTATGGTCTTATGTAATGCTCTACAGGAAGCCTCCTTCACTGGGCATATTGTAGCCCCATTATAGATATTCCAATAAGTTATAGGCAGAAGATGGACCTATAAGGTTTCTATGGTGGTATTTCTGGCTATTCCTTTCTCTCCCCCTCAAGTGTCTATTTTATAGTGGTATGCAAGGGAAACCAAGATTCAAAGATTGCCAAACATCTTAACATTATTTACCCCCTTTTGCCCATTCCAACCATGTCTCAATCCCTGTATCCCAGAGCCCTGTCCCAAGGTTGTACATACATCATTATTTACTTCTGTCCCACTTAGCCCATGCAAACCTGCCTAATTGTTTTCCCATCTGCCTTGTTCTTTCATTTCTCTCCCCCTTCTTGTGTATTGTCCCCCCTCCCCAGCACCCAAACTATCCTGTGTCTATTCCCTACCTTGTTGCCCACCTTCCCCTCCCTCCCCTCCCCTCACCCCCTACATCCCGGTCACCAGCAACCCCTTTAGTATGGGTTCTTTGAAGAAAGTTGTTTTGGGGAAAGGCGGATTCTAAAAGGCTTAGGATGTGTCCTAGGAGTTGACCCTGAAACAATGTTTGCTGTCAAGGACATTGAATGCCATGAGTGTTGATGGTTGATCCAAGAAGAATGAAGTCCTTGACAACTTCAATCTTTTCTCCATTGACAAGAATGTTGTATATTGGTCTAGTGGTGAGGATTTTTGTTTTCTTTACATTGAGATGCAATCCATACTGAAGGCTGTGCTCTTTGATCTTCATCAGTAGCTATTTTAAGTCCTCTTCACTTTCAGCAAGCAAGGTTGTATCATCTGCATATCTTCCTCTAGTCTTGATGCCTTGTTTTTCTTCATATAACCAAGCTTATCAGATTATTTGCTCAGGATACAGGTTGAATAAGTATGGTGAATGAAATCAACCCTGTTGCATACCTTTTCTAATTTTAAACCATTTAGAATTCCCATGTTCTGTTCGAACAACTGTTCCTTGGAGGCCAGGATGGCTAGACTTTTATCTCTCATACTTCGGACATATTGTCAGGAGGGACCAGTCCCTGGAGAAGGTTATCACGTTTGGTAAGATGGAGGGACAGATAGAAAAAGGAAGACCTGCAGCGAGATGGATAGGCATAATGTAGCACTGATGGGCTCAAGTGTGGCAACAATTGTGAGGTTGGCCCAGGACTGGGCAGTGTTTTGTTCTATTGTGCATAAGGTTGCTATGAGTCAGTCACAACTCGATGACACCTAACAACAACAACAACATCAAACTTTACCTTATCATGTATTTCCCATCCTAATGAACTAGAAACACCTTCCCTTCAGTTAGTAGAGATACTGCATTTGGAGTCAGCGTTGATTCCGCATTCCTCCTATATCCGATGACTTCCTTCTTCTAGCTCTACCTCTTCTCCAACAAACCCAATTGCATATTAAGTTATGTTTATTCTAATTTTGCTCAAGCCCCTTGACCTTAAGTTGTTGTTGTTATGTGCTGTTGAGTTGGTTCTGACTCATAGTGATCCTGTATAGGGTTTCCAAGGAGCAGCTGGTGAGTTCAAACTGCCAACCTTGTGGTTCAAAGCAATCTTGTTGAGTGCTCATCCTACAGTGCCACACCAGGACTCTGATGTTAATTTAGGCCACCTGTTTTCTTGCCACCCCTCTGTCAGTTTGTCAAGTGATAACTGTGTGTTACTATAATCCTGGAAACTATGCCATCGGTATTTTCAATACCAGCAGAGTCACCCGCAATGGTCAGTTTTCAGTGCAGCTTCCAGACTAAGACAGACAAGAATGAAAGGTCTAGCAGTTTACTTATGGAAATTAACCAGTGAAAAACCTAGGGATCATGACACAGTGTTGTCCGATATAGTGTTGCTATTTAGATGAGCTCCCTATATTGAAAGACTGAAAACACACCATGAGCACCACAATGAACTCAAACCTACCAACGATCATGACATTGGTGCAGTACCAGACATGTTTCTTCCTATTCTGCAGGGCTTGCCAATCATGAGTAGACACCGACCCAACAGCAACTAAAAATAACAATGCTTTCTTGTCTGGAAAATTGTGGTCTTTGCACATGTCTAATTTATGTTGCGAGAGTCCTGGTGTGGTGCTGTGGGTCAATGTTCTATAGACAGCAAGGTCAGTTTAAATCACAAGGTTGGCAGTTCAAGTTCAACAGCTGCTCCTTGGCAACTCTACATAGGGTTGCTATGGGTTGGAATCGCCTCAACAGCACGTCACAACAGCAACCCGTATTGCATACTGTGAATGGGATAATCATTGCCGTTCATTTGAATCGTTTTTTTTTTATAGCACTTAGTATGTGTTTGGTGTTGTATGAATTGATTTACTTAATCTTTCTCATTTAATCACAGATTTTTATTCTAATGTGCAACTCATGACAACACTAATGACTTGTAGAAAATGCTTCAGTGGCTGCCTAGAGACTAAACACCAGTGTCCCAAGTACTTAAGGTGCCACTCAGAACCTTGGACTGTGTGGACCTTGCCTCCTTCCCAGCGATGTGGCAGGCCATAGCCCTCAAAAACTTCTGCTTCTGACTTTAACTTTAATACTATTTGTAGTTCCCCACATACACTTTGTTCTCTCTAATTTTTTATTCCTTGTCTCACAGGATAATATTTATCTTTTTTTCCCATCTATCAGCTCTTCTCCTTTAAAGCCATCTAGCCTATGTTAGATTTCGTAGGTTGTACTTAAAGTTTTTTTTTATATAAAAAACCATCCTGTACTTATCATTGCTCTGGTAGTGTAGTGGTTACGAATTGGGCTGCGAACGTTAAGGTCAGCAGTTCGAAACTACCAGCTGTTCCGCAGGAAAAAGATGAGACTTTCTGCTCCTGTAAAGATTTATAGCCGTGGAAACCCTGTACAGGGTCGCTATGAGTCGGAACCGACTCCCCGGCATATAATTACAACAACTCATCATTGCTATCATATTTTAGAGCTCTGATGACACAGTTGCTACATACTCCTCTCTTAATAAAAAAAGTCTGCAGATTGAACCCAGTACCCACTCTGTGGAAGACAACTGTGTCTACTCTGGTGAAAAATAAGCCAACCCAAATCTTTTGCCATTGAGTTGCTTCTGTCTCAGCCTTGGAAATCCTATAGGGTCCTCTTTCCTGTTGGCTTGCTGAGTCGGAATCAGCTCGACTGCAACAGTTTAAATTAAAAAAAAATATATATATATATATATTTATTTATTTATACTTTTGGAGTGTATTGTAACTTTTGGTTGGTTTCTTGGACTCTACAAAAATGTTGTGTAGGCCATGACTTCTTCTGACTTCAGAAGGGTATAAAAGAATCCAACTCAAAGTCAGTCCAACGTTGGGTGATTAATGAAGCAGAGGCCAGGCATGTCTCTACCCTAACCTTCTTTACCCTATTCTGACAGCAACCATTCCTCCCACAACACTCTGCTCCACATCCTTGCAGTGGCCACACAGAACTCAGAGATAAACCATACTCATCATTGTCGGATTAACTCGGGAAGTGAACAGGTACAGTTCCGGACCAGAAACCACTCAGGATGCAGCAGTTCTCCAGGCAGGAACACCTCTTCTCTGCAGGCAGGCTTTACTCTCAGCCTTGTGGCCCCTTTACCTCTGCCTTGCTCCGGCAAGTGTTCTAGAGCTCCTTTAGCAAGTCTGTAAATGCCCAAAGGGTACATTCTGCAAGCCAGCCTCATGCTTGTAGGCACTCAGCTTTACCTGGTATGTGGGTCTACAAGCCTGCTACTGCTCTGTCTCTCCAAGCCTCCTCTTTTATATTTCTATTACCATTTCTATTGTTTTTATACTGATTTCATATTTGTAAAGTTTTCCCATATGATCTTCTTATATATTGACTTTTTAAGTCATGACTATTTTTCCATGCTTACAAAAAACAACATGCACGAATGAATGTAGCATTAAACCTTGAGAGAAGGTTTCACAACTATGTAGTAAACTCATTGGATGATATTGATATATATACCCATCATTTTGCTTCAGTACTTCCATCACTATAAACAAAACGGAAATTAAGATTGTTGTTGTTGTTTAGTGCCGTTGAGTAGGTACTGATGAATAGTGACCCTGTACAGGGTTTCTGAGGAACTGTTGGTGAGCTTGAACCACTGACCTTGCTGTTCAAAGCAACCTTGCAGTCCAGCACATTCTCCCACAGCGCCACACCAGGACTCCAAATTAAGATATGCTAATTATTTTTGTAAGTAATTAAAAATATATTCATAAAATAAATGGAGATGTATAATGCATACATTACTGTATTCTTAGATTTAAAATAATTACAGGAAATACCAGAATCATGAATTTAAAGTTCTTTAGGGACTATTTGTTGTTGTTAAGTATCGTCAAGTCGGTTCTGACCCACAGCAACCCTGTATAGGGTTTCTAAGGAGTGACTGGTGGGTTTGAACAGTCGACCTTGTGATTCAAACTGTCTTTGCAGCCTAGCGCATTAACCCACAGCACCACATCAGAGTTCCTTAGGGACTGTGGGTGGGTAAACTACTTTATAACCTCTCTCCCAGGAGATTGTGTGGCTCAAGTTTGTCAGCTTCCATTTTGTTGTCCTGTTTAATGTCTTTGGCTTTTTCCAGCTTTTCTTCTCCAATCCTTGGACTAGTTCCTGTAGAAAATATTAATTCACAGTTGCTCTCTCTGGGCCAACAGACCCTGTGCAGCTGGGAGCAGGTGTGTGTGCAGATGGTGTGGCGGGACGAGCCTGCCTTCTGCCTTCTGCTTTGGTAGTGCTTGGGAAAATGATTGATAATCCAGCTTCCTCTGTGTAATGGTCTGAGGCAAGGAGAGCAAGAGAACCTAACTAAATGGGCATCATAGCAGGTCAAACAAACACATAAACTGAATTTACTCTATGGTTCTATTAGACTTCCTTATTGGTGCTCTGAATGACTTGTGTCCGTGCTCCCCTGTGTCCTCTCATTACCTCCTTTCTCATGCTCGGTCTTCTGATTGGAATGGTTATGATAGACACAGAATGAACTGAAAGCTGCATTCCAGTCCAGATTTGGAGGTTTACGATCATCGATGTTGACAGAATTTGGTGTGGATTCTAAGGTGTTATCTAAGGCAGCTCATGATATGCCTCAACCTAGTTTTTGTCTATTCTTGTAGTTGTCTCCAAAGTGGAGTGTATATTCCCCACAGGTAGATCAACAGGACATTCAGGACATTGTAAAAAACAATACAGCTTCCTGTTTACTTCATTCTTTCTTAATTTCCAGTTTTGTATCTATTTTGAAATGTACACACTCAATATGTGTATTTATGCAAATATATAATCTAAACAAATACACATTAATTGAGGGTGTCCTGGCACTGTAAGATCAGTATTTGGCCACTAATCAGAAGGTCAGTGGTTCAAAACCACTAGCTGCCCCATGGAAATGATGAGTCGGAATCGGCTTGACGGCACTTAATGACAACAGTTGAGGGTGTGCGCAAACATTTTTCATTGTAAATTACCAGGACCTGTAGTTTAGAATTTTAGTTCAGCTGTGTCTTATGGATAGAGCCCTGGTGGCGTAGTGGGTTAAGTATTGAGCCGCTAACGGAAATGTTAATTGGTAGGTTTGACTTACGGAGTCTGTTGTAAAGATCTGGTAACTTTTGCTGGTAACTTTTGCTTATCCTAAAGGATAGGGAATTGGGACGTTTGCATTAGACTGTGTGGTGGTGGTGGTTATGTTCTGCGGAGCTGGTTCTGACTCATAGTGACCCTGTATAGGGTTTCCAAGGCTGTCCATCTTTATGGGAGCAGAAAGCCTCATCTTACTCCCGCGAAACAGCTGGCAGATTGAAACGGCTGACCTTGAGATTAGCAGTCTAGGAAAGATTTACAGCCTTGGAAACCCTGCTCAGGGTTGCTTTGTGTTGGAACCGACTTCACGGCACATAACAACAATAACAACCCTACCAGAGCTCCTTTGCATTAGACTACTGTCTACTATTTAGTACTATCAGTGGATAACACTTTTACAGCAGATATCTACTGGTGTGAGGGAGGTGTTCAAACCTCCAATTCTGGTTGTGAATCTGTGTGGTTTTCCTTTCAGTCTATCAGTGCGTCTTGCACATACTTTACATCTGTATGGTTGGATGCATATATGTTTAGACTTACTATGTTTAGGGGGAGTGTCCTTGTGAGGCACTGATAGATAAGCACATGACTGAAGTGTCAGTTTGAACCACAAGCTCAATAGTTCAAATCCACCTCCTGCTCCTTGGAAACCCTATGCATGGTTGCTAAGAGTCGGAACCAACTCAATGGCACACAACAATAACAACTGTCTACTTGGTGTCCCTGAGTGGTACAAATGAAAAGTTTGTGGTTCAAGTCTACCTAGAGGTTCCTTGAAAGAAAGGCTTGGCAATTTACCTGGCAGTTGTACTATTTACATGAGTTTACATGAGTCAGAATCAGCTTTGTAGAAACTGTTTGGTTACTGTCACCTGTTAGAGCGCTTTTTCCCTCTGAGTAACTCAGACCTAATGGAGTCCCTGTGAAAGCCATGAAGCCAAGGCCAATTCTTACTCCTTCTTTGCCGTCATTTTAATCTGAAGTTAAAATGTGTCAGAATGACTGAAAACTTTAGAGATGACTCTTACAGAAGTGTGGCGCTGTCAGAAAAGCACTGAATCACAAGGACAGTTAGAACCGCAAAATCAGCTGTTCAAATCCACCAGCTGCTCCTCGGAAACCCTATATAGGGTTGTTATAAGTTGGAACTGACTTGACGGCACTTAATAACAGTAGCAAAGTACTCTCAGTTTGTTGTTTAACCTCGCAGTTTAAAAACTCACCAGAGGTTTAGGCAATTTTCTGTTCTGAACCCCAGATACCATGAAGTCTTGTGAATTCTGTGTACAATGAATCAAAAAAAAGTATAATGATAGCAAATTGCCTCCGGTTTGCTTCATTTTCACCTCTCCTCATTTGTTTGTCTGTAATATTTGGAACTATTTATATTCCTCAAAATGCCCCTCTGGGTACCAGAGATGTTAGTTATTTTCTGGGACTCAGAAATTTCTTTTTTCTTGTATTTCATGAATCATGAAAACTAAAGTGGAACTGTTATAGAAAGCCTGCAGGTGGTGAATATTACCTATGATGATTTATAGTAATTATCATTTGTTCATTTTTCTAGCATAAACTTGTTAAAACAAATTTTGTATTTGTGAATTGAGTGAAGGTTTACAGAGCAGATCATCAGTTTTACATTCAAAAAAGCCTACCTGCTTCCCTACATGATTGCAACTCCTCCATGAACCAATGCTGTTGTTGTTGTTAAGTGCCTTCGAGTCGGTTCCGACCCATAGCGACCCTGTACAGGGTTTCCGAGGGTGTAAATCCTTACGGGAGTAGAAAGCCTCATCTTTCTCCCGCGGAGCGGCTGGTAGTTTCGAACTGCTGACCTTAAGGTTCGCAGCCCTATTCGTAACCACTACACTACCAGAGCTCCTTCTCCATGAACCAATAGTTAATAGCATTTACCTCTATTCACTTTAACTATTGCATTTCTCCCCATGTCTTCACTACCTTCATCTCTCCTCTGCTAGCCTCCCTCTTATTGTATATTGCCTGCCCTGTCACACCATGTTCACATGTGTCTAACATCTAGCCCATGAATAAGTTTTTCTATGCCACCCTGTAACCATCATAGATTGCTTTTTTTTTTTTTTTTTATCAAGAACACCTTTTAAAAAACTTTTTGCAACATTGGTCTCATACAGTGTTTGTCCTTTTGTGATTGCCTAACTTCACTCAGCCTGATGTATTCCAGGTTCAACCATGTTGTGAGGTGTTTCACAGATTCATCATTATTCCTCAATGTTTTGTAGTTTTCCATTGTGTGTATGTATCAAAATGTGTTTAACCATTCTTCTATTGATGGGAATTTAAGCTGTCTCCATCTTTTTAATATGTCTCTTGTAGGCAGTATGTTGAAAACAGTATTCTGTTTTCTTATCTATTTTGCTGTTAGTGTCTCTCTTTTTTTAAAGTTTTTACTGTGAACTGAGTGATACTTTAATTTACATGGGAGAACATCAGTTTTACACTCATTGTTTCATTGCAGTGATTACACTCTCCTCCGTGTTTCATCATTCAACAGTATCTGCTTCTATTCCCTCTGTTTTTTGTTTTTTTTTAGGAATATATAAAACACTTAGGAATATATAATCATTTAAACAACCAAAGGGCACATTCAGCAAACCTGCCTCCTGGCTGCCAGCACTCAGTTCCTCTCTTTCCATGGGTTTAGAGTTCTCAGCTGCTCTCTGTCCAAGTCCTCATCTCTGACTCCGTCTCTGGTGTTGCTGCCTGTCTGGATATGGTCCCACATTCCACTCATGCTCTTCTCCCTTGATGGTCCTAGGGTCTTCTGTTCCTGGACTGTAAGATTTAACTACTCCCCCATTCTTTTTTTTTTTTTTTACAAAGCTTCTAATAGTTGTGACAGTCACAATTAGGCATGGTAACAGTTACTCACTAATGAATCATAAGAATCTTATCCCCATCCCCTTTCACCAGACCCATCTAGACAAGAAGAAAACTATTCAGTGGGGACTCTTCCTTTCCCTGCACACTCTTAAACTCCCTCTTGAAGACTTGTAAGTCAATCACTTTGTGCTTTTATTACCCCCTCATTTTAGGTAGCAATGTCTGAGTTGCCTGTCCCTATCTACCCTGTATAAGGAGCTCTGGTAGTGTAGTGGTTATGAATTGGACTGTGAACCTCAAGGTCAGCAGTTTGAAACTACCAGCTGTTCCGCAGGAGAAAGATGAGGCTTTCTGCTCCTGTAAAGATTTACAGCCTCAGAAACCCTGTACAGGGTCGCTGTGAGTCAGAACCGACTACATGGCACATAATCACTACCACCATCTACCCTGTATACAGAAGGGATAGGATTGATGCATGATGTGAAGACTCCTTCCCTCTCAGTTGATATTTTGAGTTACTACATCCATAAGTATATGTCAAGTGCATCAAATTGTGCAATTTATACTTGTTTCCTTTATCAAAAATTGTTTTTTTATCTTTCTCTATTTGAGTTCTGATTATCAAGCTATGGAGGCTAGGTCAAATGGGTATTATCTGCAATTTTGGACGTTCTTGTGTATCGCCCCTCACTTCATATCAGCTGGATGCTTCACTCTCAGCTCTAGTCTTCCGTGGCTATTTCCTTGTTTGTGGACTCATCTTTATGTCTCTTGACTGGTACATTTAATCCATGTACGTTTGGTGCAACTATCAGTAGGTGTGAATTGATTGTTGTCATTTTTCTGTGTGTGTGTGTGTTTGTAGTGCTGCCGGATACTTTGTTCCATATAATTTTATATGCTGAGCTCATTTCATTTGTGAGTGTTCTATTCAGTTTCATTTCTTTTGTTTACTAAATCTTTCTGATTTTCCAGTCTTTAAATTTTGATGTGCAGCATTTTTATTTTTATATGTTGTTGTTGTTAAGTACCGTAGAGTCGGTTCTGACTCATAGTGACCCTATACAGGGTTTTTGAGGCTGCAAATCTTTACGGGAGCAGAAAGCCTCATCTTTCTCCCCTGGAACAGCTGGAAGTTTCTAATTGCCGACCTTGATTCGTAACCACTACGCTACTCTATAATGTGTTAATTTTTTTTCTGCTTAAAACAAGTTTCTCCTGAAATCTACGTAACCTCCTTGCCATTTGGAAGTTCTGTGTTTACACTATTCCTTCTCTTGGCTTTGTAGTTGACGTCATTATACACTGATATTTTTGGTTCCCTATATTCAGTATAAGGAGCTCTGGTAGTGTACTGGTTACGAATCGGGCTGCAAACCACAAGGTCAGCAGTTCGAAACTATCAGCTGCTCCGCGGGAGAAAGGCAAGGCTTTCTGCTCCCGTAAAGATTTACAGTCTTGGAAAGCCTGTACAGGGTCTCTATGAGTCAGAACTGACTCCACAGCACATAACAACAACAAACATTCAGTCTTGTATGTTTGTTTTACTTTAGATAGTTCTATATCTGGATTGGGTTCTGGGTGGTGTTGTCATGAATAGTAATGTCAGGTTGTTGTCAGCTATTGTTGGTTCTCAGTCCAAACAACATCCTTTAGCATTTTTTGTAAAATTGGCCTGGTCATTATAAATTTCTTTAATTTCTATTTATCAGGAAATAGTCTAATTTTGCTATTGCATTTGAGGAGCAGCTTTCCTGGGTATCTGATCTCGGTTGCCTTTTTTTTTTTTTTTCTTTCAGATTTTTGTATATGTCATTTCATTGCCTCTTGTCTGTATGGTTTCTGTTGAGAATCAGAGTTTCGTCTTATTGGTGCTCTTTCGTAGGTAGATTTTCATTTTCCCTAAGCTTCTGTCAGGATTCTTTACTTGTCTTTGATTTGGGAAAGTTTGATTATGATACATCTTTCTGATTTTCTTTTGGGATCTATTCCTGTTTTGGGTTTGTTTAGCTTCTTGTATGCTTATCTTCTCATCTGTCATGATGATAGGGAAGTTTTTTTCCAACAACTCTTGGACAATTTTCTCTGTGGTTGTCTCTTCCTGTTCTGGAATTCTGGTTCCTCTTAAGTTGTTTCTCTTTATGATGTCCCATATAACTCTTAGACTTTCTTCTGATTTTTTCATTTTTTCCCTTGTCTTCTAACATAGTAATATTTAGATATTTCTCTTCAAGCTCACTAATTCGGGCTTCCATTGTTTCGCATCTACTCCTTTGTTGTTTCAATTTATTGTCCATTTCTGAGATCTTGGTATTAATCTTCTGGGTTTCTGATTACAGGTTTTGTATTGTTTCAGAATTTGCATTTATTTTGTCTGTTTATGTAATGCTTTGCTGAATTCTTCTAAAGTTTTTTATTGTGTTCACCTTGTTTTCCTAGAACTTTCTGTGTATCCTTTTAAGGTACCTAATTAACATTCTTTTGAATTATTTTTCAGTTAGTTCTGTTACCTTTGCTTTTGCCTAAATATCTTCTGGCTCTGCATCTTGGTCATTTGTTTGATTCACTTTCTCTCTCTTTTTTTTTTTTTCCTTCCTGTGTGTGCTAAATTTGTCTTGTCTTGGGGTGTTGTGAGGTTGTGGTATTTGTAAAAAACAGGGCAGTTCTTGGACCCAGAGCGGAGAAATCTCTGGGAAGCTCCTGCTATTCAAGGATCTCACTAGGTGGTTGTGGGAGGGACGTGACAGCAGAGTACCTGGTCCTAGATGGAGTTCCAATTAGCCTTGGTGTTATCTAATTCAAGGTACTCAATCTGTACGTAGTTTGTGAGGGCGCTTGATGGAGCTGGTTTCAGTGTCTGTTGACAGCTGGAGGCAGAGTTACTGATTAATGGTTGGCCTGGTGGCTCTGTGGGTGTTATAGGTCTGGAGCCAAGCACACCTGAATGCATGTACCAAAACGGCAAACCAAAGTGACCCAACTAGCCCCCACCTCATGCTGGTATGGCTCTAGACTCCCAGAGAGCAGGCTTTGTACTGGGGGTGGATGACACAGGCCACACTTTGGGTCACCTGGGGAAAAATAAGTCTGAATGTTTCCCATTACTCTCTTGAGTCAGTTCCAGGCCTATCTCCACTGCCAAAGCTGTGCACAAGATGATGGAACCACGTCTGTCCAGCCGTTCACCAGTCCGTCTCCCTCTCTTGCCTTCTCTGCTTGGCCTCTCCTCCCAGCAAGCATTCCATCCACCTTTATAACCTTTCTTTTGAAGTTCAGTGTGCCAGAATTTTCATTGGGGTCTGTTTTCTTTGTTGTAGAGCGTCTGTGTAGTACACCTGCCTGATCCGCCATCTTTCTGGATGTCCTGGATAAACTACTTTTTGAAGCTTCACTTTTAGTTTTTATTTAGCAGTCCATAAAATGGGAAGGAAAAACACAAACCTTTGGAAATATATTTGGACATCCAGTGTTTTGTGGGATCACACTGAAGAAAACTTGGGGGCTGTCAACAATGTTAATGTCTTAAAAGATAGCTGCAGTTTACACTGAGCAAAAGATTGGCTCTTAGCTGCATTAGAGGACCCTCCTCAAAGTCCATGACTTTTCTTCCTCCATTCTAATTTTCTTTGTACATTTTCATTTTATCACTCAATTTTGGCGACTTATTCCCTACCAACACACATAAACTGTTGCATTCTTTTGTTTTTTAAGAATTTTATTGTGTGACACATATATAGCAAAAAGAGACCTGTTTTGCTTTCTTTATTACTATCAAATTCGAAAAGCTTTTCATAGCTTTAAACAGAAATTCACTCCTGTAATACATTAGTTGTGTATTCCCCTTTGCCCCACCCTGCAGTCTCTCCCTGATAACCTCTATTCTACTCTCTGTCTCTGTGCCTTTGAGTGTTGCAGATATTTCATCTTAGCAGGTTCACTGTTTGGCCTTTTGCATCTTTTATTTCATGTAGCAGGAGTCCGGGTGTTGTGCTTTAGGATAAGCATTGGGAAGAAAGGTGGCTTTGAATCTCAAGGTCAGCAGTTCAAACTCACCAGCTGTTTCTTGGAAACCCTCTAAGGGGTCTCCAAGCATCAGCACTGACTTGAGGGTACATACAACAGCAAGCAAAAACAATATTTTCAAGGCCCAACCGTATTGCACCTTATCTCAGGACTTCATTCTTGTTATGGCTGAGTAACATTCCATTCCCTTTACAAGTATTTTTAGTGTGCAAATACTTATTGCCTTTTCTGGCTAGTCAGGAGTATTAACCATTAGTCAAAATGCCATTAACCAGTTTTTGATTAATAGACCCATTTTGATAAGATGATTCTTTTTGTCCAATTCCAGGTCATTTGAATCACTCTGAGACTGAATTTTGAGAACTCTCAGTTATTAGAATGAAAAATGTTTTCAGGAGGAAGAAGAGGCCAGTGTTCCATTTCTTAGAAACCGTGTGAAGAACAGGACAAATGACAGAATTCCCTTTCTAGAGAATGTGACTCTCCAAGAGACTTTTGTTCCCTATTCATTTCTTTCTTTTTAAAAGTTTTTATTGTGAATTAAATGATGGTTTTTAAAGGAGAACATCGGTTTTTTACATTCATTGTTGCATTGCAACGATTACAATCTCCTCCATGCATCATCATTCAACAGTACTTGCTTGTATTCTCTCTGGGTTTTTTTTTTGGGATGTACACAAAAATATGCAGGAATATATAATAATTTAAACAACCAAAGGGCACATTCTGCAGTCCTGCCTCCTGGCTGCCAGCTCACAGCCTTTCTCTTTCCATGAGTCTAGAATCCTCAGCTGCTCTATCTCACCATGTCATGATCCTGCTCATTTCTTTTCATTGGATACACTTCATTTTGGCATACTTCCATAAGCCCTCATGGTACCAACTTTTAGTTAGGAGCTTAACCTATAACCTAATGGTTAGCTGTTAGAACCCATCCATTGCCTTCACAGGAGGTTGTCTTGATGATCTGCTCTCGTAAAGATTATAGCCAAGAAAACCCTCTGGGACAGTGCTCCTCTGTCCCACGGAGTCACCATGAGATGGAATCAACTTGGTGGCAACCAACGACACTAGCATACAGCCACACAGCAAGCAACCTTACTTTATTCCCTTTGACTTCTTGAAAGAGCAAGAGTACAGAAGCACTTTTGCGTTCTTTTACCATGTTTTATCCATTTAATGAGGATGATTGAAGTCTAATATTAAACGGTTTTTTGTTTTTTTTTTGGGGTAAGATCTAGCTATAGTTAAACTTTTCAAGGTCGATTAGCTCAGAAAAGGTCTTCGTTAGTTGGCTACCATGTTCTCTGCTAGGAGTCCTGTCAGGCCCAAGTGTTACTGAGCCCCTGTGTCCTAATTCTTTAGTGCTGTTACAACGGGAACCACACATCTATTCTCTCATCATTGATGAGTCTAGAGGACCAAATTCAGAGTGCTGGCCCTCAGAGGAGGCGTTCTCTCTTTCCTTTCTGGAGACATGTTATTGAGTCCTTTCAGCAGCTGTAGCTCCAGTGCTCTTTGGAGATCTCAGTACTTGTTGTCAACAGTCGTCCCCTGGACCTGCAAGCTTCACAGTTCAGGGAACCCAGGTCCTAAAGACGCACTCAACTCCCGGCTCTTCTCTCCTGATGGTAGTAGGCCCCTCTGTCTCTGCCCAGCTCTCTCTCCTTTGATCTCTTATAAGACACATTTGGGAATCTCCCATAAATCGCATCAGGGTGGTGGTCAGACCAAGGGTAGTGTTTGTTATTGTTGTTATGTGCCGTGGAGTCGGTTCCGACCCTGGACAGGGTTTCCAAGGCTGTAAATCGTTATGGGAACAGAAAGCCTCATCTTTCTCCCGCAAAACAGTTGGTAGTTTCCAACTGCTGACTCTGAGGTTCGCAGCCCGATTCGTAACCACTATGCTACCACCTTGGTGTATTCCACGTTTAATCCTTTAATTGGTTTATCACATCATGGGCGGTTAGCTATATTTCAATTGCCAAACCACTGAAAATCCCAGCCCAGACAAGTTGATATAAGACCTGACCTGCTAACTACTTTCCTAGGGATCACAGTTTTCACTCAGATCCAGAAAGAACCCTTCAGCCCCACAGTAGGAAAAGAATGGGCAGCAGGAGTCCTGGTGTGATACCGTAGGATCAGCACTGGACTGCTAACCACAAGGTTGGTGGTTCAAATCCACCAGCTACTCCTCAGAAACCCTACACAGGGGCGCTAAGAGTCAGAACCGACTCCCAAGAACGTAACAACAATCTGTGCATCAAGATGTTCTGTGGGCTTTCCAGAGAAGATTCTACGTCTACATCGTTTGTATAGTCTTACATAGCCTTATTATATTATAAAGCATCAGCCCTGCAAAGGTTAGAGGAACCATTGCTAAGTTAATATCAGGGCAAATGAACTTTCTCTCTTGCTTTTTGTCATCAATCAGCCTGTAAAAGTAATGAGACATGTCGTGACCTCTTATACTAAGCAGCATTCACTCCACTGTAAAGATAGAAAATACCGTTAAGTGTCTGTATAGTTCAGACCACTGCTTCTCCAGCCAGTCATAGCACAAGATGTAGCTATGCAAGGGGGCTTCAGAAAGTTTGTGGAAAAATCCCATTATCTCTCTTTTTTTAATGTTTTATTGTGAATTATGTGATGTTTACATGGGAGAACATTAGCTTTACATTCATCCTATCGTATTATCGTTTCATTGCCATGATTACAATCCCCTCCATGCATCATCAAATAACCAAATGGTACACCCTGAAAGCCTGCCCCTTGGTTGTCAGCACACAGCCCCTCTCCGTCTCTGGGTGTAGAGTCCCCAGCTACCCCATCTCTCCACGTCATCGTCTCTGCCTCCATCTCTGGTGTCACTGTTTCTCTGGGCAGGGTCCCACACTCAGCTCTTCTATCTTGATGGGGCCAGGGATCTCTGCTCCTGGACTGCAAAGTCAATCACTCCCCTCCTTTTGCTACAAAACGTCCACCTTTACATTTCCAACCCTGACAGTCAGTCCTGATAGCAGTTATTCACTATTGTACCACAAGAGTCCTAACTCCTTTTCATCAGCCCCGCTCAGACAGATTGGATACTACTCAGTGGAGATTCTACCTTCCTCCATACCCTCTGGATGTAGGCTCCCTCTTGATAGCTTGGAAGCCAGTCACTTCTTGCCTTTCTAGCCCCCCATTTTGGATAGCCCATCCCTGTCTACCTTGTGTATCAATAGGTGGAAATGATCCTCACTGTAAAGATTTGTTTCCTCTTTTGCACTACTGCATCCATAGGTGTAAGTCAAGTTCATCAATCATTTTTGCTCTTCTTTCTTCTAGTTGAGTTCTGATCATCCAGTCATTGAAGCCAGGTCAAGTGGGTATTTTCTGCAAGTGTGGTTGTTCCTGTGCATATGCCCTCACTTCTTATCTGCTGGATGCTTCACTCTCCACTCTAACCCACTGTGGCTATGTCACTGACTCTGGGCCCAGGAATCCCCAGGTCTTGCTAAACTGCTGGCCAACCAGGTCTCCACCCGGGTTCACAGGTGTCTATTGAATGTGGTAGGGCTTAGCTTGCAGCTTCATTACTGTTTTTCCCTCACTTCCCCTTATCACAGTCAGAGTGCCTGTCCCCATTGAGTCTTAGTCTTGGAAGGGGGTTTTCCCTTAGGGGACCTGACCACTTGCCTTGATGTCTCCTGGGTAAGCAACTTGCTTATTCTTGGAGCCATTATCTTTAGATTCCATTTCTGCATAGAGTTGTTAAAGCCTCTTGTAGTATATATTTTTTTAGAAAGACTTGTCTCTGGGAAAAAATAAAGTTATTTATAGCCTTCTAAGCTTGCTTCTCTCATGTGACATCCCTTCTAGACAAAAAGTTCTCTTCAGGACTCCAGAAATTCTTATGGTTACTGCAAAGTCTTTAAGAATAAAAGCATCTGTAAAAATTCAGTGCAGAGAAACGAAGATAAAACTTAGACATTAATCTGCTGTTTTTGCTGTTAAGTTGTTAAGTGCCATCGAGTCAGTTCTGACTCATAACGACCTTTTATCAAGGAGCAGCTGCTGGGTTTGAACTGCCAACCTTGCGGTTGAAACTCAATTTGTGGTCCAGTGCTTCTCCGACAGCACCACACCAGAATGCCTAACAATTAGCAAAGACTTTCCATTGGTTGTCTCTCTGAATCAAAAATATAGTTTTTTACTTTGAATCTCTTTTCTCTATGCCTTGTGTTTCATTAAAAAATTAATGTTTTTAAAATTTTCAATGGTATTTTAAGTAAGCATTTTAACAAAAGTATGTAAATTTTGATCATCTATCTCTACAATTAGCTTTATGGTGTTGTTGTTGTTGTTGTTGAGTGCCATCAAATTGATTCTGACCCATAGTGACCCTGTATAGGGTTTCCAATGAGCAGCTGGTGAGCTTGAACCACTGACCTTGAAGTTCAAACGGCTTTGCAGTCTGGCACATTAACCCACAGCGCCACACCAGGACAGCTTTGTGTTAAATTGAAAGACATTAATCATGTAATAAGAACTATGTGTCATTTAACACACTGTAAAATCCTTTCATTCACTTCATATTAGTAGTCCAGGACCATGTCTCTTACTCATTTTCTGACCACCTATCCCCAGTTAGGACTTGATTCAAATAGTATGTGTTGAAGAAGCTCTGGTAGCTCTGGTAGCATAGTGGTTAGAAATCGGGCTGTGAACCTCAGGGTCAGCAGTTCGAAACTACCAGCGGTTCCGCGGGAGAAGCATGAGGCTTTCTGCTCCCGTAAAGATTTACAGCCTCGCAAACCCTGTACAGGGTCGCTATGAGTCAGAACCGACTCCACCGCACATAACAACAACAACAACAAGCATTCATCAGACATTTTTCATAAATGCTCACTTGTAATAAATTTCAGTCTTTGCTATGCGTACTCCTGGCTATTTCAACAAAGTATTCCTGTGCATTGCTTTATTGGACTCAGTATTGACTCCTGAGATGATAATTGGACCGTTAGCAAATTTGCTGGTAAGTATATGTAAGATTTTAATGCCTTGTAATAATTCGTTCAAGGTGGATAAAAAAATCACTGCAGAGAATGCAAAAGGAGCAAAGGTGGCTGTTCTTTCTAAGGATTGGATACAATGTAAAAATTAGTGTGAAGAACCTATAACTGAAGTACAGTAATTTCTCTTAATAAAAAACGAAAGAAACTCCACTGACACGTAGAAATCATTTGCATCTTTAGGTAAAATTGTTTCAAATCCAAAATTGAGTTGTGCATCTTTTTTTTTTTTTTTTTTTTTAAATAGTGACTTGTTGAAGAAACTTTTGATTTCTGCTGTGAGTAAGAAGTTAAAAATGTCAAGTAAATGGTATTTTCTAAAATTGATACTTTATCTTCTTTTAAAAGCTGTCCTGTTTTGATGCAATAAGAAGACTGCTTTTTTGAGGAAAATATCAGTTCAGTAATTTAAGAGAAATCTGACTTCAGTGGAAAAGCAGTTGTTGGTTGACTCTTGGTGTGGTAAAAGTTAAGGACCTTTTCCCCTCAGAAGAAGCACATTCATAAGCATGTGAAAAATTTTGTGCACTCTTAGTTCCTGGACTTCTGGAAGGTTCTTTGTGGATATCCACTTATAAACTGTTGTGAATTGACATACGTCAACTTGGGTCATACATAATGATAAATTTTTGCTAGCCAAGTTTCAGGTGGGTTGTGGATTAGTTTAGTGACTTCTCTCTAAATGTCCAATATGAGATCACAATGAAAGGATGTCTCCAATAACATTATGTCACACAAAGATACTTATTATTTATTCATTAGTGAAGCAGGCACAAAACAATGAGTAAAACTTGCTCCATAAGCTTGATGAAGTTCAGATATCTAGTCTTTCTGATGTCTTGACCACAGGTTTATATACAGCAAGGTCATTCCAGGCAAACCCATGACATTCTAGAAATGCGATTTGGTTATTTTTATTTTTAGCATCAGATAACCAAGAATCCTTCTAAACCCAGGGCCGGGCAGAATGTTTTTTAGAAACAAAGCTCTGGGCGTTATCCCTCAGGCTCCCTGATGCCTTCTTGTTTGTTATCCTTCATCAGCTCTGACTCACAGAGGCCCCACGTACAGCAGAATGAAGCTCTGCCCTATCCGGTGCCATCTCCAGGATTGTTGCTGTGCTCCCACTGTACCGGTTCTGAATGTCTTCCAATTTAGGGGCCCAACTTCCTGTGCTGTATGAGACCGATACCCTCGTTTGGTTGCTTTGTGGAGTGGACTAATGAGACCCAGCCACAGAGTTTTCACTGGCTAAATTTTAGAAGTAGATGGCCAGTTTTTCTGGCTAATTTCTGGAAACAGATCTTCAGGTGTTTCTTCCTAGTCTGGAAGATCCGCTGAAACCTGTCTGCCAAAAGTGACCTTTCTGGTATTTGACATACTGCTGGCATCGCTTCCAGGATTATAGCAACCCGCAAGCCACCACAGTATGACAAACTGACAGATGGGAGGTGGACGGACTTTTTATACCTTGTTTGTTTATGAGTATGGTCATGGTCGTGATGTGCCGTGGAGTCGGTTCCAACTCATAGCGACCCTATATAGGGGGTCCGAGGCTGTAAATCTTTATGGGAGCAGAAAGCCTCATCTTTCTTCCACGGAACAGCTGATGGTTTCGAACTGCTGACCTTAAGGTTCACAGCCCAATTTATAACCACTACGCTACCAGAGCTCTGTAACACACTGAACAACAATTGTAGTCTTTGTGGAAGTAGACTATCTATCTCATCTCTCTCTCATGGAATGGCAGGTGAGTTCATGCTGCCAACTTTTCCTTTAGCAAACCACTTAATCACTATGGTGTATTTATTATAACTAGGATATTAATATTGGTATGATGTTGTAAGTGCCATCGAGTTGGTTCTGACTCACAGCGACCCTGTGGAGGGTTTCTGAGGAGCAGCCCGTGGGTTTGAATGGCCAACCTTGTGGTTTGCAGTCCAGTCCTTATCGTACAGCACCACACCAGGAGTCCAGCTAAACTCCTCATTTTATTTGGATTTCACTTGTTGCTAGCTGCCATCAAGTCGGAACCCTGACTCATGAGGAACCAAATGCTTCCTTGTTCTGGTGCCATCCTCTTGAGCAGTTGTTTTGTGGGTTGGACTATTGTTGACCTTAAAGTTGTGATCTATAGAATTTTCATTGGCTAGTTTTTAGAAGTAATTAGCCTGCCTTTTCCTTCTAGTTTGCCTTAGTCTAGAAATTCCACTGAAACCTTTTCATTATCATAACAACACACAAACTTCTACTGAGGGATGGGAGGTGGGTGCACAGGAGATGTGTTGGCTGGGAATCAAGCCCAGGTCTTTTACATGAGGGGTGAATTCTATTACTGAACCACCACCGCCACTGCGGATTTTATTCCTTTTCTCCTAGTGTCCTTTTTTCTGTTCCAGGTGACCACCTTGTATTTAACAGTCATACTCCTTTATCTCCTCTGCTCTGTGACACTTTCTCAGACAATCCTGTGACCTTGACAGTTTTGAGAGGTATTGATATTTTGTATACTGTCCGTCAATTTGCGCTCGTCTGAAGTTTTTCTCACATTTAGAGTGGAATTATGGGTCTTGGGAGGAAGAGCACAAAGGTGAAGGGAAGCGCCGTTCTCATCACATTGTATCAGGAGCCCTTTGGTGGTGGTAGGTGGTGTGCTGTAGAGTTGGTTCTGACTTATGGTTGTTAAGTGCCATTGGTCGAGTCTCTTCTGACTCACAGCGACCCTATATAGGGTTTCCAAGGAGCGGCTGGTGGATTTGAATGACTGACCTTGTGGTTCACAGCCTCATGCTCATCCTACCACGCTACACCAGGAGTCCTTCTGACTCATAGCAACTCTGCATTGGGTTTCTGAAGCTGTTAGTCTCTGTGGGAGCAGACAGCCTTATCTATCTCCCGAGGAGTGACTGGTAGATTGGAACTGTTGATGCTTACAGTTTGCAGCTCAAATTTTATTGGGCTGCGAACCTTAGGGTCAGCGGTTCGAAACTACCAGCCGCTCCGCGGGAGAAAGATGAGGCTTTCTACTCCCGTAAAGATTTACACCCTCGGAAACCCTGTACAGGGTCGCTATGGGTCGGAACCGACTCGATGGCACTTAACAACAACAACAACAATGCTTCCAGGGGGAGTCCTGGTGTGGCACTGTGGGCTAAAGCATCAGACTGCAAAGTCGTTTGAACTGCAAGGTTGGTGGTTCAAGCTCACCAGCTGCTCCTTGGAAACCCTATAAAGGGTTGTTATGGGTCAGAATCGACTCGATAGCACTTAACAACAACAACAACATGCTTCCAGGGCTCCTTAGAAGCTCTCTAAACAATTTTATTTTTAATATTGCAATCTCAAGCACAAGGTGAAATTTCAGCGTCAGTTTTGCCATGGTAAAGTTGTAGGAAAGGGAAGGCAATGGAGCTGAACCTAAATGAGACATTAAAATTTATTTAAGAGAACCAATCCTTGTTATTCCTGCCATGCATCACTTTGGACATTTAAGAGTTGATAGTATTTATTTTCTTTAAATGCTTGACTGATAACAAGTCAGACTAATGGAAAGGGTTGTGGCTTGTTTATGGAAATACCTCAAGGCAGGGTTGCCATGATAGTTTTTAAAGAAGTCTCTTAACCATGTTTTCTGAAGTCAGAAAAATTCCTTAATAGTTTTTTTTTTTTTTTTTTTTTCCTTTTCCTTCAACTGCTGTGGGTTTTCTTCCTCTGTGTTCTTTTGCATTCAGGTTCATGTTTTTCAAGCAGAGTTAATGATGTTGAGAAAGATTTCGAAGTACTTGTCACCAGAGTGGTTTATGCCTTAATTAATGGTGAGGTGGTTCTGCAGACAGGTGACACACTTTAATGTATCACAGAGACTTGTCTTGTTAGTCATTGATTAGTGGTGAATAAATTACTGCCATTTCTAATCATAAGAAAATTTCTTTTGGGGATAATTAATCAGATTCATGTATTTCTTAACCAGTGTAGCATTATCACTCTTTCTCAGTTACAAGAATGAACCTGCCTAACTCTGCCCAGGGTAAATTCAGGGCAGAAACAAACAGGTTTCTAGGCTTACATTTTGATCTTTACTTTTTTATTAAGCACATGAGACATGTACTTGCTTAAAAATTACTTCAAACTGCCTTTCCTGTTGAGTAGGTTCTGAACTACCTGCTTGACAGATGGTGTTGGAAGTAATTATTGAAATCATGTGTTTACCTGTACTTGGACATGTGGTCACCAGATGCACCCTGTTTACCTAGTGCTGCCGATTTCTTAAAGCAACACGCACCTTCTGGATAGAGTTGCATAACTTAGGAGCATAAAAGCGCTTCGGTTTTTCTCAGTCCAAGAAACAGTTGTAGTGAAAAGATTCATTTACATTTCTCAGTGACTGATCAGATCAGCCCACACAGAACTGCTATCAGCATTTACAAGTACTTTTCCAAATTATTTTGATTTACATAATACTTTGTTACACCCCCCTCCCCATCATTACATTGTTAGGATTCCCTGGGTGGCACAAATGTTAAAATATTCTGCTTCTAACTGGAAGTCTGGTGGTTCAAGTCCACCCAGTGGTACCTGAGGAGCAAAATCTGGTGAACTACTTCCCAAAGATTCCAAGGTCACAGCCGTTAAAGACCCTGATGAGTACATATCTACTCTGAAACACATGCAGTCACCATAAATTGGAATCTGTGTGATGGTGACTTACTTTTACTTAATTACTTAATAAATAATGCCCCCCCCCATACATACAAATTGTGGATTAAACTGTTGTATTAGTCATCAGTCAGCTTTTTAATATGACAGTTTGGGTTTCTTACATTGTTGTGTCATTTGAACCCAGTACTTTAAAACATAAGTTTTCTAGGTGACATGTTAAAAACACACCAATCCTTCCCCTCCCTTCCCTCCAGTTCCAAATTCTTATTTCAGAGGTTTGGCTTATGGACTAAGCATTTGTATTTTTTTTTTTTTAACAACTCACAGTTAATTCCTGCATTCAAAGAAATAGGCACTCTCATTTCATTTATTAACCATCAAAACCTAGTTTATTTTTTACACTTCATTTCTATTTTACATCTGTTAAACATATTTAAAGAACTGAATGGTAGTGACTGCTAACATGTGTGCCTAAAGTGTTCAGTTTTGAAATGGAGTACATTTAACTGTCTATAAGGCCTGAGAAACAAGGAAAGCTATTGTTCCAAGGTTTTGACAGGTGCACAACTGTAAATAATTGCAGGCCTGGGCAGAAACTAGAACAGAAGTTGCATAGCAGCTGGCAGGCCTGACCTGTGACAGGTATGACCTGAGGTAAGTAGCCCAAATTTCATGACAAGCTCAGATTTGTTTTATAGTATGAAATTCACCTTCTGCTGCAAAAAGATTCTACTGATTTAGGCTAGATGTCTGCTGAAAAGGAAGGAACATATACACAATCCTGGGAAAGAAAACTGTCCACAGAGCCATATTTTGTATAATCTCAGGACCAGATGGAATTTAGATCGATGAAAGTGAATCTACATGTTGGCTAAAATAAAGCACTCAAATGGTGTGCAGTGGTTGAGGAGCATGGTTTTGGGGATTTTTATGTCTTATGTGATCACTTTCTACAATGTTTTAATTTTTGGACTCATGGGTTTCTCTGACTTTTGTTAGCAGAAACTCAATTCTAATGATTTAATATCTCGTAGAAATGCCTGTGTCTTATTTCTCTAGGTCTCCATAGAGCAGTTGGGAGTTTAAGGACAGCAGTGGGTCAGGAGAAGCTGGACTTGACTCTTGGCCAGTATGCTTCAAGGGCAGCCATGCTCTTCTCTAGAGGCTTGTTTGTTGCTATGATACTGAGGGCTCAACACAGTCTCCAGCCTAAGATGGACTAGAGCGAAAAAGACCTAGCAGTCTTTTTTTCCAAAAAGCAGCCAAAGAATGGACCTATCCAAACTAACCAGCGGGTTGACAAAGGACTGAGAGGTGTTTTGTTTTATTGTTTATGGAGTTATCCTGAGTTGGGATGGCACAGGACTGAGGGGTGTTTACTTTCATTGCTCATGGGGTTATCTTGAGTTGGAAGCCTACTCAATGGAAGCTACCAACGACAACAATAATTTAAAGTTTTAAAAGAGATTTCTATTGCCTTCAGGTTTTACTAGGCATTTTTTCCATGATAAAAGCTCCAGATTTGTTACTGATCCATAATGAAGCCTACAGTTTTTCTGCTTCACTATTATAAAAGCTATACCCACTACAATTTCTGAGTTATGCTCCCTCCTAACTACCCTTAAAAAAGAGAAAAAAAGAGAAAATATTCCAGGTACATGGGGAGGAGCTATATGAATGATTGCTGTTGTTCAGTGCCGTCGAGTCGATTCCAACCCATAAAAAGTCCTGTATAGGGTTTCCAAAGAGCAGCTGTTAAGCTTGAACCACCAACCTTGTGATTCAAACGACTTTGCAGTCCGACGCATTAGCCCACAGCGCCACACCAGGATGATTACTAGTCCTTTAATTAATTCACATGTTAAGAAAAAAAATCAAACCCACTGTCTTCAAGTTGATTCTGATTCATACCAACCTTGTGTAGGGTTTCTGAGACTAAATCTTTAGGGGAGCAGGCAGCCTCATCTTTCTCCTGTGGAGCGGCTGGTGGGTTTGAACTGCTGTTCAAAAGTTAGCAGCTCAGTGCTTATCCCACAGCATCCGTGGCTCTCCTTAACTCACACACTGTAGTTGTTAGGTGCCATGAAGTCAGTTCCGACTAATGGCAACCCTATGATTAACAGAACAAAGCATTGCCCAGTCCTGTGCCATCCTCACAGTTGCTACATTTGAGCCCACTGCTTCTGCCATTGTGTCAGTCCTTCTCATTGGGGATCGTCCCCTTTTTTGATGACCCTCCAATTTACCAAGGACCGATCCCTCCTGATAACATGTCTGAAGTATAAGAGAGGAAGTCTTCCATCTGGGTTTCCAAGGAACATACTGGATGTACGTCTTTCAACACAGATTTGTTTGTTCCTCTGTTACTCCATTGTACTTTAAATATTCTATAACACCATAATTCTAATGCATCGATTCTTTTATGCCTTTCCTTCTTCACTGTCTAACTTTCACCTGCATATGAGGCTATTGAAAATTCCATGGCTTTGGTCTGGTACATCTTAGCACTCAAACTGATCTATTTTCTCTTGAACACTTTAAGAAGATTTGTGCAGCAGATTTGCCTAATACAACACATCATTTGGTTTTCTGACTGCTGCTTCCTTGAGTGTTTATTATAGATCCCAGCAAAAGGAAGTCTGAAACTTCAATCTTTTCTCCATTTATCATGACATTCTTTATTGGTCCAGTGTTGAGGATTTTTGTTTTCTTTACACTGAGGTGAAATCCATACTGAAGACTGTAATCTTGGATCTTCATCAGTATTTTAAGCCCTCTTTGTTTCCAGCAAACAAGGTTGTGTCATCTTTATATCACAGGTTGTTAGTCTTCCTCTAATCCTGAAGCCACGCTCTTCCTCATATACTTTAGTTTCTCATATATTATTTGCTCAGCACACAGATTGAAAAAGTAAGATGAAAGGTTACAAGCCTGGCACACAGCTTTCCTGATTTTAAATCATTCAGTGTCTGCTTGTTCTTTTCTAACAACTACCTCTTGGTCTATGTCCAGGTTCCTCACGAGCACTATGAAGTGTTCTGGAATGCCCATTCTTTTCAATGTTGTCTGTAGTTTGTCATGATCCACACAGTCAAAAGCCTTTTCACAGTCAATAAAGCACAAGTAAACATTTTTAACTCACACACTAGAATCATACAGTTTTTCTCCGTGGCTTTAGTTGAAATAAGTTTTATAGAAAGGTTGAATTCAGAGTAGGACAGACGTGCAGACATCTTTAGCACTTCGGGGAGGTTGCGTTAGGGTCACTACTGCCAGTTACCATGAAATTAATTTTGATTTGTGGTGATTCCATGTATGTCAGAGTAGGACTGTGTTTCCTAGAGTTTTCAGTGGCTGATGTGTTAGAAGTAGATGCTTTTTTTGCGGTGTCTCTGAGTGGACTCAAACTCTAACCAGCTGAGTACCCTAATTATTTGCACCACCCTGTGACTACTGAGTAGAGTAGATTGTGGGTGATGTCACATGGGTGGTATAGTGCCATGAGTAATGTAAGAGAGACTAACAGCAATGGACTCTTGAGGGAGTGGACATGTGGAAGTAGGAGGGTGAAAGAGATTAAAAATTTTCTAGAAAACTAAGAAGAAATGATCCTTTTCTTCCTTCATCTCATTTCTGCCTGTGAGTTGCTTCTGAAGCATGTTTCAACTCCTCTGACCCATAGTCTATGGAATGAATATGTATTTTCTTTTATCTAATTAGGGGGAGAGAGGAATGGGAGTAGAGTTGAGTTTCACTTGTCTAAGAGTCTTGCTACCTGCAATTATGTTCTATTGGAATACATATTGCAAACATAATAAACTTTTTTTTTTTCTAATGCCTCACTAGTAAATTAGCTTCTGATACATAGCTGTTTTGGTTTTGGAACTATATTAAATAAAGTTGCCCTAGACAGACTGTTTGACAAAGTATGGTCCTGCAGGTCACACTCTGCATTCTGTCTAGTTTTGTAAATAAAGTTTTATTAGAACACAGTTATATCCATTCATTGACATACTGTCTCTGAGTTCTTTCGTGCAACAGGGCAAAGTTGTTGTAAAAGAGAAAATATTATCCCAGCCCTTTACAGAACAAAGCTTAGTGATCTTACGAATCGGGCTGCGAACCTTAAGGTCAGCAGTTCGAAACTACCAGCCGCTCTGTGGGAGAAAGATGAGGCTTTCTACTCCCATAAAGATTTACACCCTCGGAAACCCTGTACAGGGTCGCTGTGGGTCGGAACCGACTTGATGGCACTTAACACAACAACATTCTGTCCAAAAGGAAAAAGACAACCCAAGTCCTTTAATGTGCTGTAGGGTATTTTTTGTTGAAATCCAAGGAAGCTGACCATATGATTAATTTTCTAAATACTGTCAGTTGCTATGAGTCATTCCGACTCGACAACACTTAACAACAACAAAATGTCTTCTGGATGATTTTATAAATGTTTTATATTGTCTTATTGGATGATAATTTTTTAAAATGTAGGGGACTACATACAGTTACGCTATAATTTTATTTTGTCATTAGCTGTATCTTTTTCTTGGGAAGATTATAATGTTCCTAAACAGGAAAAGTGAAGTAATACAACACATGCTATGATGATAGTAAAAATAAATCAAATAGGAATTCTGTTATGTCTTGGACTACAACTTTTCTGAAGGATTGTTGTGGAAGAAACTTAGGGAACATGAGTTAGTTCTGTAGTTAGTTCTGCACATTTTCCGGGATGTGTTAACACACAAATGTGTGCATATGACCATTGTCCATTTAAACTTTGCAAACTGCTACAAGTTTTAGTTATTAGGGAATATTAGTTGTTCTTATGTGCCATCCAGTCACTTCTGATGCATAGTGTCTCCGAGAGACAGAGTAGAACTGCCACGTAGTGTTCTCTAGGCTATAATCTTGTCAGAAGCAGATCTCCTGGTCCTTCTCCTGAAGCGCAGCTTGGTGGGCTCAAACCTCCAAACGTTAGGTTAGCAGCCCATCGCTTAACTCTTGTGCCACCAGGGTCCCCTTAACAACAACATTAAGGAGATGTTGTTGTTGTTAAGTGCCATCGAGTCGGTTCCGACCCATAGTGACCCTGTATAGGGTTTCCGAGGAGTGGCTGGTGACCTTAAACTGGCGACAGTGCAGTTCAAACAGCTTTGCAGTCTGGCGTAATAGCCCACAGCGCCACACCAGGACTTCATTAAGGAGAAGTTGTTGTTGTCAGGTGCCATCGAGTCGGAAACGACTCATAGCGACCCCATGCACAGCAGAACGAAACAATGTCCGATCCTGGGCCAACCTCACTACCGCTGTCACACTTGAGTCCATCAATGATGCCACCTGGCCAATCCATCTTGTTAGGGGTCTTCCTCTTTTTCTCTGACCCTCCACCATACCCAGCATGACATCCTTCTCCAGCGACTGTTTCCTCTGGACAATATGTCCAAAAGGAGATAGTGAACTTTTATTTCTATGATCAAATTGAATACTAATTAAAAAATTTGTTTTTATTTTCAATTATGAGGGTGCTTGAAAATAGTAGGCCCTGTTTTGAAATTTCATTCAAAACATTTTAAGTGTCTCAAGTATAAGAAAATACTTAGTGAGCCTTTTGAATGGGTAAGGGGACAAGCCAATAACCATTCATAGATTCAACAGTTATTGAACTTTTACTAAATGTTTTCTTAAGTTCTGGGAATGTACCGTGAACAAACCAAATTTTCTGCCTACATGTATCTTGGAATGGTAGTTGGAGAAGAAAGATAACAAGTATAAGTTGGTGTAGACAGTGGTAGATACTATCGT
>NW_006408558.1:5320299-5327416 GCF_000296735.1 Chrysochloris asiatica | reverse complement strand
TTGGTGTAGACAGTGGTAGATACTATCGTATAAGTTGGTGTAGACAGTGGTAGATACTATCGTATAAGTTGGTGTAGACAGTGGTAGATACTATCAAGAAAATGAAAGCTAGGTCTTGAGAGCCACTGGAGAAGGTTCTTTTGGATAGCTTGACCAAAAATTTGTATCTGATGAGATGACACTTGAACCGAGACTTGAATGAAATAAGGTAATGTATAAGGGGCTATCTGAGACAACAAAATTCTAGGCCGAGGTAGTAGCACTGGGGTAGGAGTGTGGTGAGCCAGGAGGGACCAGTGGGCTGCAGTGGAGGAGTCCAGAGGGAAGGTAATGGAGATGCAGTTTACTTTCTACTTAATTTGTTGTTGTATAACAATACTGTATAGGATTTCCAACCAACTTTGCAGTTAGCAGTCTAGTGCTTATCCTACAACGCCACATCAAATCACATAAGACCATCTAAAGTTTGTATGACTTGAAAACAGCATGTTTTTGTTAGTTGCCATCAAGTTGGCTGCAAGTCTTGGCAATTCCATGTGTGCAGAACTGTGCTCCATAGATTTTCATGGCTATGGCCTTTTGGAAGCCGATTGCCAGGTTTGTCCTCCTCTGAGCCTCTGGGTGGGTTTGAACTGCCAAACTTTCAGTTACTAGCTAACTGCTTAACTTTTTGCACCTACTAGTGACTCTGATAACTAAATAACCAGAAAATAAGGATTTGTGGAAGGTTCCTAGACCCGAAGCCAGGAAATAATAGAATTAATTTTTTTATTTTTCTTCAAATTAAATCTCACTTGTATTAATCTGCTTGAGATTTACTCTTTCAAAATGGAATTCTAGATGGTATAGTCAAGTGCCTTGAGGCCTATATAAATTGTTTATGGTGTGCCAATATCCATTTTAGGGTGGCTATCCAGTTAATTTGCAACACAGAATATGAGGCTTGGATGAAAGGGTCAGAAAGTCTGACTGAAATGAGAATAACAATTCACATTCAATTAAAATGTGCATAGCCTGCAATGATTTTTCATTGTACCAGGGTAAAGGGGAGAATAGAAGAATGATGATAATTAATAGTTGTAAATTTAAAAGTCAGCTTTATTCTGAGTGTTAATTTTTCCTGGAAGTGTTACACAAAATGGTCAAATTCTTTAAATGTAGAAACACAGTATGGTAGGTAGCTGACCTCAGATATGAACTAATTAACTTAGGTCTGTGGAGTATACTTTAGCAAGAGTGGATATTTCAAAATAACTGACTTGTCATTTATTTGTCTTTTTCTTTTACATTTTAATGTTGCTAACATTTCACTAAATGCATATTTTTATGGATTCTTCCCATTTTAAAGCAGGTATCAGTCAGTGAAACTTTGACTCTGGCATAATCTTATGAAGATTATTAAGATTATTTACAAAGTATTTCTTTTATAAGGGGCCATCGGAACTATTTTACAAAGAACAGTCACAACTATTATGTATCGACTTTTATTTTGGAAGCAATGGAAGTTTTTGAAATTCTACAATCATTCAAAACTACAGAAATACATCAGACAAAAGATAAAACAAATTAAATTTGTACCATTCAAAGAGTGTTTTACCAGAAATGTTCCCACATGTAAACTGGATGGGTATTAAGGTTTTTTTTGCAAATATTTGCTGGAATTCAGGACACATAACTCAGGACTAATAATATATATGGTGATTCAGTTCTCAAACAGACCTAGATTGTTGTTGTTGTTAAGTGCTGTGGAGTCGGAGCTGACTCATGGTAACCCTGTATAGGGTTTCCAAGGAGCAGCTGTTGAGTTTGAACTGCCAACCTTATGGTTCAAACTGACCTTGCAGTCCCGTGCTTTTCCTGCAGCTTCACATCAGGACTCCAAGCTAGATTGGTGTTGTTATTGTTAAGTACCGTCACATTGGTTCTCACCTATAGTAACCCTGTATTGGATTTCCAAGGAGCGGCTGATGAGCTTGAACCACTGACCTTGCAGTCCAGTGCATTAACCCACAGTACCACACCAGGACTCCAAACCTAGATTTGTTTTTGTTAAGTGCCATCAAGTTGGTTTTGAGCCATCGTGGGCCTATATGGGCTTTCTGTGAAGCAGCTGTAACTGCCGACCTTGCCGTACAAACCAGCTTTGCAGTCCAGCCCATTAACCCACAGAGCCCCACCAGGACTCCTGTAGAGACACATTTTCATGGATGGTGCTGGTTTTGAGTAGATCTAATTTCAAGTGAAAAACCATCATTTTCCTTTTCCTTGGTGTGCATGTCAAAGCAGCACAAGCCTTCTGAAATCTGATGAGTATTACTGTTTCCATTTGCTGGTGTCACTCAGTGCTATGTTGGGTCAGGTAGTCTGTGTAGACTGGGGTCTGTTTGCAGGTGAGACAGTTACCGACAGTGCCCAAAATTTAGCTATGCCAGTAACTCTTTCAAGAGCAGCAAGTCTTTTACCACAGGTCTGTGAGGCTATTAGTATCAACCACAAGATAGCTGAGGTGATGGAAAGGGCTGGCTCCCTGTGAATACCCATTTGTTCTACATTTCCTGTGACAGTAGGGGGTGGGGATAGCCAGGCACAGCAGGGTGGGACAGACAGACTCACTTTACTTAGTGCCCCATGGTGGTCTCTGTACCTTCTGAGGTTGGAGATTCCTTTGCCTTAATTCAGTTGCTAAATCAAAAGGTATCCACTCCTTATTCGACATGCCTAGTGTAGGAAGGCAAAGCCAGACTTTGGCTGGAAAGTTGTGTGTCATTGTCAAATGCCATCGAATTGGTCCTGACTCATAATGTTCCTATATAGGATTTTCAAGGAGCAGCTGGTGGGTTTGAACCTAGCGCTTAACCTACAGTACTCTCCCCGACCCCCCATCAAAAAAAAAAAAAAAAATCTCTCAGTGCAACTTCTTTTTCTTTCCTTGCTAGTTTTTGGTGGGATAGCTATCAGATCAGTGTCTTGAGACAGCTGGTCCAACCAGCTTTTGCTTACTTGACACTCTCCAGTTTCTATTCAGTGTATCCTACAGGGCCACCACTGTTGATGGTGGTGGAATGATTTGGGAAAGGATAGTGGAGATGGTTGCATGACATGATGAACACATTCAATGTCACTGAAATTGACCATGCAAAAACTATTGGATTGGCAAATGTCTTGTTATATCTATTTTTGACATTAAAAAAAAAAATCAGACAGAAAGTTTTCAATTTGAACTTTAACGAAACCGGACACACATTTTAACTCTTGTCTTAATTTTTGATTTGTAACATTTTACCTTTACTTACTCAGACCAAAGTGTTTATTCAGTTGAGTCCCCCAATTTTACAGCTGAGGAAACGAATGCCATCAAATATATAGCTGTACTTTACTGTATATGAATATATCAGTGTTTATGCATAGCATTTATACATCTGCTATACTAAGCAATAAATCATCCCAGAGTACAGCATCTGTGTCACCTGCTGTTGTAGATATGATGTGAAGTGTGCAGTCACATGAGTCATTGTACTACTTGTATAAAGTACTTGGAAGACAGTCATACTTGCCTTTGTCCTATACTGCATGTCATAAAGCTGAAAAGTTTGAGCCATCTGTTACTTAAAAAAAAAACACAAAAAAACGCTAGTATGCCACCTGGTGTTTAACTAGCCCTCAGGATTTGTTCCAGATACGGCACTGCTTCATTGAACAAATATTGGGGTGAAGGGTAGGTAGGGTTTGTTGGTTACTTCTGGGAAGGGGCCCCTTTCAACTGAGTGACTATCAACATCATTTGGATCATTACTATTTTCTATTGTGATTTGTCTGTATTAAAATCAATTTTGTCTTAATTTTAAAAAATTGAATATGAGGAGTAACATTATACAAGTACAAATTATACAATGATTGAAATAATGTTCTATGGAGATGATTTAATTTGAAGCAAGGGCGGGCCACCTGCTAGACCTTTGTTCTGGTGGTGGGTCTGGCAAGTGGCCCCAATGTTTTGGTTCTTTCATTGGTCACATCGCTGTTAAGATTGGCCTGGGTTAGTTGCAAACCATTAATCTGGTATCTCAGACTGCAGTAATATTTGACTACTGGGTGTTTGAATTAAGAAAACAAACTCCTTTTTGTTATTCAGTAATCACAGAATGCTTTTATCGAGTTGATATAACATCTGAATCCTTGCATTTTATCTAGGAGTGCTTTATGCTTATCTGCAACATAAAAAAGAAGCCTAGGTAATATTTGGTATTATAGTAACTAGCTGCCATACAGCAGCTGCCTTCTTACCTCCTGTGGGAGAGTAACTAGATAATTCAGTGAACAAGTTGAGGTACTCTCAAGAATGAAAGAGAGCTACTATTATTTGTGCTGGGATAAGAGACAGAGATGAGGCCATACATCGTTTACCTTTTTAAAATACGTGGCCATTTGTTTACCATCTTCTGTGACCAAGAATAACCAGATATTCCATGTGTTTCCCATGCAAATTCTATGTATTTAACGGTGATTTCTACCTTTAACGTATGTTTATGATGACTGCTATGGTGCTTCATACAAAGTATGAGCATTTGCAAATGGATTAAATGTTTATACATTTAATTTACAAATGTAAAAACATTCTTTAATTTTTTTTAAAACATTTCTCGAAATCTCTATAAATATATATCTTAAATATATATTACTGTCCAGTCTCAGACTTTCCCATGGTGAGATTAGCCATTTACTTATAATTTGAACTCTGGGACCATTTTAAGAGAAGGGAAACACTTTAAAATTGTAATTACCTATTGTTTTGTCTGAAATAAATTCCCTTGCAGAAGAGTGAGCCATTTAGTCAAGTGCTTATGACTTAACCCAGTGACTTATTTGCTTTTCCTTTTTACTTGAAGTTGTTAAGCAATTCTGTGACTGCTTAGCAATTTCCTTAAATCTCTTATGAGAAAATAAGAAAGCTAAGCTGTTCAATATAGTTGTTTGATGTTGCCTTGCCAAACACTTTCATAATATGGAAAGACAGAAATTTTAGATAATTTTTTTATGCTAGTTATGTTTTCACTTTTATATTGTTTTAGAAATTCTACTTATTTTTAAAAAATGTTCTCTCTTCTTTCAAACCCTCATTTAGCAAAGGGTGCAAGCATTACCCTGCCCTTCTTTAGGAGGTGATAGGATGTTTTCTTTACTCACCACCTTATAAGACTGAATTAGCTCAACTGGAAAGTCAGCGGGTGGCTTAGAAGGACTCAGTGATAGGGGTCAGCAGCGTAGGTCTTTAATTCTGTTGTTAGGTGGGGTTTTTTGTTTTGTTTTTTGCTTTGTTTTGTGTTTTAACTTTTTATTGTGAATTAAGTGAAGGGTTACTGAGAAGATCATCAGTTTTATATACAATAAATTTCATACTTTGTTTTATCTCAATGATTACAATCCCCTCCATGAAACAACCGTTACCCTTCTTCCTCCCTGAGGTTCCTATTTCCATTCCACACTGCTTTCCAACTCCTCTGAACCCTGTCCCCAGGAAAATGTTACCCTTTTGATCTTGAATGGTTGATCATTCCATGGTGAGAATACCTCACTAGTGTTGTTGTCCCATGTATACACTATTTACTACTCGTATCACTCTTCATTCATCCTCACAAGGAGAAATCAACAGTGCGCCTTAAGACCAGCGCTCATGAGCTCTTAAGATCCCAGTCACTAAACTCATCAAAGTAAGCTACAGAACATTGTCTTTGGACTGTGTTATGCTACTTGACCGTGGTGTCCCCTGAGACTATGATCCGGAGACCGTAGGCACAGCAACTTGTTGCCTTAAGGTGTTTGGTAATGTCCAAAGAGTTTTTGTCATTTTGTACCCTGTATGTTCACTGTAGAAGAATTGATGCTTTTGAGTTATGGTGTTGGAGGAGAATATTGAAAGTGCCATGGGCTGCCAAAAGAACCAATAGATCCGTTTTGGAAGAAGTGCAGCCAGAGTGCTCCTTGGAGGCCAAGATGACCAAACTTCATCTCTCATACTTTGGACAGATTGTCAGGAGGGACCAGTCGCTGAAGAAGGATATCATGTTTGGTCAGAGAAAAAGAGCAAGACCCGCAATGAGATGGATTAGCCAAGTTCAGCATCAATGAACTCAAGCGTGGCAACAGTAGTGAGGTTGGCCCAGGATCCGGCAGTGTTTCGTTCTGCTGTGCATAAGGTTGCTATGGGTCAGTACCGACTCGATGGCACCTAACAACAACAATGCTTTACACATCTGTTCTGTGGGAGAAAGATGAGGCGTTCCGCTCCCGTAAAGATTTACAGCCTCAGAAACCCTGTACAGGATTGCTATGGGTCGGAACCGACTCCACGGCATATAACCACCACCACCACCATCACCATGCTTCTACACATTCATAGGTGTGTTTGCATTACAGGTAAATACTCATGTACAAACATCCTCTGTCAAGCCCTAATATATCCTCTCTTCTTTACCTATTCAGGCTGTGTATCTGTCTATGTTGTCTACCTGTTGTATCTGTCCATGTGTCTACTTGTTGCAAGGCTGTGTAAATAACACTCTTTACTTCTATTCCCTTTAACCCTTGTATTCCTCCCTGTGTGTTCACCTGTCTTCATCATTCTTCCTTCTCACTCTAGTCACCTCCTTTCTACTCTCTAGTCAATGAAGTACTTCCCTTCCCTCCCACCCCCAGTAACCATCAATGTTTCTTTTATCATGAAAACCTTTTCCTAAATTTTAATAATAGTGGTCTCATACAATAGTTCCCCTTTTGTGATTAACTTATTACAACAACTCATCCTAATGGTAAGATAGATTTTTTGAAAGAAATGTTAGAATATCTGAGAATCTAGATTGATTTAATATCCCATCTCTCCTGTCCTCATAGCTTCTAATATGACAGAGTTGAAACAGATGCTATATAAATCCCCATTTTTCATTCTTAGTGCGGGCCTGACAATTTCATATTCCTGTTATTCTGTATCCTTCCCTTTTGCTTGTCTGTAATTGTAATTGTGGTTTGATTTCTTTCTCTTGTCATTCAGCCTTTTCTTCGTGTTTTTTTTTCTTTAACTTCTTCTCTCCTCTTCTAGTTGAGTTCTGATCATCCAGTCATT
>NW_006408558.1:5278933-5320103 GCF_000296735.1 Chrysochloris asiatica | reverse complement strand
CTTAACAACAACAACCCTAATTAGTAACAGTTTTCAAAATCTGGTCCTGATGGAACTTAGTTGGATTTTTCATGATTTTCATGCAATGGAACTAAATCTATAGGAAGGGATTTTTTTTGCTTGTCTGTCTCTTGGAATTGAAGATCCAAAGGCAGAGACTATTTTGTTTACAGATGTTTTCCCCAAATCTAGAACTGTACTGAGTACGTAATAACTATTTAAATAAACAGCGATTCTGTAGCTTCTTGTTAGTTTACCAAATCAGATTTTATCTAGGGAGAGTCTTGGGATGCTTTTGCTTTAGAGAAATTCTCTGAACCATAGCTGATATTTGAACCATTTAATGAGGGCGTAGAGGAACCTTTTGGTGCAGTGGTGAAGTATTCAGCTGCTAACCAAAAGGTCAGTGGCACAAACACACCAGTAGTTCCATGGGCATGTGACCTGGCGATCTATTCTTGTTTACATTTCAGCCTAAGTGACTCTATGGAGCAGTTCTACTCTGTCCTGTCAGTAGCTATGAGTCAGAATTGAAGCAACCACACACAACAACAACAATGGGGGAATAATAAATACTCTTTTGATTTTTAAAAAAATACTTTTTATTGTGAGTTGAGTGATGGTTTACAGAGCAGACCATCCACTTTCCATTCAGTAAGTCAGACACTTTGTTTCATCTCAATGATTACAGTCCCCTCCATGGAACAACACCTATCCTACTTACTCTGGTGTTTCCCATTTCCATTCCATCCTTCGTTCCCTAGCCTTCTGAATTTTGTCCTTAGGTAAATACTGTCCTGATGAGCTGATATGATTGGATATTCTATTATGTGTGTTCCTCACTAGTATTGTTGTCTCCTCTATATTCTTTTCTGTTGCTTGACTGAACATTGAGCCCTGGGGGTGAGTTTAGTTCCAGACCTAAAGGGTGACCAAGAGCCCTAGTCTCAGGCTCCCACCAGCCTCTATCTGACTGATAAGCCTGGTCGGTTTTTTGTTTTGTTTTGTTTTTTTATGATTTTAAGTGTTGTTCCACATCTTCTTCCACTTTATCCAGGGTCTTCTAATATGGTCCCTTTCAGAGCAACTGGCTGTGGTAGCTGGGTACCATCTAATTCTTCTGGTCTCAGAATCATGGAGCCTGATGTTCATGTGGTCCATTAGCCCACTGGATTAATTGTTCCAAGCGTCTTCAGTTTTGTCACTCTTCTCTCCTTTGCCTAAGGAGAGACGAGGACTTGCCCCTTAGATGGCTGGCTGCTCAGGTTCACAGTCAGCACTCCGTAAAGTAGAATGTAGGACATCTTGTGGACTATGTCATGCCAATTGACTGTGGTATCCCTGAGACTATGGTCTTGAGCCCTCAGGTCCAGCAATTCAGAAATAAATGCTTTTGAGGGATTTTCCTTACAAGCTTATACTTCCCTTTGTAGTACTTGCTGACCCTGTACTTGATTTTACTATTGTGTTAGTTAATATGCCTTTTTTCTCCCAGCAAGTAATAGAAATCTCAACATTACCACTCTTAAACTATTAAAAATTGGATTATATCACACAGCAGGATGTCCAGGAAGTCTTCAGAGTGGTTGATTACACTCAGTGCTTTTTTGAGACTCTCTTCTTTTTGTATTCTTGGCTTCATCCTTAAAACTGATTATTTGTGGGGTTATAAAAGGATAGAAGCAAAAATGGGGTCCCTGTCTTTTTTGTTTGTATCTTATGGGAAAGAGACTGGCATTTCTTTCTTTGAAGACCTGGGAAGACATTCTTCATGTATTATCAGTCCAAATTGGTTTAGGACTAGTCTTGAAGATTGACAGAGTAGATGGTATTACCATGGTTGACTCAGAGCGGTCATCTCAGCTGGAAGGATGTTGGAATCAACTTTGTTGTTGTTAGTTATTCTTGAGTGATTCCACCTCATGGTGTGACCCCATGTGGCCGAGTAGAACTGTTCCATAGAGTTTTCAGGTCTTTGACCTTTCAGCAGTAGGTCACCAGGCCTGCCATTGGGTCATTCAAACTGCTCTCCTTTTGGATAGTAGTTGAGCTCTTAACCATTTGTTCCACCAGACTTGTTCCACACAGCCAAGTCTGAATCAACTACCACACCACTAGGACTCCTTATGAAATGAACCTTTATAAAACTTCAAAAGACTGTTCATTTCCTGAGCTTCTAAGTTAAGACTTCCTCCAGTCACTCATAACCAGGGGGATGCTGATGAAGACAACCTTTCATAATAATTATTTCATTAGGGAAATTACTATATTTAAATATGAAAATGTGACAAGTTTTCTTCTGTCACATGCTACGTTGTTTTTATAAGGTAGAAAGTAAATATGTAAGAATCGGTTGGAACTCTGACACCCCCTTATGTGTGTTTGCACTGACAACAATTGGTATGTTTAAATTATTTAAATGAAACGAAATCCTGTTGACTAGAAAAGTGGAAAAAGTAACTAGGACCTAGTGAGGTTTACTCAAAATAATAAAATGTCAATATAGAAGGCAATGTGCATCTGTCACCGTAACTCACTAAAAGGTTTTTGATTTACTTGAACATGCAGTAATGGATTATTTTTATTTGGCTAAGAATTCACTGTAAATATTTAATAAGCAACATGAAAGCATTATAATTTTGTGGAGAAAGCACTGAATTAGGAATTGGAAACCAAATTTATACTTCTGGTTCTGATTCTAACTAGCTATATGATTTCAATCTCGATTAGCCCTCTCATTTTTTCCTTCTTCCCTTTTAATTAATCTCTAAAAGAGTTCATAAAAAGCTTTCTAAAAATATCTTTTTATTCTTTGTTCATTGTTGTAGTGACTTCTTTCCTGGCCATTTAGTGTCATCCCTTTCTTCTTGGAGGTGTGTCTTTTTAGTGGTATTAAGATCAGATTTGAAACATTTACTTGAGCAAGGAGGGGGAGGTATAGAACGAATCAAAGTTGAGAGGCAGATATGTGTTCTGTCTTCAGAGCATACAATGGCTGTGGGAAAAAATTTTCTGTTTTGAAGGATTATTATTATTGTTTTTCTTAAGTGCCATTGAGTTGGTTCCGACTCATAGCAACTCTGTGTAGGGTTTTTAAGACATTAATCTTTGTCAGAGCAGAAAGCTTCATGTTTCTCCCTGAGAGTGACTGGTGAGCTTGGACTGCAAACCTTGTGCTTTACAGTCTAGTGCTTGTTCTGTGGAGCCACATTGTACTGTTTCGAAAGATGCATATTAATTCATTTTAAAAGCAAATGATTTGTAGGTACATACTCCCAATACTGTTAGTACTTCATTAGTCAAAGGTGAGCTTCTAGTGGTGAGCATTTGGAATGGTGTCAACCTAACACGTTTCTAAATAAAACGAAGACCCATAGATTTAGAAGATCGTCTGTAATACAGTAAAAAGAGGTTTGGATTTAGAGGCATAAGAATGGATAAGAAATCTGTTAAAGAAGAAAGCTGGGTAGCTTAGATATGGACATTGGAATCAAGTGTTTCTGCTTTTTTATTTTGCACAGGGTAGGATGAATGAAGGAATGGGAAATCAAGGGTTTTATTTGGATTGTGTTTAATTTGAGGTGCTTACTGGATCTCCCATAAAGCTTTACAGCCTCAGAAACACTGTGCAGGGTCTCTATGAGTCGGAATCGTCTCCACGGCACATCATCACCACCACCACTAGATACCTGGATTATGATGTTAGATATATGAGTTTGAGTCTTGAGATATAAATTGAGTATCATCTGATGATCACTTAGGGCATGAGAGCAAACACAGAAGATGACCAAGGTCTAGGAGCCTGCAAATGAGGCTGAGAAACCCTGGTTAGTCAAGACCAGAAGCCAAAGGTGAGCAAGAAATTAGCTGTGTAAATGCTGCTGAGAGAAGGAGCCAGATGGAAATGGAGAATTGCTTTACCATTGGATTCTCAAGAGAGGGGTGTTGTGGTTCTTGATGAGCAGTACTGGTGGAATTGTGGGATATATGATAACTTTGAGTGGGGTTCAAACCAAGCAAGTGGCCAGGGAGTGAGACAGAATACAAATTGCATTTTAAAGGAGATTTGCTGGAAAGGAAGACAAGTGGAGCGAGGTTTATAGCGGGTGGAGGTGCTGGGAATCAAGGGAGAATTTCTGTTTGGCTTTACTTGCTATTTTTAAGATGGGAGACATTACTGCAGATTTGTGTATGTTTTTGGGAATGATCCATTATACAGAAAGAAATTGGTTAGCAGAAGGGAAGAGGGATAATTACTGGGGCAGATAAATCCTCAGGTCAGCAGTTCAATACTACCAGCGGTTCCAGGGGAGAAAGATGAGGCTTTTTGCTCCCATAAAGATTTACAGCCTCAGAAACCCTCTACAGGGTCGCTATGGGTCAGAACCGACTCGATGGCACTTAACAACAACATCCTTGTGGAATTCTGAAGGCCCACCAAGCTAATGCAGGTGGTCTGAGTTGAAATCTTCTTTTCCTTTAGGTTTTGTAGTGAAGACCCACACCTCTCCCTCTGCAGATTCAGATACCCCTACCGACATTCTGTTTTATTTGAGTACTCCAAATACCAACTCTGCTTTAAGGAGTACAGAGACCAGTGTGACTCCAGCTCTTATCTTTGTATTCCATTCTAGATCGCTTCTTTAAGCCTGTTGTCCTCATTTACCTCGTGGGTTTTGTTATGACGATCTCATGAAGCAGTATATGATATATGTGGAAATAGCTTTAGAAAAGCCTAAAGCAGTATCAAAAGTGAAATTCCATTGTCTTGAGAATACTTGGGTTAATGCACTGGACTGCAAAACCAATTTGAACTGCAAGGTTGACGATTCAAGATCACCAGCCGGTCCTTGGAAACTCTATGCAGTGTTGCTATGTGTCAGAACCTACTTGATGGCACTTAACAACAACAACAAAAGGAACAGGAGAACTCTGTAGACACCTATTTTCCATCTTACAGAGACATTCATTTTTGTTTCTTTTTTTCTGTTAAGGCTTAAAGGTGTGATTTGAGACTATTTGGGATTTTTTATATAATCTAGCTTCTTGAATTATTTGCTCATAATACAGATCGAATATGTATGGAGAAAGGCTACAACCCTGGCACACACCTTTCCTGATTTTAAACCAATCAATACCACCTTGTTCTGTTCCAATAACTGCCTCTTGGTCTGTGTCTGGGTTGCGCGGTCAATTGCTTTTGCATAGTCAATAAAGCACAAATAAAATTTTTTTCTGGTATTCTTTGCTTTAAGCCAATCTTTCTGATTGTTAGCAATGATATCTTTCATTTCAAGTCCTCTTCTGAATCTGACTTGATTTTATAGACTCTCCCTGTCAGCATACTGCTGCAACCATTAAAAAATGATCTTAAGCAAAATTTTACTTGCATGTGATATTAATAAATTATTTGATGATTTCTGTATTCTGTTGGGTCACCTTTCTTTTGAATGAGTACATATATGCCTTCCACTTTCTTTCTTTGTATAATTAAATTTTTAAAAAAGTTTTTTATTGTGAATTGAGTGATTGTTTACATGGGAGAACATTGGTTTTACACTCATCATTTCATTGCAATGATTACAATCCCCTCTGTGCATCACCATTCAACAGTATTTGTTTCTATTCCCTCTGTTTTTTTGGGTGTTTTTGGGGATGTACACAAAAACACTCAGAAATATATAATCATTTAAACAACCAAAGGGCACATTCTGCAAGCCTGCTTCCTGGCCGCCAGCACACAGCCTTTCTCTTTCCATGACTCTAGAGTCCTCAGCTGCTCTCTCTCTCCATATCCTCATCTCTGTCTCCATCTTTGATGTCACTGCTTCTCTGGATAGGGCCCCACATTCCACTCCTGCTCTTCTCCCTTGATGGTCCTAGGGTCCTCTGTTCCTAGACTGTAAGATTAACTACTTCCCCTGTGTCTGTTACAAAACTTTTACCTTTGCAGTCGTGAAAGTTGCAGTTAGTCATGATAAGTTACTCACTATTGAATCATAAGAATCTTATCCCCATCTCCTTTTATCAGACCCATCTAGACAAGATGAAAACTATTCATTGGGGATTCTACCTTCCCCCATACATTCTAATATGAAATTTTTTCTTGAAAACTTGTAACCCAGCCATTTTGTGTCTTTATAGCCACCTCCATTTTAGGTAGCCAATGGCTAAATTGCCTGTCCCTCTTAAATCTGTATACAGAGGGGGTAAGGTTGATACTTGATGTGAAGACTCCTTCCCTCTCAGTTAGTATCATGAGCTACTACATCCATAAGTATCTGTCTAGTTCCTCAAATTGTAGCAATTTACACCTGTTTCCTTTATCAAAAAATTGTTTTTTTTTTTTTTTTAATCTTCTTCTCATCGAGTCCTGGTATGGCACTATAGATTAATGTGCCAGACTGCAAAGCCATTTGAATTGCAAGGTTGATGGTTCAAGCTCACCAGCTCCTCGGTGAGGTTCAAGCTCACTGCTCCTCAGAAACCCTATACAGGGTTGTTATGGGTCGGAATTAACTCGATGACACTTAACAACAACAACAACAAGTCCAGTTCTGATCATTGCCTTCCACGTTCTTATGAGCACCTCCAGTGCTACTGCATCAGCTGGTTAAAAATTTTAAATTTGTATTCCATCAATTCATGTAGTCTTATTTTTTAATCAATGCCTTCAGTGCAGCTTATACTTCTTCCTTCAGTACCATTGGTTCTTGATCATATGGTACCTCTTGAAATGGTTGAACGTTAACCACTTCTTTTTGTATAATGACTCTGTGTATTCCTTCCATCTTCTTTTAATATCATTTGCATCATTCAATATTTTGCCCATCGAATCCTTCAACATTGCAAGGCAAGGCTTGAATTTTTTCTTCAGTTCCCTCAGCTTGAGAAATGCTGAGTGTGTTCTTCCCTTTTGGTTTTCTAACTCCAGATCTTTTTTGCATTTCATTGTATTTGACTTTGTGTTCTCCTGCTGCTCTTTGAAATTTTCTCTTCAGCTCTTCATCATGTCTCCCATTTGCTTTAACTTCTCTCTGCTCAAGAGCAAGTTTCAGAGTCTCTTCTGACATCCACTTTGGTTTTTCCTTTTTCCCCGTCTTTTAAGTGACTTTTTGCTCCTCCATCTTTGATGTTTTTGATGTCATCCCATAACTCTTTTGGCCTTAGGTCACTAGTTTCAATAGGATCAACTAGAATTTAAAATATTAAAATAGCATTCTTATACTTTCACTTACTAATTTTCAAAAATGGTAAAGGTAGTTTCTTGTTGTACCAGCACAGCTAGGTAGGGGGAAAACAAATCTGACAAGAAGAAAGAGGGGTTTTAAGGAAATATTACCTACTCTCTTTTTTTTCCTGATTAAAAACACACACATATGCGCAAACCTTTGAAAAAGAAAAAATTCTACTGAGGCCATTGTCCCTTGCTATTGTGGTGTCTCTTCTTCACCTTGTTGGATTTTGGTGGCAGGTAGCTGTTTTTGGAGGAGATTATTTCCTATTATAATCGTATTTTTAATGCTCAAGTAGGTCTCAGGGTTAATCTGTTGAACCATTGTCACTTGTATGTGAGAGAAGGCTTGCATAATTTGTGGCACAGCCAGGACCTGAATTGAGGTCTCTGGACAATATAAGGTTTCCGTTCCTGAACCCTAGGCTGCCACAGAGAGCGTTCCCATGCTCTCTGAGAGAGACTGCTGAAATTGCCTATCCACAGTCCAGTGTCGAGCAGGTAGCAGTGTGTTCTGTCCATACTTCTTATTTTTAATTTCCCTGCCAGTCTTCTCAATGATAGAACGTTTAATTAATGTAAAATATAAGTAATAAAAAAGGAGACCTAGTGGTGCAGTGGGCTAAGCATTGGGCTGCTGTCCGCACGTTCGGTGGTTCAAACTCACCAGTCACTCCATGGGAGAAAGATGTAGCTGTCTCAGAAATGCTAAAGAGAAATTCTTCTCTGCCCTGTGTTGTTGTTTTTGTCATAAAGGACCACCAAGTCGGTTGCAACTCATAGCAACCCTGTATAGGGTTTCCAAGGAGCAGCTGGTGATTTTGAACTGCTGACCTTATAGTTCAAACCAACCTTGAGATCCAGCCCTTTATCCCACAGCGCCGCACCAGAACTCTGTCCTTTAGGGTTGCTATAAGTTGGAGTTGACTCTTTGGCAATGGGTATTCCTGTGTGGCTCTGTAGAATAAACACTGGACTGAGAACTGCAAGGTTAGTGGTTCAAACCTACCAGCTGCTCCTCGGAAGCACCATACAGTGTGGCTGTGAGTCAGAATTGACTCGACAGTACTGAAAAACAACATAGGTAATTTTTTTACAAAAAAATTGTGGTTCTCACTGAAAACTTTATTAATAATACTAATTCCAATTTATTTGGTCTTTTCGGTGTCATCCTCATTACTTCTGACAGGGAGATATAGTTCTGTTTCCACAAGCATGCATAGGGGTCCTTCCAGTTAACTGTGACATCCTGTTTACATACTGTGGGCTAAAACCACTTTCATGTGGGTTCTGAGATATATACTAAGGTTCAAAATATTTTAAAAACAGCTGCCACAGTTTCATTTCTCTTCCCTTATTTTTATTATTTTGCTGGGGAATATCTGGTTATTTAGTTTTAGAGTATTTTTATTATTAAATGTTTAAATTTTATTTTCAACCTCTTCCTTAAAAAATACAACACAGATAATAAAACAGTTACACAAAAATGTGTGGCTCAGTGAGTTATTTTAAGGTACGCACACTGCTAACTGCCACTCAGATCAAGAAATAAAGTGTTGCCACACCCCCACCCCTCTTGGCAGTTTGTTTATGTTCCTCATCACAGTCATGACCCTCTCTCTACTTCCACAAGAAACTGCCAGCATAACTTGTGTAATAATCACCCCTTTCGGCTTCCTAAGGAGTCTTACTGGCATAGTGGCTAAGTGCTCAGCTGCCATCCAAAGGTTGGTGACTCAGACTCACCAACTTCAAACTTACCAGCTGCTCTGTGGGAGAAAGATATAGCTCTCTGCTATTGTAAAGGAAACCTTGGAAACCCTAGGGAGCTGTTCTCCTCTGTCCTACAGGTTGCATGTGAGTCATAGTCAACTCATTGGCAATGGGCTAGGTTTCTTTATGGTGCTGTCACCAAAGCGTCTATCCATAAACAATAAAGTAAAATGTTGTCCATGTGAAAAACCTGATACGTATATTAAATCTCTGTGAAGCTACAGGTTCTTCCCCATCTCCTTCCTGTTGAGGAACCAATGCTTTTGGCCTGTGGATTTTCCATAGTCTTGATGCTGCTGATGTTCAGAGTGTATTTCATCAGGGTCCTTGGTCTCCTGTTTTTCCTGGGAATTGACTGCTGGCGGGAGAATCCTTGGCAGAACTCAGATGATGTTGAATCCTCTGATCCTGGGGCTTGTTTCTGTTGTAGGAATGCAATGGGCTATTGATGCTAAGTCCTTAGACTAGTTATTTCTTTAGGGTTTGCAAAGTGATCATATTCTATTTTATTCTTTGCTGTCATGTATCGTTCTGTTGTGCATAAGGTTTCTATGGGTCAGTACCAACTCGATGGCACCTAACAACAACAACATTGCAAAGTTGACAGTTCAAACCTCCCCAGCCACTCCTGAGAAACCCTATATAGGGATGCTGTGAGTCAGAACCAACTCGACAATACATAACAACAACAAATTAGTTAATACTTTTTTTAAAAAGTGTTTTATTGTGTATTATTTGATAGTTTACATGGGAGAACATTAGCTTTACATTCATCCTATTTTATATGGTTTCATTGCCATGGTTACAATCCCCTCCATGCATCATCAAACAACCAAAGGGTATACTCCGCAAGCCTACCCCATGGTCATCAGCACACATCCCCTCTCCCTCTCTGGGTGTAGAGTCTCCAGCCACACCATCTCTCCACGTCATCATCTCTGCCTCCATCTCTGGCATCACTGCTTCTCTGGGTAGGGTCCCGCTCTCTGCTCTTCTCCCTTGATGGTCCCAGGGACCTCTGCTCCTGGACTGCAAAGTCAACCACTTCCTTCCTTTTGCTACAAAACATTTACCTTTACATTTCCAATCCTCACAGTCAGTTCTGATAACAGTTATTCACTATTGTACCACAAGAGTCCTATGCCCATCTCCTTTCATCAGTTCCGCCCAGACAGATTGCATACTACTCAGTGGAGATTCTACCTTCCTCCGTGCCCTATGAATCTAGGCTTCCTCTTGAAAGCTTGTAAGCCAGTCACTTCTTGCCTTTGTATCTCCCCCCCGCCCCATTTTGGGTAGCCAATGTCCAAGTTGCCCATCCCTGTCTACTCTGTGTATGGAGGGGTAGGAATGATCCTCGCTGTAAAGATTTATTCCCTCTTTTGAGATACTGCCTCCAGAGGTGTAGGTCAAGTTCATCAAATTGTATCAGATTACTCTTTTTTTCTTCTAGTTGAGTTCTGATCATCCAGCCATTGAAGCCAGGTCAAGTGGGTATTATCTGCAAGTGTGGGTGTTCTTGTGTAGAATACTTTTTAAAGGAGCCATTTCCCCTCACCTGGTATTTAGTGACACATTGGTACAGTTCATATAGGAAAGGCAGAATAAATTGTAGAGTTAAAAAAATCTTTTTGTTCAGTTTTCTTCATTGTTTTCTTGCCTTCCTCAGAGGGTAACTGAAAGACCTTGTATTTTAGTGTGATTGTTGTTGTTGTTCAGTGCCATTGAATTGATTCTGACCCATAGCAACCCTGTATAGGGTTTCCAAGGAGTGACTGGTGAGCTTGAACCACTCACCTTGCAGTTCAAATGACTTTGCAGTTTAGCACATTAACCCACAGCACCACAGAAACTCATAAATGTAAACATTTATGGGGTTTTGTCCTTATTGAAAGGAGTCCTGGTAGTGTAGTGGATTTCACCTGTGTTGCTAACCACAAGATCAGCAGTTCAAATCTACTGGTCGTTCTCTAGGAGAAAGGTGAGACCTTTTGCTCCTATAAAGACTTACAGCCTCAGAAACCCTATACAAGGTTGCTATGAGTTGGAAAATCATAGTGTAACTCTGTAGGTTAAGCACTGGACTGTTAACCACAATAACACATGGTGGTGGTTGTTGTTGAGTGCCGTTGAATCAGTTCTGACCCATAGTGTATGTGGTTTCTGAGGAGTGGCTGGTGGGTTTGAACCACTGACCTCACAGTTAGCAGTCTAGGACTCCACATACTTTTGATGTTCAAATGGTCTCATCGTTGGCTACTGTGAGCCCCCTCAGGTTGGCTTATGTGTCTTTTTGCCACAACCTGGGTATTGTTTGTTTTTTGATAACTTTGTTGATCTTGGGCACTATGATGAAATGTTCCCAGCTTGTCTTGTATGTTTCCTGGAGTAAGCCATTTCCCTAAGGAGCCTTGATCTCTTTTGGTGGGAACTGGTATTTCAGACAGGAGCCCTGGTGGCGCAGTGGTTGAAATCCTTAGCTGTTTAACCATCAACTGTTCCCAGGGAGAAGGATGTGAGTGGCAGTGTTTCTGTCTAGATGCACAACCTTGGAAACCCTATGAGGCAGTTCTGCTGTCCTGTAGGGTACCTATGAGTCCGAATTTAACTTGACCGTAGTGCGTTTTGTATTTCATAACTATCTGGGAGGGATTGCTTTTAGACCTTTTCAATAGAACACGTGTATACATTTACATATATGAATTTTAAGATAAGATATACCTCATGAGTTCACATTGATATTTCCAATTAAAATTTAAGACTGACTGAAAGCTTTTTGTATATTAAAAAAACTTCTTGTATGGTACTATTTTTTTTCTCTGTGTATATATATATGTGTATGTGTGGGTGTATGTATGTGTGTGTAGGTATTCATTGTAGTTGTTGTTGTCATGTGCCGTGGAGTTGGTTCCAACTCACAGGGACTAGCAATCCAGTGCTTATGCTACAGAGCCACATTGTAATCTCCCTTTTAGCCACTCATTTTGTAGGTAACAATATATACAATGAAACCTAAGAAAACTCGCCGGGTCTGCTTGTTTTTCTGGGTTTTACAACTGTTCCTCCTTTAACACTCCTCTGTTGCTAGTTTACTGGAAAACATTCGAGTTTTCCTTCTCTGACAGGTTTTCACCTTATGTATGTTCTAGCTTTCATAGGTTTTACTATATTTAACGCTCACAGCTAGACCTAAGGTCACTTTCAGTTGTTCATGACTCATTCTCTAATAGATTCTTCAGGGAAGATCCTGGAAACAATAGCCCCTCAGTTCTTGCATGATAATAACACACGTTAATAAATTGTTCTTTATACTTGAAAATCAGTTTTCCTAGATAGAAAATCCTTGGTATACTTTTTTTTTGTTTGTTTCTGGTATTATGTGCTTTCAAAGTGTGATAGCAATGTAATCTTATCCCCATATAAGTGGTTTGTGTGTGTGTGTGTGTTTTGTTGTTTATAACCTAGATGCCAAAGGGGTTTTTTGTCTTCTCTATAGATTTTTTCAAATTTTTATTAGCTATATCTTGACATTTGTTGTACTGGGGAAATAGTCTCAGCTGCATTGCGTGATCTTTCAATGTGCAGCTTCAAATCATTCTAAACAATTTTATAAGACTTTGCTGGATTTATAACATAGATTTTTTTCTTCTTCTTCAGGAATTCCTATGATTAGTATGATAGATCATTTTTGGCTACCTTTAATATTTATCACTAGTCATCTGTCTTTTTTTTTTAATCTTTGCCATTTGTAATTGATTAGAATTTTTTTCTCCCACTCATTTTTCATTTTTCTTAAACCATTACTTGTATTTATTATTTTTTCTTGTTTAATACTTATTTGCAAAATTATTTTTAAATTTTATTCTAGCTAATTTTTGAGTTGTCATTTTATTTCTGACTTTTCCTCATTTTGAAATATATTAGTATTCTTGTCTTGGTCTCCTGGTGTGGCACTATAGGATTAGCACTGGACTGTGAACTGCAAGGTTGGAAACCTCCAACTCAATGGCATTTAATAACAACTACCATATCTTCTTATCTTAGGGTCATCTTTTACTTAATGTCTTTTTGCCTTTCTTGAAATATTTACATTTTTCTGGTATGCTTTTCTTGTGTATAATTTTATTGAGGAACTACCCTTTTCTTGCTCATTTTATGTGAAATGTTCATTTGATACTTTTCTGTTGCTAATTTTTAGGTGAAATTATTTTTTTCGGAACCCTTGAAAATGTGCATGACGCGTGAGAAAGATGAGGTGTTCTGCTCCCGTAAAGATTTACAGCCTCAGAAACCCTGTGTAGGGTCACTATGAGTCCGAACCGACTCCACGGCACACAACAACAACAACAACAACAACAGGATAGCCTTAAAAAAACAAACAAACAAAAGGAAACAGAAACACAAAGTTCTCTCTTCTGTTGTTTTTATGTATGTGTTCAGAATCGTGGCAGTTGTCATTGGAATTTGGCTCTAATATTAATCTCTTTGTCTTTTATTTCACTTCTCTCCATTGTTCCTACCTGTATTTAAAAAAAAAATTCAATGTCACAGTATCTTTTGAATATGTAGCTCTTTCCTGCAGTGGAGCCCTGAGAAATCTATTTTGAGCGTTTGTAAGGGTCAGACTGTTCCAGTTCCTTTAGGTCTTATGGAGGGTGGGCTCCTTTATTCATCTCCTGTTGCAGTGCTCAGAGTCCTGATGTGGCACTGTGGGTTAATGCGCTGGACTGCAAAGTTGCTTTAAGCCTCAAGGTCGGCTGTTCAGGCTCACCAGCCACTCCTCGAAAACCCTATACAGGGTGTCTATGGGTCGGAACCTACTCGACAGCACTAATCAACAACAACAACATTGCCTGTATAGACATCTTCCAGTTTCTGTTGCTGTTCCCAAAAAAAAAAAAAATGCTTTCCCGAATAGATCTCTTGACAAAAATTTCTTTTTTTCTTCATTTAAATTATAGTTTGGGTGAAAATTTACTGAGCAAAATTTCCATTTGCCAGTTTATATACGATACATTTTTTGACACCTTCTGCAATCCCCTCACTGTGAGAGCACTCTTGCTCCCTGTGGTCTTCGTTTCTGTTCTTCTTCCCTTGCTGTCTCCTGTGATTTGTTTTTGGGCAAATCCTGCCCTTTGCATCCTGTATGGTTTATTGTACTGAAATCTTGACATTTGTGAGCTTCGCTTGTCTTCATGCTTATCAAGTGTCTTCCTGCTTCTCTGTCACAAACGCCAGTAAGTTCCCAGCACTCCAGGGTTATCCACAGCTGGTATATTTTGGGATTCATGAAGATAACCTTATTACCTAATTTTGTTATAAACACCTTTGGGTTGGCTTGTTTAGTTTTTTCTATGTAGTTTCTTTGTTGTATTTAGAATGGAGACTTGGGAAGATCTAAAATGAGGCTTTCCGCAGTGCTTCTATCCTAATAGAATCCTTTATTACAATTTTGAATGCTGGAAAACTGAAACATATTTTGTCTTCAGAAAGACAAACTTATCTTCAGTGTGTCAATTTGTTGCTGCTATTGTTGTTTGCTGTCGAGGACGTCAGGTAGAGGTGAACATTCCACGTTCTAGAAGTTCTCGTGGGGGAAAAGGCTTGGAGAGAAGAAATACTGCAGTTTTAGATGTCTCAGTTTTTCCTTTGGAGTTTAGACGTACCAATCATTCTTTCTCATAGTCCAAACATAACAGAGTTAACCTTTAACAGCTTCTTTCTTTGAGGATGTAGGTGATCATTTTGTTTGGGCCACTAGTAATTGAAGCTTTGAACCCTGGGTGGCAGGATTGCTATGGGGGAGAACATTTGTTTTCACCCTCTGGGCATTAAAGATTCAGTTTTAGTTCTGTTACAAACCTGCCCTTAGCTTGGAAATTTTTTAAGTCAGTAGAGTTACATGAACTGAATTCTTTCTTTAATTCTTAAAAACAAAACAAAACAAAAAAAGTTTAGGCACGTTTACCAAGCTTATTACAAAGTAAATTGAAGCCCAGTGTATATCCACCCATCCCATTCTTCTTCTCCCGGTAAGTACCGCCTAAAAATATTTATTATGAAATAGGCCTCTTGCAGAGCCTTTGCAGAGTATAGGACCTTAGGTGGAATTCTGAGCGCCATGCAGAATCTTCTGAGGTGGGACATTCCCACTTGAAAGGACAAGCAGACCAGCCTGGAACAGCTAGAGTGACAGAAGATACAAAGAAAGATCAGTAGGAAAAACCCAAAACAAAAATGGCAGTATGACTGGGTACTATAAGGATAAGCAAGTTGTTCTCCAGGAAGCCATCAAGGCAAGCAATCAAGCCCAATGAGGATAAACCCCCCTCTAAGACTGAAACTCAAAGGGAACACACGAGTAGGCATGCAAGCTTGCTGGCTACCACGTTAGTCAACTGGTGAGTAGAAATGGGGCAAAGGCAGCAATGAAGAAATGGGCTGAGTTCAACCACATTCCATAGACTTCTGTTGACCTGGAGATGAGATGGGAGAGAGAAGAGGAAGGGCTGGTTGGTCCAAAGTGTGGTAAGACCTGGGCACACTTGAGCCCGTGGACAAGGACATAGCCATGGAAGACTAGAGCTGAGAGTGAAAAATCCAGCTGCTATGAACTGAGGGGAGAGGCACAAGAACACCCAAACTTGTAGACAGTACCCATTTGACCTAGCCTCAATGGCTTGATAATCAGAACTTGAGTAGAAGAAGATTTAAAAAAAAAAATTTTTTTTTTTAATAAAGGAAACAAGAGTAAATTGCTACAATTTGATAAACTTGACCTATACTCATGCATATAGTAGCCCAAAATGCCAAATGAGAAGGAAGGACTCTTCACATCGAGTATCAATGCTATCCCCTGTGTATACAGGGTAGATAGGGACAGGCTACCTAAAATGAGATACAAAGTTACTGGCTTACAACTTTCCAAGAGGTAGTTTAGTTTAAGAGTGTGCAGGGGAAGGTAGAGTCCCTACTGAATAGTTTTCATCTTGTTGAGATGGGTCTGGTAAAAAGAGATGGGGATAAGAGTCTTATGATTCAATAGTGAGTAATTGTTATCATGACTAATTGTGACTGTCACAACTATGAAGATAGAAGTTTTACTACAAAAATGGGGGAGTAGTTAATCTTACAGTCCAGAAACAGAGGACCCTAGGACTATCAAGAGAGAAGAGCACAAGGAGTGCGAGACTCTGTCCAGAGAAGTTGCAACACCAGATATGGAGGCAGAGATGGGGACATGGAGAGAGGGAGCAGCTGAGGACTCTGGCCTCATGGAAAGAGAAGGACTGGGTGCTGGCGGCTAGGAGGCAGGCTTGTAGACTGTGCCTTTTAGTTGTTTAAATTATGATATATTGCTGAGTGTTTCTGTGTACATCCCCCTCCCAAAACAAAACAGGGAATGGAAGAAAATACTATTGAATGATGATGCACGGAGGAGACTGTAATCATTGGAATGAAACAATGGTGTAAAGTTGATGTTCTCCCACGTAAACTATCACTCAGTTTACAATAAAAACTTACCAAAAAAAAAAGACACTAAAGAAAGAACAGACCAAAATGGATATCAGAATAGACGCTGAAACACTGAGTAGGTAAATCATATGGAAGTGTGACATGAAAGAGGTGACAGAAGACTTCCTGGGTGACATGAGAAAACAAAATATTACCCGAAATGTTCAAAGACCTGGAGTTAGAAAACCAAAAGGGAAGAACAAGCTCAACATTTCTCGAGCTGAAAGAACTCAAGAAAAATTTCTAGCCTTTAGTTGTAATATTGAAGAATTCCATGGGTAATATATTGAACAATACAGGAAACATAGAAATAAAATGGAAGGAATGAATACACAGACCCACTGTAGCCAAAAAAAAAAAAAAAAAAAGGTCGATGTTCAACCATTTCAGAGAGGTATCAAATGATGAAAAATTCATGGTATTCAAGGAAGAATTCTAAGTTGCACTGAAAACATTGGTGAAAACCCAATTTGAATGGATGAAATACCAAGTGAGATGTTTCAACAAACGGATGCAATACTAGAAGACTTTACTAGTCAATACCAAGAAATTTGGAAGATAGTTATCAGGTTAACCAAAGTAGGTAAAATCTATATTTGTCCTCATTCTAAAGAAAGATGATCCACCAGGATGTAGGCAATGTTATTAATATCACATATAAGTAAACATATCGTGAAGGTAATTAATAATGGTTAAAGTAGTACATTTATCAGGAACTGCTAGAAATTCAAGCCAGATCCAGAAGATGATGTGGAATGAAGAGGAATGTTGCTGATGTCAGATGGTTCTTGGCTGAAAGCAGAGAATACCATTCCAGAGCAGTATTTAACTGTATTTTATTGACTATGCAAAGGCATATGATTGTGTGGCTCATAACAAACTATGGATAACTTTCAGAAGAAAGAACATTCCTGAACATTTTACTTGCATGCCTGAGAAACCTGTACATAGACTAAGAGGTAGTCATTTGAACAAAACGGGGATAGGGAATGGTTTAAAATCAAGAAAGGTACTTGCATCAAGGTTGTGTCCTTTCACTATACTTATTCAGTCTGTATGCTGAGCAAATAACTTGAGAAGCTAGATTATACAGAAGAACACAACATCAGGATTAGAGGAAGAGTCCTTAACAACCTGAGAGATACAGGTGACACAACCTTACTAGCAGAATGAGGAGTGGACTTGAAGTACTTACTGATGAATTTCAAAGTTTTCAGTATGGATTACAACTCAATGTAAAGAAAACAAAAATCCTCAAAGCTGGACCAATAGAAAACATCATGATAGAGATACAAATGAAGTTGTCAAGGATTTCACTTTACTTGGATCCATAATCAATGCACATGCAAGCAACAGTCAAGAAATTGACTGCTTGGCAGTGGGCAAATGATGTATTGCATTGGGCAAATTTGCTGCAAAAGTCCTCTTTAAAGTGTAAAGAGCAGAGTTCACTTTGAGAACTAAGGTCCGTCTGACCCAGATCATTGTCTTTTCAGTAGCCTCATATGCAACCGGAAGCTGGATCATGAATATGAAAGACCAAAAGAGAATTGATATATTTGAATTATGGTGTTGGCTAAGAATATTAAATATATACTATGGGCTGTCTAAACAATGAACAAAATCTGTCTTGGAAGTACAGTCAGAGTGCTTCTTAGAACGGCATATGGCAATACTTCATGCTTTGGACATGTTATAAAGGAAGGACCAATCCTTGGAGAAGGGCATCATGCTTGGCAAAGTAGAGGGTCAGTGGAAAAAGAAGATCCTCACAGTATGCATTAAACAATATGGATTAACACAGTGGTTACAACACAGCAAAGATTGTGAGAATGGTGCAGGGTAGCTATTAGTTAGTAACCACTCAATGGCATCTAAATAACAACATCCTATGAATATTATGTATCTCTCCATTTATTTAGGGAGCTCTGGTAGCATAGTGGTTATGAGTCAGTCTGTTAACCTCATGGTCAGCAGTTTGAAACTACCAGCTGTTCCGCGGGGGAAAGATGAGGCTTTCTGTACCCGTAAAGATTTACAGCCTCGGAAACTCTATACCTGGTCACTATGGGTCAGAACCGACTCCACGGCACACCATCACCACCACCATTTATTTAGCTATTCTTTATTCTCGTGGCAGTGTTTCATGGTTTTTATTTTATGTCATAAACGTATTATGTTAAACTACACCTAAGATTTTTGTGTTTGATATTGAAAACAGTTTTTTTTTTTTTAATAACAGTTTTCACTTAGTCATTTGTAGAAAGGCAGGTGGTTTTCACTACTGATGAGGTGTTTTCAAAGTAACCAATTTTAGCAACTTTTTAGTAATTCCTTAGGATTTTATATGTATCTTATTGTTGTTACGTGCCATTGACTTGGTTCAGACACATAGCGACTCTGTACTGGGTTTCCAAGAAGCAGCTGGTGAGTTTCAACTGCTGACCTTGTGGTTCAAACCAACTTTGTAGTCCAGTGCTTTATCCCACAGCATCACACCACCTGATCAGTTTATTTATGAAATGGTATCTTTTAAATTATTCGTTTTTTTAACAGTGTGCTCTTAGGTTCTTTGCCTTTCTCATTGCCCTGAGTAGTACCTTAGTACCATATTAAGTAAAGGCGCCTTGCTTCTCATCTTAGGGGGAAAAGATGTTGTTGTTAAGTACCGTGGTGAACGTTCCAACACCTAGTAACCCTGTATAGGCTTTCCAAGGAGTAGCTGGTGGGTTTGAACTTCTGACTTTGAGGTTAACAGTCTAGTGCTCATCCTACAGCACCATACCAGGTTTATTATAGATAACCTCTATTTTGTGTAGGAAGCTTTAAGCTATTTTTAGTTTGCTGAGGATTTTTTTCTTTTCTTTTCATGAATGAATGCTGAATTTGGTCAAATGCTTTTCAGCTTTTCTTGAGATAATCATTTGTTTTTTCCTTTATTCAGTAAGGCAGCATGGTGAATATGGGTCTGTCTTTGGAGTTTTGACCCTAGATGCTTGTGCAGTGGCTTACGGACAGGTTAAGAGACCACAATGGCTGAGGTCTGTCTTCCTCAGCAATATTGGAGGAACTACCCTTGTAGGCATGGTGCTCTTTAGGCTTTGTAAGTGGCTTTAAGGAATTTGGTGACATTGATCTGCTTTCCTAGCTACAGTGCTAATGCTTACAGGCCCTCATGTAAGAACTTGGATTTTGAGGGCCATGCTTTTGGCCTTAACCTGTGAGTTATTCTGGAAACCAACTGATGTAAAGTCTGAGGAACTCGAATCATTGTGTATTATCTTCATTTATAGAAGTCAACTTTCTCAGCTCTTTTCTCCTTTGTATTGGGAATCTTGGTGTGGCACTGCAGGGTAATGCACTGGATAGCAAAGTTGGTCTGAACTGCAAGCTCAGCAGTTCAAACTCACCAGCCACTCCCCAGAAGTCCTATGTAGGGTCTCTATGAGTTGGAAGCAACTCAAGGGCACTTAAAAACAACAACGACATATATTTAATGAGTTCTGGGTGGTGGTGTCATATACAAGCCAAGGAGCTCATGAGATGGGCATGGAGGGATGTAACAGCAGAGTTCCTGGTGCTAAATGGAGTTCCTCTAGGCATAGGCATCATCTGTGTTCAGGATACTCACTCCAGAAGTAGTTCATGGAGGTCCTTGATGGAACTAGTTTCAGTGTCTGTTAGGACCACAGGGCAGTGGTCACAGGGTGATTGATTGAATGTTACTCTGGTGATTCTGTGGGTTCTGTAGGTCTGGAGTTGAGTCTGTCTGCTTCCAGGCACCAAATCAGTCCCCCAGCATACCCTGGTGTGGCTCCTAACCATGTGGCTCCAAATTCATGGAGAAGCAGTGTTTGTACTGGGGATTGATGTGGTGGGAGCTGGCCATCTCTCTGATCACCAGAGGAGCATGGGAAAAAAGAAGGTATCCCACCTGTCCATTGCATATGTGAATGAATATGCTCTGCCAGGCTACCTTCTGTTGTCAAAACTGCTCACAAGATGGTCGTGCTGTATCTGGCCAGTCAGTTGGCCTCTCTCACTGTCCCTGCTGAGCTTGTCCTCCCAGCAAACACTCAGTTCATTTCTCTAACCTTTCCTCTGCAGTTCAGGGTGCCCCAATTTTCATCTGTGTGTGTTTCATTTGGTCTCTCATATCTTTGCTGTCTCCAGTATCTTTTACTTGCATTTTTTTCATGAACTTTTTAAAGCTCCCTTGTATATTTTAGTATTTTTTGTTTGGCTAAGTCATGTTACTAAATGATGAGTGTGTTTTTAGTGTATTTTTTAGTTGGTAGTTTTTACTGATGTTAGTGTGGATTTGTCCTTGGACTGGCATTGCAAACAATAGAAATTGGGCAGGCTTTTTCCCTTCACCTACCAATTTTTCTTATTTTCCCCATTTATGTTGGTCACAGTACATTTTCACATAGAGCAGTGAATAGTGTTCATTTCTCTGAAATTTCTTTGCATTCTGGAAATAGAAGTGGGTAGGGGCCCCAAGATATATCTGTGTCCAGATGTGTTAGCTGATGCTGTTATAAAAAACAAAACAAAAAAATCTGTGAAGTTTAAGAAAAGTTGCATTAAAATGTGTAGCTTTGGGATAAATATCATCTTGGTGTGAGGCCAGTTAGAATCAATAACTGTATTACTTTTCTGAAGACATAGTAGAAATTGTTGCTGTTGTTAAGTGCCATCAAGTCTGTTCCGAGTCATAGAGACCCCATGTAGGGTTTCTCTGGTGTGGCTTATAGGTTTGAACCTCCACCTTGCAGTTCAAATCAAACCTGCGGTCCAGTGCTTATCCTACAGTACCACATCAGGAGTCCATATAGAAACAGGGCATGAGTCGGGACCGACTTGATGGCACTTAACAACAATAACATTTTAAAAGCAACTGAGACGGAGGAGCATTGGGAGAGAGTTGTGGGGAAAGTGATGCTTGAACTGTAAGAAAAGAATTTTGAAAAATTTGATAAGTGTTCTCAACGATTTATTTGATTTCTGAGTGAAAATTATTTGCGTATACAGCATAAAATTCATAGAAAACGACACTGATTCTAACCAAATATATTTCTTCTGAATGGACTATATATGTTCTGGATGCTGAAAAAATAGATTCTCTTTCATTAAATGAAGAGTCCTAGTGGTGCTGTGGGTTAAGCATTGGGCTGCTAATCACCAGTTTGGTGGTTCAAGTCCGTTTGTTGCTCCATGTGAGAAAGAGGAGGCTGTCTGCTTCCGTAAAGACAGACAGGGCCTTGGAAACCCTATGGCATAGTTCTTCTATGTCCCAGAAAGGTCCCTGTGAGTTGGAATCAATTCAACAGCAGTGGGTTTTCTTCAGATTGTGGCTTTATAAAATTTATGAGACATCCATGTGACTATTAATCACAACCTTAGTTAATGATCAGTTCTGGTGGTATTTCCTGATACCAGCTTTTTGTGTCACTTTTGAAATTGCAGAAGATTTATTGAAAATCTACTCAGAGGTACATAAAGTGAATCATATACAGGCATCACCCTCAAGGAACTCAGCTGGGGAAAGATATCTACAGAGTGAACTTAAGTAGTATAAATCAGTGCAGAACATTAGAAGTCTTTTATCATAAGAATACAGATTATTTGGGATGTTTGTGCATTATGAATTAGTTGGTTCAACAAGAGTATGTTAAAATAAGAGAATTTTTTGAAGCTCACTAAAACACTGATATACTTGGCCAGTGAAACCTTTGATCCTACAGGAGTTATAACATGCTGCAGCCTACTACAGGCAGTTTTGTAGGAAGTTAATCTCTGTCCTGGAGGTGGGGAATTCCATGACTGTATATTAGCCAAGGAGACGGGTTCTGCAATTCTTTTACCTTTCCTTGGGCTCCAGCGCCTCTTGCCATTTTCTGTTTTATAAATAACAAAGGACTTTGCTGCCAAACCCTTCAAGGGATCAACCTTTACATTAATTTCTCTTTTGAAAAACATGTAAAAATTAGCTTGAAAAAATTGTTTTAGGAACCTTTTGTAAGTTTAGAAATGACTCTTTTTCTCCTCCAGAGTAATATAGCCAATTCTGACTTCTAATTCAGATGGATATTCCACCTGAAAGGAGATTGGGGTTGATTGGTCCTTCTGCTCACATTATATTCAGGTAGATGGAGCTAGAATTAAGTCCAAGTGTGCATTTTCTTTCAGGACGTTTTACCACGATACTAGAAAATATTACAAGTATCTTACCAGACTGCTTTTTAAAATTTGATTCTTAGTTAGAACCACTGCTGTTAATATCCCTCTACCCCACCTGCCACCAAATATAACAGATTTGTAACCTAATTAAATTTTAACCATACTTGGTGAATGTGATAATTACAGAAAAGTACAATGGGATGCACGAATTGCCTAGTGAATTGAATAAATGTAACAGCTTATTAGGGCTTCTCTCTCAGTGGCACTTTATCAAGGTCTTTTGATAATACTATTATACTCTTGAGTTTCCTCCCCCTTCCTTTTTCTTTTTTGAAAAAATCTTTCCTTCTCCCTTTGTTCCCTTCGTCTGTTGAAATATATTCCCATTTACGGTATTTGGTTAGAGTCTGGTCTCAGGATATTAATAGTAGGAGGGTGAACATATTATTACAGATTTGAGTTTTCATTTAGATGGGAACATTATCACCATTGTCCATAATATGAATTTGCATGCTATCTACTTTATGTTATTAAAAAAATATATATTCCTATTAAGTAAGGAGTGTTTTTACTTCCTTTACTTAACTTTGTTGTTGTTGTTAAGTGCCCTAGAGTTGGTTCTGACTGAGAGACCCTGTATAGAGTTTCTGAGGAGCAGCTGGTGTGTTCGTACGACCGACCTTGAGTCCCGGTTCTTATCCTGTAGCATCACAACAGGACTCCTTACTAAGCCTGTTGATGTTAAGTGTCTGCGAGTTGCTTGTGACTCATAGCAACCCTCCTGTAGGGTTTGTGAAGCTATACATCTTTGCTGGAGTGTCTGGTGGGCCTGAACTGCCGACCTTGTGGTTTCCAGTCCAGCTCTTACTATACAAAGGAACAGGAAAATGTAAAACATTAACCTCCCCCTCCCAGAAAACATTAATTGCTCTCCCCGCCCAGGAGATAAGCTAGAATGTTAATCAGGTTACTGAACAGGAGCAATCCTCCCCATCCAGGAGACAAGCTAAAATGTTAATCAGGTTACCAAGAGGGACCAATCTTCTGGTTTCCCTCCTGTCTTCAAATAGGTCCTCAACCTAGCCCCTCTCCAATTCTGACCCCATATTAAGCCTGTACTTCCCTGCATTTGGGGCTCAATATGTAGAAAAGTTAGCTCCTCTGAGACAGCCGCCTTAATAAAATCTGAAACTCTGCTTCACCTCTTTGAGTGGCCTTGGTTTCTTCGGGGACAGAACTACAGCTGCTGTAACACCCTAGGATGCAGAGCTGCTGTAACACTGGGATCTAGAGCTGCTGTAACCCATAGCCAACACGCTCCCATACAGAGCTTAGTGAGTAGAAGATGATTGTAGGGCGGCTGAATGTGGTGTGAGCAGGACTGTAAATGCATATAAGGACTCCTGATGTGGTGCTGCATGCTAAGCACTGGACTACTTACTAACCGCAATGTTGGCAGTTCAAACCCACCAGTCGCTCTTCAGAAACCATATACAGGATCACAATGAACTGGAACTGAATCTACAGCACTTAACAGCAACAACAACAGAGGTATCGTTAGCTCAGGCGTCTGACTTTCATGCGCTTCACTCATGTGACTTGGTCTTGGATCTGAAAATTGGGCAGAAATATCACTGAACCTTCAGCTTCATGAGTAAAGAAGATTCTCGGTGATTAGTAACATTACATCAGATGTCAAGAGGGCTGCTAACATTTTATTCAGGTCTGCAGTGAACTTCCAGCCCTTCTGTTTGAACCCAGAGTACTAATCTAATTTTGTTCTGCCTTACTGCTTTTCAAAAACATTTTAAGACCAACTTTATAATTCTTATAATATAGTCATCTAGTACTAATTGTATATGATTTATTTATATTTAGATGTAGTTGGAAGGAGTCCTGGCAGTGTAGTGAGTTCCCAGCTGGGCTGCTAACCCGCAAGGTCAGCAGTTCAAATCTACCAGCAGCTCCGAGGGTGAAAGTTGAGACTTCGTGTTCCCGTAAAGATTTACAGCCTCAGAAAGCAATGTAGTGGGTCGCTATGAGTTGGAAGCAACTCGATGGCACAAAACAATCCTGATACTAATGTGGACAGTGGTAGCTCCATAGTGGACATGTGGACCTCTCACTTTCCATGTAGGTGGTGTGGTGGCTGTCATATTGATTTTCAATCAAGACAGCCCCATGCTGCAGTCCAGGGTTCCATTTCTGGCCAGTGAACTTACTATATGTACAGCTACCACTGCTGGTGTGGTGCTGTAGGATAAACACTGGACTGTAAGACCATTGGAAATGCAAGGTTAGTGGTTCAGACTCACCAACTACTCTTTAGACTCCTATACAGGGTTGCTGTGAGTCGGAACCAACTTGATGATGCTTAACAATAACACCACCACTTGTCTGTTCCACTTGTTTCACTGAGCTTCCTGACTATGGTGGACTAAGTAGTAACGCTTGGTGATCTTCTTCAGAACATTTTGTACTTGTGTGTAAGTGCAGTTGAGTCATTTCTGTATAGAGTTTCCAAGGAGCGGCTGGGTAAGTTTTAACCACCAACCTTGTGATTCAAATGACCTTGTGATCCAGTGCTTATCCACACCAGGACTCTTGCAGAAAACTAGCCTGTGAAAATCCTGTGGATCACAGCTGTCTGATCTTTAATTGAACAGGGGGATGGTGCAAGACTGCACAGTGCTTTGTTCCAGTGTTCTTAGGTTTGATGAGAGTCAGAGGCCAACTTAGAGGCAGGTAGCAACAACATCCCAGTATTCAGCCAAAATTTCCTGACAGTTAGTGACATCCTGAGGCATTTATTCCCTTAATCCAGGGATTAGAAAGATTGCCCATGGGCCAAGCCTTGCCTACTGTCTGTTTTTTGTAAAGGAAGTTTCATTGGGACACAGCCATACCCATTTGTTTAGGTAATGTCTATGGTTGTTTTTACACTACAATGGTAGACTTAAGTACACTTGGCTCTGGTGACCTTACTGCCAGCAAAGCCTGAAGAAGTATTTACTCTCTAGACTTCCAGAGAAAAAGTTTGCTGATTCCTGCCTTAAGCTCAGAATTTGCTATCATCCTTGATTACTCTTTGGAGTGTCCAAATATATTCTATCAGTAGAATGAATTTCCTTTTTAAAACCATTTCCCTCTTTCCTTCGTTTTTTTATAATCTCCCACATGAATTCAGCTTTTCACATTATTTTACATTAAACTGCTTTTCTCACATCTTTGCTCCTTTCCCCCTTTTTATTGTGCCCTGTGCCACCAGTGCCATATTTGTTAAATATTGCCTCTCGTGTGGCGCTGTAGGATAAGCACAATAAAGGTTAGTTTGAACCGCAAGGTTGATGGTTCAAGCTCACTAGCTGCTCCTTGGAAACCCTCCCTAAGAGTCAGAACTGTCCTGACAGCACTTAACAATAACAACAACAACCTGCTCCTTAAGGCTTTCTCTATAGTTTAAGCCCTGACTCCATTTTACAGAAATTCTTTCTAATCATGAAATGTTGTTTGGTGCCATCCAGTCGATTCCGACTCATAGCAACCCTGTATAGGACTTCCAAGGAACAGCATTGTGGCTCAAAGAGAGTTTGCGGTCCAGTGCTTTATCCCACAGTGCCACACCAGCGCTCCATGGAACGTTTCCCCTTACTTTTCCACCTCCTTGTCTTTGTGCAAGGAGCCCTGGTGGTACAATGTTTTAGATGTTAGACTGCTAATGGAAAGGTCAGCAATTCACACCCACCAGACGCTCCACAGGAGAAGGCTGAGACAATCGGCTACCATAAGGATTTATAGTCTAGGAACCCAATGAGGCAGTTGGATGCTGTCCTACAGAGTCTCTGTCAATTGGACTCATGGCAGTGAATTTGGATTTTTGGTTATTTGGTTTTTCTTTGTCTATGTTCTAACATCTCCATAAAATATTCTTTGCCTCCGTTTTTGCCCTCTCCTACTCCTCTCTGTCCACAAAACTCTCACATATTTCCTCAAGATACTTCACCCTATCTTTTTGGGTTCGGACACTCTTTTTCTTTCTGTTCTATATTACCTGTACATCTGTGTCATGCAAGGGCATTTTGCTGCAAGTTGCATTCTTTGTAAGCATTTACATCTCATTCATTATAAATTGTAAGCTTGTTGACTGCAAGGTGCATGTCTTCCTAGTTACTGTGCTCCCTGGAACACTCACCATAATAAGCCGCTGAGTTAATTGCAGGAGGCAGGCTTTTATGTGGACTGAATTATTAGTGATCGCAGGGTCTTTCTTAGATGTTGGACAGTGCTTTGGGGTGTTGTAGATAAAATTCTTGAGGAAATCAGATGTTAGTTTCATGTATGTTCATGAAACTGGAAGGATGTTTTCATTTTATAAGGTATTTCACATTTGCTTAAGTATTTGTGTGCAATGATGTGCTTGGTACTGAGCAAAAAAAGTAAAACCATGCCGTCGAAGTAGGCAGTAATTCTCTTGAATGTATTACGTAATCTACCAGTCAGATTTATTTAAAACTAAACTGTTAAGTGTTCTTCAGCATTCTAAATGGCACAATAACCAACTACTCTAATAAGTTCAGGTTTCCTGATGGCACAGTGGGCCATGTGTTGGGCTGCTCACTGTAAGATCAGCAGTTCAAACCCACTAGTTGCTCTGAAGGAGAATGGTGAAACTGGCTGTTCCAGTAAAGATTTGCAGTCTCTGAACTCTGTGGAGCAGGTCTACGCTGACCTGTAGTCAGTGTCACTATGAGATAGAATTGACTTGATGGCAGATTGGTTCTACTGAATTATTAAATGAAATACAGGTGCTGTTAAACAGGTGTTTTATACTTTGCTTATTCATTCATTCATAATTTTTCTCTACAGCCTTTCCAGAAGGTTTGATATCATTGAGCTTATCATACAGAGCTGGTTCTGTTGAGACCAATTTTTGTTGGCTTACAGTTCTGAATTTGTGCTGCTGGAAAAAGTTTATGACGCCAAAACTGTGTGCCAGGTGTTGTGATTTTTACTTCCTGCTAGAATAATATACAATTCATGGGTCCAGGAACCTGGGTGCTGAGATCCTCAGCTTTCTGAATCTGTTTCAGAAATCTGTTTTGGTTTATATAACGCAGTATCCCCACATCTAGCAGTACAAGCAAAAAAGCATTAAAAAAGACACTCCAAGGAGATTGTAATCATTACAATGAAACAGTGAGTGTAAAACCGATGTTCTCCCATGCAAACTATCATTCAATTCACAATAAAAACTTAAAAACAAACAAGCAAAAACACACCAAAACTGGCATAAGTTGCTGAAGATTTGAAAATTTAGTTAAAAAATCTGAAAGGGGTATCAATAGTTTCTAGGAATAGATAAATACTTTACTTTGCTCTCTAGTTTCCTACCACAAAATCAGTCAGTGCTTAGCGTATACACAACTGTGTGAATGAATGAATAATAAACACATTAAATATTTTCTAACTCGGTCATAAGTCAAGAAATGCTTAGTGAGATGACAGATGTGTATACCGGTGATCCAGCAGTTCTTCATATAATTTATACTCGGGAAATCATAAGACAACTAAGCACAGATTTCATATCTAGGTTGCCATAATTCAAAAGTTTGTTTTGAAGTCCTCAAATCTGTAAATGATATTCTTTGTAAAGCCGTTTGCAACATTAAACAAATGGAAATAACCATTTTGCTTAGTAGAACAAGACTGGTTACATTATCCTAGTAGGATACAATGTCTAAAATGGACAAAGTGGATTTCTAGGTAAAGACACAAAGATATATTCAAGATGTGCTATATTTAGTAAATGCAAGTTGTAGAGAAAAATGTTGTGTTGTATCTTTGTGTTTAAATAGTGTGTGTGGTATGTGATTGTGTAAATATGAATGCAGCTCTATTTTCTTATATCTGCTTGCACACATGAGGAATGGTCTAGACATAAGCATCAACCATCATTCACTCTAAGATAGTTATTCTCTGGAGAGCAGCGCCGAGGAGCTATGTGGATTTCTAGTATATATAAGGTATTACATTTTCCCTCTAGTTTCAATTTAAAAAAATGCATATTTTCCTTTTATACAGGACAAAAAACTAAGAGAAAATAGAGTACGTTTTAGGATCATTTTCACTACTATTTAAAATAAGGAATTTATTGAAGGGTTAATTTTCTTCTGGAAAATGTATTTTTTTTTTTTTAAACAATAGTTCATTTCCTTGAGAACTCTATATAAGTAAAAATGAATTTGTAATGAGAAGATAAAGACGTTAACAGATTAGACTGTTATTATATTCTTTAATGGCAGGATAAATAGACACATAGTATAGGAATCTGATTATCATTTGCTATTATTTGTAGAATTTATGAGTACTATAATCAGTTCCCAAGGGTACACTTGTAAGCCAAAGAATACTCACTGTTTTCTCTTTAATCTTATAGAAAAGCCCAAGAGGAAAACAAGAAAGTCGTGCTAGCTGGATGTGTTCCTCAAGCCCAGCCTCGTCAGGACTACCTTAAGGGACTGAGTGTCATAGGGGTAAGTTTGTCCCTGATGGTGGGAAAGGGAAAATTTTATATTACTAAAGCCTGTAATACCTACACATTTCATTTTCTGTTTCTAGGTTAGCTTCAAACTGTTAACACTTAGGACTGTTGTAAACAAATGCCTGTAACTATATCACCTCAGAACCAAAGCATGTTCTAGGTAGTCTCCTTTTAAAATGACCTTTACTATGACCTTTGACTGTATAAGGTAGTCTCCTTATACAGTCAAAGGTCATAGTATGGCTCTGATAGTACAGTGGTTACATGCATCATTGCTTGCTCTCCTGAAGGTTGGAGGTTGAAACCCACAGTTGCTTAGTGGGAGAATAGACCTGGTGATCAGCCCAGGAAAGTCTGTGGGACAGTTCTACTCTATTTCACAGGGTCACCAGGAGTCAGAATTGACTCAAAGACACATAGCAACAGTATCCTACGTCCCTGCATGGTGCAAATGGTCTGTGCTAGACTACTAACTTGAAGGCTGGCACTTCACACCCTAGCGATCCACTTCCATAAAGATTACAGCCAAGAAAACCGTCTGGGGTAATTCTATTCTGTGGTCCCCATGAATTGGAATCAGCTTGACAGCAGCTGTTTGGTTTCATTTATTTATTTATTATTATTGTTTGTAATAACACTTTGGCCTTGGCCTGCTTGTCCAATGTCCTCTTTTGGCATATTATTCCTACCACACTGAACTGCTTGTCATCACTCAGTGCACAGATACCACATCCCTAATGCTGCTGCTCCAAGTCTTAGCTCCAGCATTACACATTCTGTAAAACCCTCTTTGACCACTCTGAACCACCTTCAATAATCCAATCTCTGGTTCCCTTTGCTGACTGGGCAGTTTCCTATCATTAGCTCACTTAGCAATTCACATAACTGTGATTGTAGGTTATTTATTTGATTTGTTGAAGAAAGCCTGCCTCTGTATATAAATTGTAAGCTTCATGAGGATAATTTTTCCATTTTCGTTTCTCACTCACCCTATGCTTCCCCAGCCTTTTTTAGGGATGTGTGACATGTAGCTTTACTTAGTAAGTGCCAGCTGAATGACTGGATGAATGAACTGCTGTCTCCATTGGCATGGTCTTTTCCTACTTGGCAGTCAGTTAGTTCTGTGAAGCCAGTAAGTCTCAATCTTTCCTCACTGTATTCATCACTGTTCTCAACTCACCTAGATGAACTTGACACTCATCCAGTAATCAGTGACCAAACAGTGCTGCTTCTTCCTTCTCACCAGTCTGTTGAGTTGTCCTCAACTCAGCTCAAGCGTGGTCACCTTTAGAAAGGTCCTTACTAATTTAGCATACACGAGAGCGAGTAAAAATTACCCGCACTCTGGCTGTCGAATTTATTTCTGGCTACTTTCAGAAAAGACAAATACATAATTCTCGACATAATCTCCTTGCTTTTCAATACATTTTGTCCATCTGTCAACAAGGTTTCGTATTCCCTTATTAAGAAATGTTTTAGGCTGAGCTGTGAGTCACAAATGCACCACTGCCTTCACTTCTTCATCAGAGGTGAATCTTTGTCCTCAAAGGTCTACTTTCAGGGGAAAGATGAAAGTCTAATGGAGCCAGATCAGGACTAGAGGGAGGATGCTTTAACACCTCAAAAGAAAGTTTTTGCAGAGTGTCAACAGTGTGTTCAGAGGTGTGTGGACGTGCATTGTCATGCAAGAGCACAAAGCCCTTGGATAGCAGTCCTCTGCATTTAATATGAAGTTTAGGCTTCAACTCTTCAGTGAGCAACTCACTGTAATGAGCACTGTTGATTGTTGAACCTTTTTCCTGATGGTATTCTGATAATCCCTTGAGAATCCCAGAAAACTGTAAGCATCCATTTTCCAGCTGATTGTTGGCTATTGAACTTTTTCTTGGTCGGCGATAGAGGATGTTTCCTTTCCATCCTCTTCCGTTTTCTCTCAGGCTCATAGTAATGAATCCATGTCTCGTCACCAGTAATGAGTTTTTAAAAGAAACCTTTTCTTCAAGTATCAGTCCAAATTTTGCCTGTAGATGTCCATGTTCACACCTGCACAATAGTGACCTTGAATGGAAAGCACTGATAATACTGTGCAGCCAACAGAAGTTTTAATATAACTGGGGTGTGGATAATGTTTTATTCATCCTCTGTGTGTGTGTGTGTGTGAGAGAGAGAGAAAGTTAGAGAGAGAGAATTGTCTATTCATAGAAAAAGAATTTATGGGAATACTTGGCATTTGGATTGAGATTGATAATGATTTTTTCCTCATTGGATGTAACATTGACAGGTTTCTATATTGTATTCTCAGTGTAATGAACTTGTTTTCTGCTGTGAGACCCTTGCCCTGCTAGTAAATTTAATAATCTTCTCACTTTAAACAAACAGAACCTGAATGTTTGGTAACTTTAGTTTGTTTTCACCATTTGTCTGCTTACATTTTGATTTCTCTTGGTTTAAGCACTGAAATGAATATTGGCCTCCTGAGTTATCTTTTCATGTTAGACTTGCTTTCTCCATAAACAAAGTCCTGCTGTGTTAGGGAAATAGGAAACCACTTACAACTCTGTCTTTGAGATGGAATGTGGTAAAAGCTTGAGGTTCATCTTAGATTTTATCCCAAAGCTTTCTCTTACTGGAATTGCAGGATTTTATTTGTAGGGCAAAAACCTTTTTTTCTGTGTGTATCGTGGTAACATTTTTTTCTTTTTTTTAAACTTCGTTGTGGGCAGGAAACAGCTTAATATATAGAGAGGGCTTTAAAACATTTGTGGAAAAATGGAATGACTTTTAAAGAATCATCTACTAAAAGGTCATTTCATTTTCCCACAACTTTTCGAAGTCCCCTTCTATGTTAGGATGTAGGGGAGATTTCCAGGATAGTTTAAGAGGGACACCAATACTGTTAATGTATGTACCTATGGAGTCCTGGTGTGGCATTGTGGGTTAATGCGCCAGACTGCAAAGTCGTTTGAACTGCAAGGTCAGACAAGCTCACCAGCTGCTCCTCGGAAACCCAATACAGGGTCGCTGTGGGTCGGAATCGACTCAACGGCACTTAACAACAACAACGGAGCTGACAAGTAAACATTTTTTTTTGTTTTTGTTTAATGTAGCACCCTTTTTGTTCTTTTAGATAGTCTCATTTTATTACCACAAAAATTGTGTAGATTTATTTTATTTTACTCCTTTATAATTGGAGAAATATATATTGTAAAAAGTGAAGAGGAAGAAAACTCCAAATGTCATCTTTCTAACATGGTGACCCTACTACCCCGAAGTTTGATGGTTGGAACCCACGCAGAGGCGCCTTGGAACACAGGCCTGGTGATCTGTTCCCAAAAGGTCACAACCATGAAAACCTTATGGAGCAATTCTACTCAGACACACACGGGGTTACCATAACTTGGAATTGACTCAATGGCAGTTAACAACAAAAACAAGCATAGAGCAGGGGAAGGTAGAATCCCCACTGAATAGTCTAAACTGGTCTGGTGGAAGGAGATGGGCGTAAGATTCATATGATTCAAAAGTGAGTAACTTTTTATGACTAATTGCGACTGTCACAACTGTAAAGGTAGAAGTTTTGTAGCAAAATGGGGAGAGTAGTTAATCTTACAGTCCAGAAACGAAGGACCCTAGGACCATCAAGGGAGAAGAGCATGAGCGGAATGTGGGGACCTTATCCAGAGAAGTGACACCAGAGATAGAGGCGGAGATAGGGACATGGAGAGAGGGAACAGCTGAGGACTCTAGACTCATAGAAAGAGAAAGGCTGTGTGCTGGCGGCTAGGAGGCAGGCTTGCAGAATGTGCCCTTTGGTTGTTTAAATTGTTATATATTCCTGAGTATTTTTGTGTACATTGAAAAAAAACTAAACAACAAAAAAAATAGAGGGACTAGAAGCAAATATTGTTGAATGATGATGTATTGGCTGTAATCATTGCAATGAAATGAAATATGATAGGATGAGTGTAAAACTGATGCTCTCCCATGTAAACTATCATTCAATTCACAATAAAAACTTAAAGAAAAAAATAGGGCAATGATACTTTACAAAGTTATTATGAAAATTTTAAAAATCGGTATAATAAAAAAAAAACAAGCACAGAATTATTATAATGTGCTTATCTTTATCAGACTTTTAAGCTTTGTATATTTTACTTACCTGTAATCTCAAAATGGGGAGCTCTGGTAGTGTAGTGGTTACGAATCGGGCTGCGAACCTTAAGGTCAGTGGTTCGAAACTACCAGCTGCTCCACGGGAGAAAGATGAGGCTTTCTACTCCCGTAAAGATTTACACCCTCAGAAACCCTGTACAGGGTTGCTACGGGTCAGAACTGACTCGACGGCACTTAACAACAACAACAATCTCAAAATGGAGCCCTGGATGAGCAGTGGCTAAACACTTGTGTACTAACTGAAAGGTAATGTAGTTCTAACCCACCAGCTGCTCAGTGGGAGAAAGGTGTTTGTGTGTTTCTGTGAAGATTTCCAGGTTAGGAAACCAATGGTGCAGTTCCATTCTGTTCCATGGGGCTACGGTAAGTCAGCTGAAAGTGAAGAGGACTTAAAATATTTACTGATGGAAGATCAAAGAGCACAGCCTTCCGTATGGATTACAACTCAATGTAAAGAAAACAAAAATCCTCACCACTGGACCAATAAACAGCATTCTTATCAATGAAGAAGAGATTGAAGTTGTCAAGGACTTTATTCTTCTTGGATCAACTATCAACACTTGCGGAAGCAGCAGTCAAGAGACCAGATGACGTATTACATTGGGCAAATCTGCTGCACAGGAACTTTTTGAAGTATTGAAGAGTAGAGATATCAGCTTGAGGACTAAGGTGTGCCTGACCCAAGCCATGGTATTTTAGTAACCTCATATGGATGTTAAAGCTGGATAGTGAATAAGGAAGATCGTAGAAGAATTGATGCCTTTGAGTTGTGGTGTTGGTGGAGAATACTGAAAGTGCCATGGACTTCCAAAAGAACCAATAGATCTGTTTTGGAAGAAGTGCAACCAGAGTGCTCCTTGGAGGCCAAGATGGCTAGGCTTTGTCTCTCCTACTTTGGACACATTGTCCGGAGAGAACAGTCGCTGGAGAAGGATGTCATGCTGGGTAAGGTGGAAGGTCAGAGAAAAAGAGGAAGACCCCCAACGAGATGGATCAGCCATGTGGCATCATTGATGGTGTCAAGTGTGGCAGAGGTAGTGAGGTTGGCCCAGGATCGGACATTGTTTCGTTCTGCTGTGCATGGGGTCGCTATGAGTTGGTTCTGACTCGATGGCACCCAACAACAACAACGATATGTCAGAATTGACTTGACAGTGGTTTGTTTATAATCTCAAAACCTGTTTTGTATCCATCTTTTCCCATGTAATTCCATGAATTTTTAATCATTTAAAGTCTTGTAAGAATGTTCTATTGAGGAACATTTCGTAATTTATTCAGCCATTTCTTGATTGTTGTTGTTGTTAAAATGCCATCAAGTCTTTTCTGACTCACAAGCACTGTGTATTGGGTTTCTGAGACTGTAAATCTTTGTGGGAGCAGAAAGCCTCACCTTTCTTCCTAAGAGCAGCTGATGGGCTTGGAGCACTTGACCTTGTGTTTCCCAATCCACTGCTTATCCTACAAAGGCTCCATGATCCTATTTCATAATTATTGGATATATTTATAATTTGTAGAAAATATACAAAATACAATAATGCTCACAATGTTCTTTTATTTTAATTTAATGTAATTCGTTTATGAAAAGATCCTCTGAAGTGAATCACAGTGTTATTATTTATTTTAATTTTTAGTGTGATTCAAGTGAAGGTTTACAGACAAGAACATGAGTTTTTTTACCTTCAACAAATCATACACTTTGTTTCATCTCAATGATTACAATCCCCTCCATGCAATAACAGTTATCCTGCTTCCGACCTATGGTTCCTATTTCCATTTCACGTACCTTCCCATCCCGTCTCAACTCTGTCTTTAGGTAAATGTTGCTCTTTTGATTTTGAATGATTGATCATTCTATGTCATGAACATCTTACTAGTGTTGCTGCCCCTCCCTATATCCCCATTGACTGCTTGGCTGAACTTGGGCCATGACAGTGAGTTCCTTTCCAGACCTGGAAGGTGGTTGAGGGCCATAGTCTTAGGTTCCTTCAATCTCTTTCTGACCAGTAAACCCAGTTTTTTTTTTTTTTTTTTTTTTAAATACTTTTGAATTTTATTCCACATTTACTGCTGCTCTATCTGGGACTTTCTACTATGATCCCTTTCAGAGCAGTTGGTAGTAGTAGCTGGGCACCATCTAGTTCTTCTGGTCTCAGAATTATGGAGATTAATGTTTACATGCTCCAGTAGTGCATTGGATTAATTGATTTCCAGCATCCTCAGTTCTTATCACTCTTGCTTCTTCTGTACCTAGAGAGACAAATAGTGTCACCTTAGATGAATTTTAGGATCCCAGATGCTACTCATCAAAGTAGGATGTAGAACATTGTCTTTTGGACTATGTTATGCCAATTGACCATGGTGTCCCCTGAGACTATGGTTCTAAGCCCCCAGGCCCAGCAACTCATTGCCTTAAGATATCTGCTAATATCTTAAGAGGTTTTCATCATTTTGCTCCCAGCATGCTCCATCACATTCATAGTTGGAATCACATTACTATTAACATTTCAGAGTTATAGTTTAATGACCTGTTTACCATCAACTTTAGTATTATTAATAAATAATAAATTTATTCTCCAGAGTCCTAATATGACATTGCAGGATAAGCGCTGGACTGCTAACCCCAGTGTTGGTAGCTCAAACCTGCCAACTGCTTCTTGGAAACCCTATTCAGGGTTATTATGAGTTAGACCTGACTCTCATACTAATAGCAGCACCACCACCACCAAGATTATTCTCCAGGGTTTTATTTATTACCACTGATTTTTATCACAGAACAGAAAGTAATTTGGTGGGGGAAATGACTTAGGTAGCCCCCAAATCATTTGTATTTTGTATTTTTGTGTTAAGAGGGGCCCGTTTTGGTGGAAAATGGTTAGAATTACTATGAAATCAGATATCTGTAGTAAGTTAATTTACAATGAAATAGAGAAATGAGCTGTATTGGTTTATACTAACAGCAACAACTCCCCTCTCCCCCCAAAAACCCAATTCCTAAGTGTTAAAAAAAAGGGGGGACTATGAAGATGTTTAAATTCAGTGACTTGGGAAGATATTTTTAGGAGTACATTTGGAATTGTACTGCATAATTGATACATGGCATGAGGAAAGAATGCTATTCCTTCACAGAATTCCTGTGATGGAGGATGGTAATAGAGGTGTTAGGAAGAAGATGTGTTACTCTGTTGACCAAATGAGGCCAATCACAAGCTGATTTCAGTTGGTAGGGACCACTGGGTGGGCAAAGGACTTATGCAGATCTGAGTTAGAGCACATAGTGTACCTGTGCTGAAAAGCACTTATGTAGTGAGCTTGTGGGAAGATATTTATTTAGTAGGAAAGAAAGAAGTCTTGGTGGCACAAATGACTAATTGCTCTGTTGCTAACCTAAGAGTTTGACAGTTTGAACCCACCCAATTGCTCTGTGGCAGTCTGTTTCCATAAAGATCACAGCCAAGAAAACCCACAGAGCAGTTTTACTTTATAACACATGGGGTCATCATGAGTTGGAATCAGCTTGGACAGCAAAAGAGAGATTATTTTTAACCATTACAATACACTCATTTTCATCAGCGTTAGCCCTCAGAAAAGGAGTCTGGAATTTGCTTTAATGATCAAGAATAGTAACCGACCGACACCTGATAATCCGTGTCAGCCTGATTTGACCTTTGAGTCTTGTATTGTTGGCTGTCCAGCCCTGTCCTAAAATGATGTATTTGTGATAATTATTATTTAAAGGGTGGAGAATGGAAAGAAAGTAACAATGTCAGAATCAGAGGTAAGGCCTTTCAGCCTCTGGGATTGGAAGATCTGACTTTGGTGACGTTAACACCTGCATTTCCCCTCTCCTGTGACACAAGTCTATCCTCTTCACATTGGGAAATGAGAAGGAACATACTGGATAAATTAATTATTTTTTTTAAACCATACTTTCTTCATAAGAGTTTCAGAAGTAGTCTGTCTCCCCTTTTTCCTAGTCTATCAGCTGAACCCTGTCCACTGTGGGTGACCCTGCTGGTCTATAAAATACCGGTACCCTAGATTCCAGAAGCACAGCAATGCTGACAGACACATAGCAGTGGAACCCTGTCAGATAGCATCACAATATTGAATATTGAAACATGATGAAGAGCACCAGAATATTGTCAGATGTAGTGCTGGAAGATGAGCCCCTCAGGTTGGGAGGTCCTCAAAATACAACTGGGAAAGAGCTGCCTCCTCAAATTAAGAGTTGATATGAATGGAATAAAGCTGTCTGGACATATATTTGCTGATGGGGCACAACTCAAAATAAGGAGAAACAACTGTAAGCATCCATTAATAATTGGAACAAGGAATGTGCAAGTATAAATCCAGGAAAATTGGAAGTTGTCAAAAATGATATGGATCATATAAACATCAATATCCTAGGCATTAATGAGCTGAAATGAACTGGTATTGGTCATTTTGACTATGACAATCACATGGTTACTGTGCTGGTAATAACAACTTGAAAAGGAATAGCATCACAATTATCATCAAAAAAGAACATGTTAAGATCTGTTTTGAAGTACAACTCAGCCTGTTATAATATCCATACGCCTACAAGGAAGACCAGTTAATACAAATTTTTTAAAAAGTATCCAAATTTAGCTCCTCTGCTTAAGCCAGTTGAGATTAAATTGAAGAGTTCATTTCTACTTATTACCATTTGTAAGTTACTCTGTATTTAGCAATAGGTGCTTCCCTGGTCTTGTGACTGGATTACATACTGCTTCCCTTCTCTCCACCTCCTGTGTTGGCACAAAAATTCCTTTTAGATCAGCCAGTAAGAAAGCAGGATGTTGTTTGCCGAAATCAGGTGGAATAATAGGAGTAGTAGATTGTTTCTTCAACTGGATAAGTACTTACTGACTGCCCACTACTGCTTTTGTCTAGGAATGCAGCAGTGTCTAACTGTCAAAGCTCCCTATCCTCAGAGAACTTCTGTTCCAGTTCTCGGGGACAGGTACCATGTGTGAATCTGAAACTTCTCCAGCTCCCCCAGAGAATCCAGTAACATGGTTCCCACAGTGAGATTGACTAGTTGAGACTTTGTCTTTAAGGTCCAGTGGGATGTATGCTGTGTGCCTATCAGTTAAAAGTTGTGTTAGGGCAGAGAAGGGAGAAATAACCTTTACTTGCTGCGTTCTTTCTAAGGCACTCTCAGTTCCCAATTGCTGCAATACCCATTATCAATAGAAATGACATCTGTTAGGAAGGTTGGCACTTACTCTGTAACCAGAAAGCTTGTTTCTAAAATTGTGTGTTTTGTGTTGCTTTTCTGTGCTAATAAACAAGGGTTGCATTCAGACTCTCCCTTGGTGTTAATTCATTAGACTTTGTGTCACTGTATTTCTAGAAATCCTAAATAAAGCACACATTAATAGCAGTATAAAGCATGCAGTTCACAGCACAATATATAATTTGATGTTACAAATGTGTAAGCGGCCAAACTTGCTGAAGTGCCAGCTGTGAGCTCGGCAGGCAGGTGTTCATCTTCTGTGGCACGCCAAGCAGAAACGTGGTGTAACACAGGTGCCCACTTTTCTCTGTGACTATTACCAGGTTGATTTGCGGCAGCTTCAACATCTTTTCAGGCAGGCGGCTCTAATCCTGAGAAGTCAAAACAGCACGATGACTGTTTCAAATGTGAATGTACTAATTTTGAAAATTATGTATGTCAGTAAAGCAGCATTTGAGAGAGGCTATACTTGAGAGCATTTCTATCATATACCAGGTTGCTAAGAGTAAACAAATTCGTGATGTGGAGCAGTGTTACACTGATGATGCCGTCTCATGCCCAGGACAGAAGCTAAGAAACGATCTTTTCTCCTATGCATTTGTCTCTGCTTCATGTGTCTCAGATTTCTTTATGTTGTGTTCAGTTTGTTTTTTTTTTAACCTTTAATGATCAAAACGGCAGTATGGTAAGGAATGAAATGTAAATTTAAACGGCCTTTCATGGTAAAAGCAATTCAGCTTGCCGTTGGCAGTTAACCAGAGGTGCCTTGGTGATCCATTTCATGATCCATTTCTGAAAAATCCCTTCCAAGTCTTGTTATTTTCACAGACTCCTCTAAGCTTGCCTATAAGCATACAGTTTTCATCTACTGAATTATTAAAAGGTAGGAATACCTGGGTGGTATAAATAGTTAAATGCTCAGCTACTGGCTGTTCAAATCTACCCAGATGCTCCTTTGATAAAAGGTACTGCCAGTTTCCTTCTGGAAGATCCCAGCCATCAAAAGCCCTATGGAGCACAGTTCTTCACGGAAACAGAAGGGCCGTTGTGAATCGAAATCCACACGACAGCAAGTGGTTTGACTTTCACTGTCAGTGCACCATTCAGTTCTGATGTGGCACTACAGGATAAGCACTGGACTGCTAACCACAGGGTGGTGGTCCATACCCACCAGCCGCCCCATGGAAACCCTGCATAGGGTTGCTGTGAGTCAGAACCGACTCGATGACACGTGACAAGAACAACATAGTGATAAGAGCATAGATTCAGGAGATTGACAGCATAGGTTCACATCCCCACACCACCATTTACTGTGTGACTTTGCACAAGTCACTTAAACTCTCTGTGTCTCGGTTTCTTCATCTGTAAATTCGAGATGTAATAGATCCTTACTTTAAATTTTTAGGTATGTGTGTTATGCTTAGCAATGCGCTATATTAATTAGTATTATTGTTAATTCATTTACTGACTTGCATGGATTAAATTGTGTCTATTCCCAAAATCTGTATTAGCTTGACTGGTCCATGGTTCCCAGTGGTGTGGCAGTTATGTAATGATGTAATGTGGAATTTAACATAATGATCTCTCACGATGTGATACAATGCGATAAATCAATAGGAGGGTTAAGTGTGGGATGTTGTTGTTAAACGCCTTCGGAACTAATGACCCTGTATAGAGTTTCCAAAAGAGTGACTGGTGAGCTTGAACCACTACCTTGCAATTCAAATTGACTTTGCAGTCTTGTGCATTAACCCATAGTGCCACACTGAATCCCACCAGGACCCTGATTGGATGTTTGGGAGATTTCCAAACACATAGTAAAAGAAGACAGACATTGAAAGAGGAACCCGCTATCACCAAGCAGAATGAGCCAGGAGTGGAATACCTCCTTTGGACCTGGGATCCCTGCTCTGTGAACCTCCTGGATCCAGGGAATGGTTGATGTCAAAACACATGGAGATCTCGCAGGGATGCTGGGTCTACAGATGCTGAAAGGAAACAGATACCTTTCCCCAGAGTTGTTTGTGGTATTTCTGTTATAGCTGCACTAGCTATTTAGACACTATCAGAATCAATGTTGGCCAGAACTACATTTGGAATGAAGTTACTGCTTGAGGTACAGAGCTGAATAAAGTATAATTTTTCTCCTAAAGACCATGAAATCTGATGAGTGTGGTAGATGATTGTGATAGATATGCATAGGGATAAAGTGCTCTGGGTACTCAGAGACTGAGGTGGTTCTTGACTTGGGTTCCAGAGGGTGAGTAGTGTTTTGATGGATGGAGAAAAGGCTTTATGGCAGAAATGAAAACCTGTCTGAGGCACATGTGCTTAAGGATACTGGAGGGTAGGGTGGAAGAACAGCAATTAGTGTGTCTTGTTGAGTGTAACTGGGCCTGGGAGGTGAAGTGTAGTTTGAGGTACCACACGTGAGGTAGAGTCGTGAGGAGGAGAGGGGAGCCCTTGGGAGGCACAAATGGTTAATGTTTGC
>NW_006408558.1:5275779-5278163 GCF_000296735.1 Chrysochloris asiatica | reverse complement strand
ATGTTTGCTCAGCAAACATTAGGTCAGCAGTAAGGTCAGCAGTTCGAAACTACCAGTGGCTCCATGGGAGAAATATGAGGCTTTCTGTTCCCATAAAGATTTACAGCCTCAGAAACCCTGTACAGGGTCGCTATGAGTCAGAACCGACTCCATGGCACTTAACAACAACAACAAAGTCACCAAAAGCAAGGCTATTTCAGTTACACCAAAAAGTTCTCTTGTGCCTTGTTGTAGTCATTCTGCCCCACCCCCATTCTCCTTATTGCTACTTGACATCAATCCATCTATTTCTGTCCTTTAATTTTCTCTTTTTCAAATTATCATGGAAATGGAATTTTATAATATGCTAGCTTGAGTCTGGTTTCTTTCACTTAGTATTGTTGTTTTTAGTTGCTGTTGTGTCGATTCCAACTCATGGAGTAGAATTGTTCCGTAGGGGTTTTAAGACTATGACCTTAAAATACTTCCTGACATAGAAGCTGGATGATATGGACAACAAATGGCATCAGGAGTGGATAAAGACTCATTAACAAACCAGCAATATGTAGATGATATGACCTTGATTGCTAAAAGCTAAGAGGAGTTAAAATACTTACTGATGAAGATCATAGACCACAGTCTTCACTACGGGTTGCACCTCAATGTAAAGAAAACAAATATATTCACAACTGAACCAAGAAATAACATCATGATAAATGGAGAAAAGAGTGAAGTTGTCAAAGACGTCATGTTGCTTAGCACATCCCTAGAGCTGTCTTCAGAGGTACCTCTGGGTGGGTTTGAACATTCAACTTTTCAGCTAGTAATTAAGTTGTTAACTGTTTGGGTCACCCAGGGATTTACCATTTGATATTTATGTATGTTATTTCTTTTGGATTGACTAAGTGGCAGCATCAATGGGCTCAAGCGTGGCAACAATAGTGAGGTTGGCCCAGGATCGGGCAGTGTTTCATTCTGCTGTGCATAAGGTCGCTATGGGTCAGTACTGCCTTGATGGCACCTAACAACAACAATTTATGTGTATTATGGAGTTTATCTGTGGTTTCATCTATTTTTATTGCTTAGAATTATTCCGCTGTATGGATGGAGCACAGTTTATCTGTTCATCAGTTGATGGCCATTTATATTGTTTTCTGTTTGGGACTATTTTGAATAAAGCTCCTATAAGTGTTCATGCAGGGAGTTTTTGTTATATTTTATATCCTCACATATGTTATATTTCTTCTCTGTGCTTAGTAGAATATGGCAGAATAAATACTTGTTGAATGAATTTGTTTCCATATTATTCCCAGTTGTTAAAGCAGCATTTACTTTTGCATTGCTCTTTTCCCTCTTTTGTGATGCTGACTCTAACTATATGTCTATTTCTTACATACTATACTTTGGAAGGAGCTCTCGTAGCATAGTGGTTATGAATTGGGCTGTGAACCACAAGGTCAGCAGTTCGAAATTACCAGCTGTTCCATGGGAGAAAGATGAAGCTTTCTGCTCCCATAAAGATTTACAGCCTCGGAAACCCTGTACAGGGTTGTTATGAGTCGGAACCGACTCCACGGCACACAGACACCACCACCATAGTTTGGAAGGAGCCCTTGTAGTGTAGTAGATTATGAGTTGGACTGTGAAATGCAAGTTCAGCAGTTCGAATCTACCAGCTGCTCCTCAGGAGAAGGATGAGGCTTTCTGCTACTGTAAAGATTTACAGCCTCAGAAACCCTATACAGGGCCGCTATGAGTCAGAGCCGGTTCCACAGCACACCAACATACTTCAGACATGTTATTGGTAGGGATCAGTCCATGATGAGGGACGTCATGCTTGCTTGAGTGGAGGGTCAATGAAAAACAGGAAAACCCCTAAGGAAATGGATTTACCCAATGGTAGCAGCAATGAGCTCAGATGTAACACCAGTTGTGAAGATAGCACAGAAGCAGGCAGTGTGTTGTTCTGTAGGGCACAGGGCTACTGTGCGTTGGAATTGATTCAATGGCACCTAGCAATGACAACCACATATGAGCTTTCTATTCTGGCATACTAAACTACCACTAACTTAGTGCCTTAAAACAAAACACTTTTATTGTCTTAACAGTTGAGTTCAGAAGTGGAAAGAAGGGATCCATCCCTGCCACCCTCTTTTTAAAGGTCAGTGGGGTTTTCAGGTGTCTGTAAAGATTTGTTCTGATATTTCCTAAGTAGAAGGTGAAGGACAGGGTGTCATAGTGGTGCACTGGTTAGAGCACTCACTGCTAACTGGAAAGTGATCTATTAGATAGATCACTATTATCTTTGAGGACTGTGCTATGACAGTTGACCATGATGTCTCCAAGACTAAGGTTCTTAGCCCCCAGTCCCAGAAAATCAATTCCTCAAGTTGTTTGTTAGTATC
>NW_006408558.1:5252174-5272579 GCF_000296735.1 Chrysochloris asiatica | reverse complement strand
TCCGTCTTTTGATCATTCAGTAGTTTCCCCATAGAAGCCTTCAATATTGCAAGTTGAGGCTTTGCATTTTTTTCCTTTCATTTCTTTCAGCTTGAGAAATGCTGAGTGCATTATTCCCTTTTGGTTTTCTAACTCCAGGTTTTGAACATTTCATTATAATATTTGACTTTGTCATCTCAAGCTACCCTTTGAAATTTTCTGTTGAGTGCTTTTACCTCCTTATTTCTTCCATTTGCTTAAGTTTTTCTATGTTCAAGAACAAGTTTCAGGATCCATAGTTCACTGTAATTTTAGACCTGTTTATTACTTCTATTTCCTTTACCTCTTGCATTCCTCCCTGTGTCTTCCTCTGCCCTCATCATTCTTTCTCCAGCTTCCCTCTTTTTATATTGTCTTCTCCTTCATGTGTAAATCTTTTTGATTTCTTTGTCATTTGGAAGTTCTGCAGCTATACTATTTATTACTCTTTATGGCATCCCACATACATCTTAGGTTTTTTTGGACTTTTTCTTTCTTTTTTCTGATTGCCCTTCTATCAGACTAGAGGGATCCATTTTCAAGCTCACAATTTTGGTCTTTCATTGATTCAAATATACTCCTTTGCCCTTGTAATGGATTTTCTATTTCTGCTATCTCAGTATTAATCGTTGAGATTTTTATTTGCAAATTTTGTATTGCTTTCTAATTTTATTTTTTCCATTTGTTCTTAGGTTTTCCTGAATTTGTCTAAAGTTTTTATGTGATCTTCTTGCTCTAATCTGCAGGTTTCTCAAGCTATCAGGTACTATTTCAGTGTGGTTTGATTGACAGCTTCCTGTAAACACATAGCATGATGGAAGGAACCCCTGATTTCCAATTAGGGTCGTATTTGCAGGCACTGGAGGTGGTATTTTCTTGACACTAGAATGAATCGACATCATTTTTGTCTTTTCAGCTTTGCACTTTCTCTCTTCTCTGTGCAGTCCGTTTCTCCTGAAGGTTCACATTACTGCCTCTGCCGTACGGCTCATATGCCAGCATTACTGTCACCTGGCCAGAGGCTTACCTGGAAAATAGTATCTGAGTCTGGGTGCAGAATATCTGCTTGTTCCCTTACTGCCTCAGATCGATGGATTTTTTAATGCTAGTTAGATAAATTGTGTCGTTAACAATGCTAAGATCTGTAATCAAACTTCCTATAGGAAATCCCTTTTAAGTGACGACCATGAGCAGTAGCTAGCAGATACACACACACACACACACACACACACACACAGACACACACACTCTCACAGCATTGTCCACTTTGGGGCAAAACAGCATTCTCCAATCTAATTAAACTGCCCCCAACTGTTTATTGTGATAAAAGCTGTTTTATGTATTTGTACATTTTTAAGCTCTAAAAGCAGCATTCATACCACTTCCAGCCCCTCCCATCCCCTGAATGTCTAGATTTCATGTCAAACCTTCGAGTTAAATTTTTTTACCAAAAGGATATCACAAAGCATTTTACATTTGATTAACTAATCTCTAAGTGTGCACTGTATAATGTGGTTGTCAACAGTCACATGTGGCTATTTAAATTGAAATTGATTACAAAATTTAGTTCCATAGTTGCACTAACCACAGTTCAAATGTGTGACAACCCCATGTGGCTGGTGTCAACCGTATTGGACAGCTCAGCAGATGAACATTTCTGTCATCACAGAAAAGCCTGTTGGACAGCACTGCTCTAAACAATTAGGAAATTGCAGAATAGCACTTTTTATTATTTGTCTTCAGACACCTTTGTATGGCTAATTTCGTTCATGGCTCTTTAGTTATAACTTTGGGGTCATTCATAATAGCGGAATAAAATAGTTTTTATGGCTTTCTTTTAAAAGTTCTGCAGCAGAATGACTCATTGATGTTATTTATGAATTGTTTATTCACCAACTCCTTTCTTCACTGTCGTGAACATATGGAGTCAGTAATAGAACATACTGCACTTCTTTTTTTTTTTTTTTCCTTCTGTATATTTATAACTAAGTGCCTGAAGGATACAAGATACTGTTTTGTTTATTTTATTTGAATTATATACCACATTCTCAGCTCTTGTGTATTCAGGGCTACAGTTCATAGTATTAATTAAGAACAGCTTTCCTTTTCTCCCAGAAAGCATTCAGTACCTTCTTCATTTCGGTATGTGAATCTTGAGTTTGCTATCTTGCTCATGCTTATTATTTTCCTCTCCCTGCCCTCTTACCCCCACCCCATACTCTCCATTATTTTTTGTTGGAAATGAAAGTGGACACACTGTTTTCCTTCCATCATTACTTGAACTTCCCCCTTGCTTGTGTGTAATCAAGCACTTAAAAACAAACAAACAACCACAGGATATATTGTAAGATGCATACAATCAAACAAATACTACGTGACCATCAGGATAAAAGCAAGTCTCTCCTTATTGTGACCATGTAGTTTACTAACACTTGATTCATGGAGGGAAACATCACTTTTTCTTAGAAAGCTTTTGCTCCACCAAGTGTCTTCATAAAGCAGTTTTGAAAATGAGCAGAAACATCTCCTGCCTCCAAGAGTATGATTTAAATTTACCCCCCCAAAAAAATGTTTTAAGGAGCAGATAGAATTCCTGAATTTTTTGATAGTTAGTATAATATGAGGGTAAGTGAAAAAGTATTGCTACTAGGGTTCCAGTGTATCCATGTCTGGGTTTATTCCAAACAAAACATGTTTAAACATGTCTCTGCACTTAATGGATGGCTGCAGATAATATGTTTTTCTCATTCTTGTTTGTTATTTTTAAGTGCCATTGAGTTGGTTTTGACTCATTGCGACCCTGTATAGGGCTTCTAAGGAGCAGCAGCTGATGGGTTTGAACCACCAACCATGTGGTTAGCAGTCCAATTCTTATCCTACAGTGCTACACCAGAACTCCTCATTCTTGTTTGTTGTTGTTGTTAAGTGCTGTCGAATTGGTTCCAACTCATAGCGACCCTATATACTATTTCCAAGGAGCAGATTGTTGTTAAGTACTGTCAAGTCGGTTCAGACTCATAGTGACCCTGTATAGGATTTCTGAGAAGTAGCTGGTGGGTTTGAACTCCCAACTTTGTTGTTTGTAGTCCAGTTGTGATCCTACAGTGCCACACCCGGTGCCCTCAAAAAAAAGAAAAGAGTAAGGTACTTGATTTTGATGTTAGGGCTAATATTAAACACATTTTTTAAAAACTCAAAAGATATCGTCAAATCATTCAAGCTTTGCAACAAGTTTGTGGGACTGTTGCCCAACATGAAACAAAAGGTTTTCTATTGATCAAGCATTTTAAACAGGGTTGGGAAGACCATCAGCCTTGAGGAGTGAAGTAACTGAGTGGTGTCCAAAAACTAGTGGGAGAATTGCCACTGATGCAGTAGCTACTGAAGTTGGGATCTTACTCATATTGTCGGGCATTTACAATTTTAAGTGAATATTTTGGCCTCAGCAAGCTTTTGCCTCAATGGATTCCAAAAGCTTTGAACTAAGAATGGATCTTTCCGTCTGTCATTTAAGCAAGAAGGAAGCTAATGGAGATGATTTTGTGGAATGAATCCTAACTAGCAGCAAGTCTTGAATTTACTAATTTGATACAGAGAACAAGATCCAATCAGAACAGTGGCTTCCAAGGGGTTCTTCTGGGTCAGTTAAATTCAAGGCAGAGAGGTCAATCCAGGAGGTTATGGTGACTGTGTTGTGGGGATTTCAGAGTGGTCATTCTTTAAAGACCCAGGATGATTACAGGAACTTGTTCAAAGTTTAAGAAAATTTGAAACCACATTGGTGGGGACAAGGCCAGGAAAGTTGCACTGAAGAATCTTTTTTCTATCATGACAAAGCTCTTGCTCATTCTTTTAGGGTACGGAGGGTTATCCTATAAGATTTTAATTGGGAAACCTTACCCCATCCACCCTATGGCCCTAATCTTGCCTCCTCAGCCTGCCTTTTGTTCCATGTAAAGGAACATAGCTTGAGTTTCTTGAGGATGCCTAAACTACCACTTAGACATGGTGTGATTCAAAACAAAAAGAGAAACATATTATGACATTTGTTTAAAGATGTTGAAAGATCTTTGTTGTTGGTAAGTTCCGTCCAATTGGCTCTGACTCATAGTGACCCTGAATAGAATTTCTGAGGAGCAACTGGTGGGTTTGATCTACATTATTCAGTGTTCAGGTATGAAGACATGAAAGCCTGAAACTAGAGTCAATCATTGGAAATAGAAAGGGGTATTAAAGGCAAAAGAGATTGAGTAGAGGTGAATTTTTTTTACTGGAGGGATACATGACCCAAAGAAGTGTTTTGGAAACCTGAAAAGTGCATCTCCGAGAAAATGAATAGGAAAATGACCCAACAAACAGATGTTTCGTATCTTTTTGCAATAGCTATGAGTGTCTATTTAGTTGATTCTAGGTGTAGTTGTTACTAGTTGCCTTCACTAACATTGGTATGGTCAAGTCCATTGTCAAGGCCACTGAGTATTTTGAGTAACTTCCAACCCAGGGAACTCATCTCCCAGCATTGTATCGTACAGTATTCTATTGCGATCCATAGGAGTCTCATTGGCTAATACTTGGATGGAAATTGCTAGGTCTTTCTTCCTAGTCTGTCTTAGTCTGGAAGTTCTGTTGCACCCTGTCCACTATTGGTGACCCTGGTAGTATTTGAAATGCCAGTGGCATGGTCCCTGTATCATAGCAGTACTCAGGCCCCTTCACTACGACAAACTGGCAGATGGGTCCAAGATATCTAAGTATCTTAAAAGTATGTGTAGTGGATTTATTCAGTGGGAAAAAATTGTTTTTGTTTTTGTCTTTAAAGTTACCTTGCCTTTCTGCCGTGGTCTAACCCATACAAACCAAACCTGTTGCTGCTAAGTTAATTCCTACTTAGTCATTTATATCTGTCAGAGGGTAATGTTACCTATAAAGTCTTAAGGATGTAGAGCATTGTCGTAGCTCACACAGGACATGGTAGCCTCAGTAGTACCAGGGCGGAATGTCAGAGTGATTCATATGGTCTCTTACTATTTTCACATCTAATTATACCACCCAGTGGAGGTTTCAGATACCAAAGTCCTGGGGAACACACCTCTCAGAGGGGGCCTTACACCTATCTGCATATCTTGCCTTCACTGGAGTTAGATCTTTATAATCAGTATTTTACTTAGAAAGCTGAATCAAGGCTGCAGGCTGTAGAGTAGACATTAAGTTGTCATTGGCATTGTGTACAGAAAGCTGTGTGATGCTGTTCATGATTTTATATCCATATCTCCTCAGGAATTTTGTCTGGAGCGTGGACACCATTTCACCTCACTATGTTTCGTATCCCTATTTGCATTGACTGCTTACTTAGTTCTGTTTCCATATGGCTGTGTTTTTGCTTCCGTAGTTCATTGTCCTGCTGCTTGACCCCTTGTCAACACATGGGCTTCTGGAATGCCAATTCCTCACAACATTCTGCTCTCCGTCCTCAAAAGTTCTTTTGAATGAGCAAGAAATCTTTTATTTTGTAACTAATAAAGTAAGTGTTTATGTGTATACACAAACATAAACACACAATTAAATTATTCATTTTGACATAATTTTATACTTTCAGAAAAGTCGCAAGAAAAAACAAACAATTCTCACATACCTAGACTCCTCAAATGTTAGTATTTTAACAAATTTGCTGTAACTCTCTCTCTACATATATACACATACATATGTTGTTGTTGTTGTCAGGTGCCATTGAGTGGATTCTGAGTCATAGTGACTCTCTATAGGGTTTCCAAGGAGCAGCTGGTGGGTTTGAACGTCCCACCTTGTGGCTAGCAGTCCAGTGCTTATCCTATAGCACCATAGTAGGACAGAGGACATATATATATATATACACGCACGCGCGCACACACACACACACATATATGTATGTATATATATATGTATATAAAGAGCTCTGGTAGCATAGTGGTTACGAATCAGGCTGCAAACCGTGAGGTCAGCAGTTTGAAACTACCAGCTGTTCCGCTGGAGAAAGATGACGCTTTCTGCTCCTATAAAGATTTACAGCCTTGGAAACCCTGTTCAGGGTCGCTATAGGTCAGAACCGACTTGACAGCACTTAACAACAACATATATGTGTGTGTGTGTGTGTGTGTGTGTGTGTGTGATACACACACACACACACACTCACATTTTTTTTCTGATCCTTTTGAGAGTAAGTTACAAACATGATGCCCCTTTATTTAATACTTAAAAAAAACAAAACAAAAGACATTGTCTTAGAAAACTATAGTTTAATGACCAAACTCAAGAAGTTATCATTTACACAATACCATAAACTAGTTTTGAGTCCTGGTGTGGTGCTGCACTGCACGGCTGGTTTGAATCTCAAGATTGGCGGTTCAAACTCACCAGCTGCTCCTCGGAAACCCTATACATGTTCTCTACGTGTTGGAACCGACTTGAAGGCATATAACAACAACAATAACAACCATAAGCTAGCTTGGTACAGTGGGTTACATGTTAGGTTGCGAACTGCAAGGTTGGCAGTTGAAACTCACCAACGTCTCTTCTGGAGAACAGTGAGGCTGTCTGCTCTCATAAACATGTATCGCCTGTGGACCCTAATGGTCACTTAGACTCTGTCCTGTCGGGTCACTGTGACTCAGAATCAACTCAATGGCAATATGTTTGTTTTTTTTTTGGCTTGTAAACTAGTCTAGATTTTCTTCAGATCATGCCAATTGTCCCAGCCAAGTCCTTTTTTTTTTTTTTTTTGGAAAAGAAGGGTCCCATATCAGAAGTTGCATTTAGTTGCCATGTATTCCTCGCTTTTCCCTTGACTTTTATGACCACGATATTGAAGCATTTCACCACTCAGGGTGTTTTTTTTGTTTGTTTGTTATTGTTATAACAGCTTTATTGAAATAAAATTCACCTACCATATAATTTACTCAATGTTGCTGTTGTTGTGAAGTGCCATCAAGTTGGTTCCGACTCATCGACTCATAGTGACCCTGTAGAGGGTTTCCGAGAAGTGGCTGTTGAGTTTGAACTGCTGGCCTTGCGTTTTAAACCGACCTTATTTATTTTTTAAGTATTTTTGTGAAATTTTTTTAAATAAAGTTTTTATTGTGAATTGAGTGAAAGTTTACAGGGCAAATCATCAGTTTTACATTCAGCAAATCATACACCTTATTTCATTACAATGTTAATAATCCCCTCCATGTACCATCAGTTAACAGTAATTCTCTCTATTCACTTTGCTCCTTTTTTTTTTTAAACACTCAGGCATATATAATAATTTAAACCACCAAAGGGCACCTTCTAAAGAGTTTTAAGCAGATTTCTGCTTTTAGGAGATCACTCCGACTGATGAAGAGGGGGCATATTAGAGAGGGCCAACTAGAGACGGAGTTCTGTGTTCCTGGATCAAGTCAAGTATAGTTGTTCTTGTTTTTATTGTGAATTAAAAAAAAAAATTGTGTGAATTAAGTGAAGGTTAACAGACAGGGTCGTCAGCTTTACTTTTAACCAATCATACGTTTTGCTTCATCTCAATGATTACAATCCCTTCCCTGCAACAACAGTTATCTTGCTTCCTCCCTGTGGCTTCCCTTTTACGTCATATTTCTCACAAAAGAATAGGGCAAAAACATTGGATGTACACATATAAAACAAAAAATAGATATTCATTTCAGTGTCCACAGGGCACATTTTGCAAGCCAGCCTCCTGTCCACAGACACACAGCCTTTCTTGTCCATGGGCCTGGAGTCCGCAGCTGCTTTGTCTCTCAATGACATCACCTCTACCACCACCTCTGCTGTGTGGCTTTGCTAGACAGGATCTCATGCTCCACTCATGCTCTTCTTTCTTGATGGTCCTGGAATCCTCTGTTCCTGAAATGAAAGATTAACACCACCACCTCCTTTTAGTTACATATCTTCTACAATTACAGTTGTGACAATCACAATAAATCCTGCTAACAATTACTCACAATTGAATCATAAAATCCTATAGTCATCCTCCTCCATCCCCTTTCACTAGCTCCATCTGGAAAACAGGAAGACTATTCAGTGGGGATTTTGCTACACCCTCATTGTTCTGAAACCAAGTACGTTCATGAAAACTTATGAGTCAGCCACTTTATGCCTTAATAGTCCCCCATTTTTGATAGCCAATGTATAAATTGCCCATCCTTACCAACCCTTTTCAAGGAGCTCTGGTAGCATAGTGGATATGAATTGGGCTGCTAATCTCATGATCAGCAGTTCGAAACTACCACCTGTTCTGTGGGAGAAAGATGAGGCTTTCTGCTCCCGTAAAGGTTTACAGCCTCAGAAACCCTGTACAGGGTCACTATGTGTCAGAACCCACTCCACGGCATGTAACAACAACAACAACAACCAACCCAGTTTGCTGAAGAAACAAGCTTGATCCTTGACATGAAGAATCCTTCTATAGCATTTGGAATTTTGAGCACCTGCATCCATAGGCAAAGGTCCAGTTCATCAAATTGTAGCAATTTACACTTGCTCACGGTATCATGTATCTCTGTCTCATTCTGGTCCAGTTCTGGTTGGCTAGCTATCCAAATTAGGTCAAATGGGTACTAGCTACAAGTTTGAGACTTCACATACTGACCAGCCAGCTGCTTCACCCTCAGCCCTTGTCTCCAGTGGCTAAGTCAGTGTCTACGAGCTCAGAAGTTCACACATCTTCCTAAACTTCATACCAGTCAGCCTTTCCTCTTTTTCTCATCTCAAGGTCAGTGAGTGTCCATGGAACATGTGCAGACCCAGCCCATTTCTTCATTACTGCATTTCCACCATTTCCACCAGGATGGTCACTAGTGAGCATACTGGACTGCTCATGGGTTCCCATTGGATTTCAGTCTTAGAAGCGGGTTTTCCATGATGGGCTGAGTTTTTTTTTTGCCTTGATGCCTCCAAAGCAAACAGCTTGCTTGATATTCTAACAGCCAAAATGTCTGCTTTTTTTCTTCCTGTCTTTCAATAAGAATCTTCTGTTCTCCCAGCTGTCCTGGGTTGGTCTTCAAGTCTTTTTAAGTGGGAATATCCTAACTCAGAAGGTTCTGGGTAGGGCTCAGGATTTCATCTAAGGCTCCATACTCTACAAAGGCTTAACAAAAAGCCTATTACCCTGGCCAAATTCTAACTCCCCTTTTAGCTAATCTGATCAGTTGTAGGCTGAAGATGGGTTTCCATGTTTTCTGTAATCATAATTTCCAGTATTAATTTCCAGCACACATAAATGCCTATTTTACAATAGTAGGCAAGGGAAACCAGTATCTACAAGATCTCCAAGCACCTAAACATTTTTCCCCTTTTGAACCCATTCAAACTGTGTCTCAAGCTCTATCTCATAGAACACTGTTATTCCAAGGTTATGTGTAAATCACTATTTACCTCTAGTCTGTGTACCCCGTGCATACCTCCCTAAGTCTTCCCCTATCTTCATTGTTCATCTGCCACACTCCCTCTTGCTGTGTTTTGCCCTTCCCTTCCTTGTATATCGCTCTCCCTGTCACCCGAGCTAAGTGTCTACCCCCTGACCTGTGAATTGGTCTCTCCTCCCTCCTACTCCTGGTAGCCATCAAAGAATGTTTCTGTTAGTATGGAAATCCTTTCTTAAGCTTTTGCAATAATGGTTTCATGCAATATTTGACCTTTTGTGATTGACTAATTTCACTCAGCATAATATCCTCAAGTTTCAACCATGTTATAAGGTGTTAAACCGACTTTATGGTTGAGTGTATATCCTACAGTGCCACACCAGGACTGCATTTACTCATTACAAGTGTACAATTTACTAGTTTTTAGTATATTTACAGGGTTTCAAAACCACCACCACAATCAATTTTAGAACATTTCTATCATCCCCAAACAGAACGAATATCCATTAGCATCTAGTGCCATTTCTGTCACTGTTGTTTCATGGACAATCTTGAATGTACTTTGTGTCTCTTTAGACTTCCCTTCTATGGATCTTTCTTATAAATGCAATCATATTTTAACCTTTTGTGTCTGGCTTCTTACTCGCCATACTGTTTTCAAGGGCCATCCATGTAGCATATAACAATACTTTGTTTCTCTTTATGACTGAATAATATTCCATGGTATGGATATATCGTATTTTACTTATTCAATCATAAATTGGTGGACACTTGGGTTGTTTCTACCTTTTAACAATCAGGAATAATGCTGCTTCAAACATCAGTGTACAAATTTTTCCATGGAATGTTTTCATTTTGCATGGGTTTATAATTAGGAATGAACTTTTGAGTAAATATAATAGTTCTATGTTTAGCTGTTTGAGCAACTCCCAGACTATTTTTCAAAAACAACTGTATCATTTTACTGCATTCCCAATTTTAGTTTGTAAGGGTTCCAGTTTCTGCACATCATCACTAACACTTGTCATTGTTTATGATCCTGACTTTAGCCATCCTAGTAGGTGTGAAATGGTAGCTCATTGTAGTTTTGATACCATTTCTTGTATGACTAAGGATATTGAACATTTTTTTGTATGCTTACTGACCATTTGTATGCCTTCTTTGGAGAAGTGTCTATTCTGATCTTTGGTCATTTAAAAATTGGGTTGTCTTTTTAATTTTGAGCTGTAGGAGTACAGTATATATTCTATTTCAGTTTTCTTATCAGATGTGTAATTTATATAAATGTTCCCCCATTTTTTGTGCTGTCGTCTTACTTTCTCAATGATGACCTTTGAAACACAAAAGTTCTTCATTTTGATGATGATCAATTTATCTTTTTCCTCTTTTTGGTTGTTTTTTAAGTTTTTAAACTAAGAAACCATGGCTTAATCTAAACTCATGGAAATTTATGAATATGTTTTTTTCCTAAGTGTTTTATGGACTTAGTTCATTCTCAACTTTTTAATAATTTCTGTCCACCACATTTTGTTCTGACTGCTCTCCAGGGTGGTATCTTTTTATTAATATATGTGCTTCAAGAATGGGTATAATTATAGGATCAACTTTCTTTTTGCTTTGTACTACTCCCTTTGAGCTCTTATATCTCCAACTGCTTAAGAAAGCCTTTCCATCTTGGCTCCTTCATTGTACTATCTAATACTTGCTCTTTTTATTTTCTATTGCCTGCCCTCCGTTTAGATCTTGATCACTTACTCACATTCACTGGGAAATTCAACCAACTGTTCCTCATCCTGCCATGTCGCTTCTATCCTGGTCAGTCTGAATACCTACGTGATTTCTGACCAACACTCTTAATATCTTAGTACTTCATCGCTTTCCTATTTCAGTGGTCAACACCTTCATTCTGTTTCAGCAACTTGTTCTCATGACCAGATCTTGGACCTTGCTTCTCTTAAATGACACGATTTTAAAAGATTGTGTCTGTATTCTGATGTTAACCTCCAGGGCTCCTTGCTTGTTTTAATTCCTTCCTGTTTTCTCTCCTTTCCTCCTTTTAAAAAAATGTCCTTTGTTCCTTTTGTTTCTTGTCCACTTCATTTCATTTTTCTGGCTCTACTTCTTTCCCTATGACATCTATTTGACCTTTGCTTTGGAAAAGGATCTGTCAGTGCTGTTTCTCTAACTTTTAATTTTTTTCAACTTTTTATTGTGAATTGAGTGAAGGTTCACAGAGCAGATCATCAGCCTTGCATTCAGCAAATCATATACTTTGCTTCATTACATGGTTGCCATCCACTCCATGCACTAACAGTTAATAGTATTAGCCTCTTTCACTTTAACCATTGCATTCCTCCCTGTGTCTCCTGCTACCGTCATCTTTCCTCTGCTAATCTCCCTCTTGTTATATATTGCCTGCCCTGTTGTTCGTGTTAACATGTGCCAACTCTGTAGCCCAAGAATAGTTTTCCCTGAGCGCCCTTCCAAATCTGTACATTTAGCCCAGTTACATTCATTGTAACTATCAATATGAATTGACTGTTGTCATTTTTCTATGATTTTGGGCAGGGGGAGGGTATGTTGCCAATGGTTTCTTTCTTCGACATAATTTTTTATGCTGAGTTCATTTTTTTTGTGAGTTTTCTTTTCATTTTCATTTCTGTTGTATTAATGTTGTCTAAGTGTATCTGATTTTCCTCTTTTTTATTTTGATGTGCAGGTGTATTATCTTGATATTTATTAACTTTTCTTCCCCTAGTTTAAAAAGTCTATTTTATCTTGAAATCTATTTGCCTTCCTTGCCATTTGGAAGTTCTGTGTCTACACTATTCCCTCTTTGCTTTGTAGTTGATTTCATTATAAATGTGTAGCTCTGGTTCCTCATTTTCAGTCTTGAAGATTTGTTTTACTTTAAATACTGCTATATCTGGATCGAGTTCTAGGTGGTATTGTCATGTATGGTAATCTCAGGTTGTTTTCTGCTGTTGTTGGTTCTCAGTCCAAAGAACACCCTTTAACATTTTTTGTAAAGTTGTTTTGGTCATTACAGATTCCTTTAATTTATGTTTATCAGGAAATATCCTAATTTCACCATCTTATTTGAGGGCAGCTTTACTGGTGTATGATTGTTGGCTGGCAATCTGGTTCTTTCAGAATTTTGTATATGTCATCCCATTGCCTTCTTACCTGTTTGGTTTCTGCTAAGAAATCAGACCTTAGTTTTATTGTTCCTCCTTTGTAGGTAACTTTCCATTTTTCTGGAGATGCTCTCCGGATTCTTTCTCTGTCTTTGATTTTGGAAAGTTGGATTATAATATGTCTTGTTGATTTTCTTTTGGGATCTATCATATTTGGGGTTTGAGTCCTAGTGTGGCTCTGTGGGCTAATATGTCAGACTGCAAAGTCATTTAAACTACAAGGTCAGTGGTTCAAGCTCACCAGTTGCTCCTTGGAAACCATGTACAGGGTTGCTATAGGGTCAGAATCAACTTGATGGTACTTAACAACAACAGCTTCTTGTGTGCTTATCTTCTTGTGTTTCATGAAGTTAGGGAAGTTTTCTTTCAACAACTCTGACAGTTTTCTCTGTGCTATTTATTGTTTCTTCCTGTTCTGGAATTCTCATCTCCTATACTGTTCTTCTTTATGGTGTCCCACATAACTCGTAGGCTTTGTTTGCATTTTTTCATTCTTATTTTCTGATTGTTCTAGCAATCTAACATTGAGAGATTTATCTTCAAGTTCACTAATTCAGGCTCTGATCTACTCTTTTGCCCTTTTAATGTATTGTCTGTTCCTGAGATTTTACCATTAATCTTCTGGATTTCTAAAGGCTGGTTTTGTATTGTTTCAAAATTTGTATTTATTTTGTCTGTTTGTTGGTTGTGATTGTTTTCCTGAATTCATCCAAAGTTTTTTCTATGTTCTCCTTGCTTTACTCAACTGCGTTTTCAATCCTTTGAAGGTACCTTAATATCATTCTTTTGGGATCTCTTTCGGTTAGTTCCATTACCTTTTCTTCCTCAGAAATGTTTTCTGACTCTGCATCTTAGTCATTTGTTTGAGCCCTCGTCTCATGTGTCTTCATGTGAGCTAAAATAAAATAGTCCGTTGTCTCTGGAGCATTGTGAGGTTGTCCTATTTATATTTAAGTACTGATTGTATGCTGATGTGGTTTTAGGCTCTCACCAACTATCTCCTTTGAGGGTAGTTAGAAGATGGAAATATGTCCCCTGTTTTTGTTCACTGTTTGCGCACCTCAGTTCATGTACCTCATTGATCAGGTGATTTAGGAGTATTGGCTGGTATTGGCTCTTGCCCATTTGGTGGAGTTACAGAGGATCCATTTGTGGCTGGGCTGTTTGGGCATAGTTGCTGTCTCCTGTTGCATGGGAAAGAAAAAAACCACACACACACACACACACACACATTCACGCAAGAAAGTAAAATAGAATAAACAAGGAACCAACAATGAAAAGAAAAAAAAAAACGAAGGTTAAAAATGAAACAAAACTGGCAGCAACTAGAAAAAAAATACATAATAATTATAAAAACAAAAAAGGGACGTGGAAATGGAGCTACAGAAGAGAAAAATAAGTGAGAAAATAGAAGGAATAAATTTAAAACAAAACCTCCCAACACTTCAGAATAACTACGAAGAGGAACAGGAACATGGAGCTTTTCCATCGCCTGTGTGACCTTCTCTGCCAGGGACTTGCTACTGCTGTAGCTTCTCACAAGATGGTCAAGACATGGCTGGCCAGCCATTCACCAGTCAGTCTCCCTCTTTCTCTGTCCCTGCTCAGCTTCTCCCAGCAAGCACACCATCCACTGCTTAACTTGTCTTCTGAAGTACAGAGTTCTGGAATCTTCATCTGTGTCTATTTCATGTGGGCTCTAAGAGGCTGTAAATATTTTTAAGGAAGCAGAAAGCCTTCTCTTGAGCTCCTGAGTAGTATCTGGTGGTGGGCTTGACCCTCCGACCTTGAGGTTTGCAGTCCAGTGCTTGCTTTATAGAGATACTGTGTTCCCCGTGAGCCACTTGTTGTTAAGTGCCGTTGAGTCTGTTCCGACTCATAGTGACACTATACAGGGTTTACAAGGAGCAGCTGGTGGGTTTGAACTTCCAACCTTGTGGTTCACAGTCCAGTGCTGAACCTACATCACTACACCAGGAGTCCTGGACCATTATTAAAAACAATGAAGTATACCAATATATACTCACAGTGTATAGAAAAAAAGTCAGGTGGTAAATCTTTTAAATTAAACATGCATACATACTCAACCATGCACAGCCATACACATACATATTTGTATATTTGCCGTGGAGTCCATTCTGACTCATAGTGACCCTGTATAGGGTTTCCAAGGAGCGGCTGGTGGGTTTGAACCCCTGAACTTATGGTTAGCAGTCCAGTGGTTCTCCTACAGCATCACACTAGGACTGTACACATTTGTATATGTACATAAGAAACAAGGAAAACTAAAGTGTAGAAATCTAAAATGTCTTAGCACCAGAAACTGTCTTAGAATGTACGCTCTGGAGTGAAGTTGTTTCATCTGAGGAATGGGAATGGAGGATGGAGCATGCTATGGGCTACTTGAACTATTTCTTTCTGTATTTTTATTTTGAAATATCTGTGAACTTGTATTTCTTGTTTAGTTAAGCAATGATTGATTTGAGAAGTCATACTTTTGATCGATTCCTATTTGGCTTTCTCTCTTCCTTGAACTTGGACAATACTCTTTGCTTTTTGAGTTTTCCTTCTAAACTCTAACCACTTTTACTCAGTCTTCTTAGTGGGGTCCTTATATGTCAATTCTGTTTATCCCTCAAGACTCACCTTTGGTTCACTGGGAAGTATTTCTAGACCCTTAAGTCTGATTTTATTACTTTTCCTCTGTGTTCCTACATATGATACCTTGGGAAATCTTTCTTCCTTAATCATTGGTCTCTAGGGAAGGAGCTATTTTATTTGACTTTGTATCCCTTGTAACTGAGCACAGTTCTCAGCATATGGTAGAAATTCATTAAAATGGTTCTGAATATTAAAATAATAAAACACAGAATTTGAGGTGGATCGCCCTAATTCTAGTTTGTCCATTTCTGTTGGTTATAATTTTGTGTCATTTTTTCTCTTTTCTTGAAGCTTTGAAGAAACATGTTTTAATTAAACTTAAGCTTATGTTTCAGGATGTGTGTGTTTATGTTGACAGACTACCTAATAGAACAACAGGATATTTATTTGAATGCAGTGAGATTGCTTCAATTATCACTGAGGAATGTTGTTGTTATGTTGTTAAGTGCCATCGAGTCAATTCCGACCCATAGCAACGCATATAGGGTTTCCAAGGTACAGCTGGTGATCTTGAACCACTGATCTTGCAGTTCAGATGACTTTGCATTTGCAGTCTGACACATTAGCCTACAGCGCCACACCAGGGCTCCCACTGAACAGTAGAAGGGTGTTAATTCCATACTTCATTGTAATGCAAAACATGAATATAAGAATTTCTAATAATGTCCAAATAAATTAATTATTGACAATTTGCAGTCATGTGCTTAAAAAGAAATTCAGCCAGTAGTGCCCCATAGTGTCAGTTGCCCCATAGATTTTCCAAGGGAGCAAATTTTTTTGGAAGCAGACTGCCACATCTTTCTCCCATGGAGTGGCTGATAGATTTGAACTGCCAACAAACATTTGGTTACCAGCTACAGAATTGAACCATTGCACCACCAGGATCCCTTTTAGGACTTGTGTACCACTGATTCAAACATAAGAATAAACAAATCTGATTTTTCTTGTTTATACATTGTTTGTCTAAGAGGTTTTTTCTCATTTTTAGGTTCAGCAGATAGATCGTGTGGTAGAAGTTGTGGAGGAAACCATTAAAGGTAATTATTGAAAGTGAGATAAGTAAAGGTATTTGTTTTATGAACTATAACATAAACATGTTTAAGGAATTGCAGATTTTAACCAACATCTACAGTTGCAATTAAACAAACATTCACTCAAGAGGCAATTCTCATTTCTGGTGATTGGAATATGAAGATAGAAACAAAGAAGAGAATGCTTTTTGAAAAATACAGCTGTGGTGGGAGAAATGACCTCACATATTGCATGGTAGAATTTTATAAGAACAATGGCCTACTCATTGGAAATATCTTTTTAAAAATAACATAAACAGGGGCTATACCTGTGGGCTTCACCAGATAGAGTACAAAGGAATCAAATAGATTACATCTGTGGAAAAGATGGGATAAAGCTCAGTATCATCAGTCAGCGCAAGACTAGGGCTGACTTCAGAATAAACCATCTGTTGTTCATATGCAAGTTCAAGTAAAAGCTTAAGAAAATGAAAACAAATTCATGAAAGCCAAAGCATGACCTTGAGTATATCCCACCTGAATTTAGAGATCATTTCAAGACTGGATTTCATACACTGAACACTAATGACCAAAGACCAGATGAGTTGTGGGATGCCTTTAAAAGCAAAAGGTCATTTAAAAGAAAGGAAAGACCACATGAATGTCAGAAAATTTTTCTAAACTTGCTATTGAACGTAGAGAAGCTAAGTGAAAGGAAGAAATGGTGAAGTAAAAGAGCTCGTGACAGTTAAGATTTTGTGTCAACTTGGCTGGGCCAGCTTCCTCAGTGGTTTATCAGTGAAGATGTAGTTATCACCTCCATGATGAGATCACCCCATGAAGTGACCTGATGTGATCAGCTCTAGTCTAATTATCTTATGTGTTGCAACTCCTCACTTGTTTCATGTTAATGGAACTCCTGGTGTGGTGCTGTAGGATCAGCACTGGACTGTGAACCACAGTGTCTTTAGTTTAGACCCACCAGCTGTTCCTTGGAAACCCTGTACAGGGTCACCATGAGTCAGAACCCACTCGACAGCACTTAATAACAACAAATGATGTTAAGAGGTCCCAATGCAACCTACAGAAAGTAGATTGTATCTTGCGTTAATCTCTTTTGAGATATAAAAGGAGAGAGAAGTGAACAGAGAGAGAGGGACCTCCTACTACTAAGAAAAGTGTACAGGGAGTGGAGTGTGTTCTTTGGCGCTGGAGTCGCCACACTGTGAAGCTCCTAGATTCAGAGAAAGTCTGACGCCAGGACACATGGAGATGTCCAAGGAATCTACAGATGGTGAAAGGCGGCAAGGACCCTTTTCCAGAACCTGTGCTCTGAATTTGGACTTCTAACCTCTCAAACTTTGAGAGAATAAATTTATGTTTGTTAAAGCCCTCTACTTGTAGTATTTCTTTTAATATTGTTGTTGTTGTTAAGTGCCTTCGAGTTGGTTTTGACCCACAGCAACTCTGTATTGGGTTTCCAAGGAGTGGTCGTTGAGCTTGAACTGCCAACATTATGGTTCAAACTGACTTTGCAGTCCAGCATATTAACTCACAGTGCCACACCACTACTCCTCTTTTAACATTAACACTAGATAACTAAGATAGAGCTGAGCAGATTTCAAACAGAAAATATTATAATGAACTGTGTAAAGACCTAGTGTTAGAAAACAAAAATGGAAGAACATGTTTAGCATTTCTCAAACTGAAAGGACTGAAATAAAAATTCAAGACTTGAGTTGCTATATAGAAGCATTCTGTGGACAAAATATTGAACGAAGCAGAAAGATGAAAAGAATCGAAAGAAGATGGGAAGGAATATACAGAGTCTCTGTACCAATCACAATTGGTCGAGGTCCAACCAACAGTTATCATATGATCAAGAACTGATGATATTGAAGGAAGAAGTCCAAGATGCTTTGAAGGCATTAGTGATCAACAAAGCTTCAGAAATTGATGGAATACCAATATGTTGTAACAAATGGTTGCAGCACTGATGTTGCTTACTCATCTTTGCCAAGAAAGTTTGAACATAGCTACCTGACTAATGGACTGGAAGAGGTCCATATTTGTGCTCATTCTAAAGAAAGATGATCCAACAGAATGCATAAATGATCAAATAGTATCATTAATATTGTACATAACTAAAATTTTGCTGAGGATAATTAAAAACTGCTGCAGCAGTGCATTGACACCGAACTGCCAGAAGTTCATGTCAAATTTAGAAGAGGACATGGAATGATTGGTATCATTGTTGATGTCAGAAGGATCTTGGTTAAAAGCAGAGTTTAACAGGAAGATAGCTGTTGTTGTTGTTAATTACCATTGAGTTGGTTCTGACTCACAGAAACCTGTATAGGGTTTCCAAGGAGCGGTTGGTGGTTTTAAACCACCAAACTTAGGTTTACCAGTCTAGTGCTTATCTTATAGCATCACACCAGGATTCCATAGGAAGGTATTTAATTATGTTTTATTGATTATGCAAAGGATCATAGTAAACTATGAATAACATTGGGGAGAAATGAAATTCCAAAACACTTAATTGTGCTCGTGGAAACATGTACATAGACCAAGAGCCGTTTGTTCAGATAGAACAAGGGGATACTGAATGGTTTAAATTCAGGTAATGCCTCAGGGTTGTATCCTTTCACTGTTCTTAAGTAATCTGTATGCTGGATGAAAAATCTAAGAAGCTGGATTATATTAAAAAGAACCATGGCATGAGAATTGGAGGAAGACTCATTAACAACTTGTGATATGCAGGTGACACAACCTTGATGGATAAAAATTACGACTGAAAGCACTTACTGATGAAGGTCAGTCTACAGCCTTCAATATGGATTTTACCTCAACATAAAGCAATATTCCACACAACTATACCAATAAGCCACATCTTGATAAACAGAGAAAAGATTAAAGTTTTCAAGAGCTTCATTTTCCTTGCATCCTCAATCAAAGCCCATGGAAGCAGCAGTGAAGAAATCAAACGATTTATTGCATTTGATATTTTAGTCATTTCGTATGCATGTGAATGCTGGTCAATGAATAAGGAAGACCCAAGAATGGATGCCTTTGCCTTGTGGTATTGGTGAAGAATATTGAAAATACCATGCATTGCCAGCAGAATGATGAAATCTCTTGGAAGAAGTATGAGAGTGTTTCAGAGACTTCATGAAAGAATTTAATTATCTTTCAATTACATTTTCCACAAAATTTGGAAGTCCCCTTGTCTAGCTAGACTGCTCTTGAGAAGTGAGGATGGTGAGATGTCATCTGATGTACTTAGAATATCTTATCAAGAACAGATCAGTCCTAGGAAAATGACATCAGACTAGGTAAAGTAGAGGGTTATTGAAAAAGAGGAAGACCCTTATAGCACAATGGGCTCAAACTTAGTAGTACTTCTCAAGATGGTGAAGGGCCTGCCCGTGTTTTGTTCTGTTGTACATACAGAGTCACTGTGAACTGGATCTGACTTAGTGGCACCTGACAACAACAGTAATAATATAAAATACCATACAATTAATGTTTATTAAGAATCGCTATAGTAATCGATGTCTTAGATATAAAAATCATTAAATTTTGTTCTCAACATTATTTCTAATATTTATTTATAAATATGCTTAATTTAAATATTTATAGTATATTCTTATATATGGTTTTGTTGTTAAGTGCCTTTGTGTCAATTTCAACTCATAGCAAACTTGTATAGAGTTTCCAAGGAGTGGTGGGTGAGTTTGAGTCACTGACCTGAGGTTCAAACCGACCTTGTGGTCTAGTGCTCATTCTATGGCACCACACCAGAACTCCCATACTATGTTGTTGTTGTTGTCATGTGCCATGGAGTCGGAATAAACTCATAGCGACCCCATGTATAGCAGAACGAAACAATGTCTGATCCTGGGCCAACTTTACTACCATTGCCACACTTAAGTCCATCAATGCTGCCACCTGGCCAATCCATCTCATTAGGGATCTTGCTCTTTTTCTCTGACCCTCCATCTTACCAAACATGATATCCTTCTCTAGCAACTGTTCCCTCCTGACAATATGTCCGAAGTATGAGAGACAAAGTCTAGCATCTTGGCCTCCAAGGAGCACTCTGGCTGCACTTCTTCCAAAAC
>NW_006408558.1:5238583-5248260 GCF_000296735.1 Chrysochloris asiatica | reverse complement strand
AGTTTCGAACCACTGACCTTAAGGTTCGCAGCCCGATTCGTAACCGCTACACTACCAGAGCTCTTTAGAATACCTAAAATGGGGCTACAATGTGTCCAGTGAAGGAGTCTTACTGAGGAGCCTCTGCATTACATGGGAGTATAGGTGGAAGCCCGAACCACAACCAGACCTTCAGAGATGGGAAATTTCTCCACTTGAAAGGACAAGCAGACCATCCGGGAGCAGCTAGAAAACCAGAAGATACCTCTTGAAAGAAGGACCTACAGGAAAAATACAAAACGATAAGGGCAGTCCGACTGTTACCACAAGAACATACAGGTGGCTTGCCCAGGAGACATCAAGGCAAGTGATCAGATCCTCTCAGTGCAAATTCTCTTCCAAGATTAAGACGCAAGGAAAATATACACTTTGACTGACAACCACGCACATCACCCAGAAGGGGAAGTGACCGAAGAATATCAATGAAGGGGTGAGCTAAGCCCTACATCGTTCAGCAAACTACTGTGAACCTGGATGGAGACGTGGTCGGCCAGTAGCGAGGCAACATCTGGGGACTCATGGGCTCAGGGTCAGTGACACAGCCACAGAGGTCTAGTGTGGAGAGTGGGGCAGCCAGCTGATAAAAAGAGGCCGGACAGACGTAAGAACACCCACACTTGCAGATGATGCCCATTTGACTGGACTTCAATGATTGGATAAACAGAGCTCAACCCTAAGAAGAGAGAAGAGGGAAGAAAGCGTCATCTGATACAATTTGATAAACATGACCTACACCTATAAATGCAGTAGCTCAAAAGAGGAAACAAGTCCCTGCTGCAAGAACTATACCCACCCCCTCCACACAAAGGGTAGACAGGGATGGGTAACTTGGACATTGGCTACCCAAAATGGGGGGAGGGATACAAAGGCAAGAAGTGACTGGCTTACAAGCTTTCAAGAGGGAACCTAGATCTAGAGGGCGTGGAGGAAGGTAGAGTTTCCAGTGAGTGGTGTCCAGCCTGTCCAGGAAGGGCTGATGAAATGAAATATAGATGGGTCTCTTGTGATGCAATGATGAATAACTGTTATCAGGACTGACTGTGAGGGTTGGAAATCTAAAGATGGACATTTTGTAGCAAAGAGGGGAGTGATTAACTTATCAGTCTAGGAGCAGAGGACCCTGGGACCATCAATGGAGAAGAGCGGAATCCTACCCAGAGAGGCAGTGAGGCCTGGGATGGAGGCAGAGAAGACAACATCAAGAGATGGTGGGGCTGGGGGCTCGGGATAAGGAGATGGAAAGGGGCTGAGGATTGTGTGTGTGGGGGGGGCGTGCAGGCTTACAGGGTACACCCCTTGGTTGGGTGAGGATGCATGGACAGGATGATAACTATGCCAATGAAATGATGGATGATGGGATGAATGTAAAGCTGATGTTCTCCCATGTAGACTATCACACAATTCACAATAAAACATTAAAAAAATAAAGACCATAGGTGGAAACCTGAACTGCATCTAGAATCTTCAGAGGTGGGAAATTTCCACTTGAAAGGACAAGCAGACCAGCCTGGAGCAGCTAGAAGAACAGAAGATATTTCTTGAAAGAAAGACTGACAGAAAAAATACAAAGACAGGAAAACAAGCAAGTTATTGACCCAGGGGACATCAAGGTGAGTGGTCAGGTACCCTCAGGGCAAACCCCCTTCCAAGACTAAAACTCAATGGGAATACACAAGCAGACATGCTCTCTGATTAGTGACCACATTCATAACCGATAAGGGGAAGTGAGGGAAAAACAGCAATGAAGCTGCGAGCTAAGTCCTACAATGGTCAATAGACTTCTGTGAATCCAGGTTGACCTGGTTGGCCAGCAGTGTGGCAAGACCTGGGGACTCTTGGGCGCAGAGTCAATGACATAGCAACAGAAGACTAGAGTGGAGAGTGAAGCATCCAGCTGTAAGAAGAGAGGGCATATGCATAAGAAAACCCACACTTATAGACAATATCCACTTGACCTGGCTTCAATGACTGCATGATCAGAGCTCAACTGGAAGAAGAAAGAAAAGGAAAAAAAAGAGTAATCTGATACAATTTGGTGAACTTGACGTACACCTATGGATGCAATAGCTCAAAAGAGGGAAAAATCTTTACAGCGAGGTTTCCCACCCCCTCCATACACAGAGTAGACAGGGATGGGCAACTTGGACATTGGCTACCCAAAATGGAGGGGCTACAAAGGCAAGAAGTGACTGTCTTACAAGCTTTCAAGAGTGAGCGTAGATGCAGAGGGCACGGAGGATGATAGACTCTCTACTGAGTAGTATTCAATCTGCCTCAGCGGGGCTGATGAAAGGAGACAGGTCTTCTGTGGTATGTTGTTGTTGTTGTTAAGTGCCGTCGAGTCGGTTCCGACCCATAGCGACCCTGTACAGGGTTTCTGAGGGTGTAAATCTTTACGGGAGTAGAAAGCCTCATCTTTCTCCCACGGAGCAGCTGGTAGTTTCGAACCGCTGACCTTAAGGTTCGCAGCCCAATTCGTAACCACTACGCTACCAGAGCACCTGTGGTATAATAGTGAATAATTGTTATCAGAACTGACTGTGAGGGTTGGAAATGTAAAAGTAGACATTTTGTAGCAAAAAGAGGGAGTGATTAACTTTGTAGTCAAGGAGCGGAGGTCCCTGGGACCATCAAGGGAGAAGAGCAGAGTACGGGACCCTACCCAGAGGAACAATGATGCCAGAGATGGAGGCAGAGACGATGACATGGAGAGACAGAGCAGCTGGGGACTTTAAACCCAGAGAGAGGGAGAGGGGCTGTGTGCTGAGGACTGGGGGTGGCAGGCTTGCAGGGTATACCCTTTGGTTGGTTGGTTGGTTGATGATGCATGGAAGGGACTGTAACCATGACAATGAAACGATATACGATAGATTGAATGTAAGGCTAATATTCTCCCATGTAAACTATCAAATAATTCACAATAAAACATTAAAAAAAAAAGTAGTATTGAATTTTGATACCTTTAAAAAGTGCATTTCTGTAGTTCCGTATGAAGAAAATGATGTTTTGTTTATTTCAATAGTCAGTGCTATTAGAAACATGTGCTTACTGAAATCACTGAAAATAGCCTTATTTCTATGGTTTAATATTAAACATGTGTAGGTTATTTTTTGTTTCATGAATATAAGTAATATGGGTTTAGTGCTCATGTCAAATCAGCTGGTTAGTGAAAAACTGGACCTAAGAGGGAACTCCTGCTTTTATTGAGTTTACTGTCAGTACTGCTGTAGGTAGCGTATGTTTATAAAATCATGTGGTCTTTGGGGCAGTTAAACAGTTGGTTTTTTCCCTAAGGCTTCATTTTCTCAGTATAAAATTTGTTGTTGTTGTTAAGTGCCATCAAGTCGGTTCCAACCCATAGCGACCCTGTATAGGGTTTCCAAGGAGCAGCTGGTGAGCTTGAACCTCCAACCTTGCAGTTCAAACAGCTTTGCAGTCTGGCGTATTAACCCACAGCGCCACACCAGGACTCAAAATGGAGAGTATTAAAGGGGTAAGACATTTTAGGTATCTAGAACATACTAGGAACTCAATTCATATTAATTTTTTTATCTTACTGTCTCCTGACTACCTAGATTTTTAGATTAGTTTAAGTGATTTTTCTTTAGCCATCAGCGAGTCTTCTTTAAATTCAGTTCATTCATTCATGCTGTTCAACGGTCCATCTATTTGTTCATCCATCCATTTACCAACCTATACATAAGAAGGATCTTTGAAAAGTTCATGGAAGAATGGAATTAAAAGATAAAAGATTGTTTCCACAAACTTTTAGAAGCCCCCTTGTATATGCATTCAAGCATATATATAAACTTAGTCCCACACATATTTTCTCGTTAATTTCCTGTCGTTGCTAAGTGTCTATGATTGGTTCTGATTCAAAGCAACTCTGTATAGGGTTTCCGAGGAGTGGCTGGTGGGCTTGAACTGCCGATCTTGTGGTTAGCAGTCAGTGCTCATCCTACAACGCCCCACCCGGACTCTATTAATGTCTTACATACACCCATTTCTCAAACTGCTGGTGGTTTTGATATTCCTAGCCTCTTCCGCACCTTAGGAAACTGTTCCATTATTAAAATGTCTTTAATTGTGAAGAGTGTCATCTGTTTTGCGGGGACCCTGTTTGATAACTATTCCTTGAAGAGAATCAAGGTTCTGCCCAGAAGGGCCAGATGGAATACAGTCTGACACGAGGATTTTTCCATAACTCTTGTTTGCACATTTGATCTCGATTAGGTTGGTTCTCTTCGTACTCTTTCTTGAAGAAGGTTTGAACATTGAGCCTCTGCCAAGGCCTGTTTGTACTGTTGTTATTATTAATGTTTTTGTTATGCTCAGATGTGGCTTAAACACCTTATTAATGAGATGTCTTTATTTTGAAAACATTTAAATGTATCATAATTAACATAAGACCATACACATTCAGGTTCATTTGTATCTGTCATGGTTGTAACAAAACAGAAAGTTTCAACTTGTTCTGAATCAATCCTCACTATTTTAATAATGGCCTGAAAGTTGCATCCATTAATATAGCATTTGCTTTAGAAGAGACCAGATGATGATGAATGTAGGGTTTTGCTCTGTGTTGTTTTGATAATTCAAGAAGATGTGGAACCAAGTCTAGGAGAAGAAATCCAACATTGAAAGGATTCGGTTTCATTTTGTGCTTTTAAAAAGGAATATGTGTGTGTGCGTGTATTCATCTGTACCTTAAACTTGAATATTTTTGCAGGTGAAAAATATAAAGGAATGCTCGAAACAAAAAAGATCTTTAAAAAATTATAATCTTTGCAAAAGATTTTCTAACAGAAGAATTTATGACAAAATATTGCAAGTAAATATTGAGTGTTGAAGTTAGACAAATGCTTTTACAATTAAGTCATATTTCTTCCCCAGTCAACCTCTGTATTGTTATTAATATACTTGTTGGTATTTCATTCAGTATAATTCCAAATGATATAAGTGGTAGTAATGCAAGAGTTTCCCAGTATGGTATAATCTGCAAGTTTAAATTGATTTTCTGTTTCCCCTAACTTCCCAGTAATTGATGTGATCTTCTATTGGACTGATGTAAACTCCCAGGGTACTTCACTAAACGACTTTTTTTTAACGCACTGCTATTAATCTTCCGTCTGTCAGGCTTTGTTCTTTGAATTTGGTACTTTTATACAAAGCATAAACTCATCTTAAATTGGAATTGGAAGGGAAAACTGTATCAAGTGCCATTGTATCACTGTTAATGACTGACTGAGCAACACCCCACAAAGTCCAGTGCAGATTTATTTGAGGATGCTTTCCAAACTTGATTGAGTTTGCTTATGTAGCATCGTGAATCTGAAACAGTCGAATCACAGAAGCACATCTGTTGTTTAAGTATTTGCTTTCAATAAAGTAATTTTATTGATTGTCACTTTATGCTTTGATAGACTGCTTTTATACATCTTCCCATTATGCATAATCTCTGGTACAGTTACTATAATCTGAATACAGTAGAAAAGGTTTCATATTGGTTTTGCATATTAAGAATATACTCCCACCTCATTAGTTTAATTAAACATTTAATTGGTGTGGCACTGTAGGATCAGCACTGGACTTTGGACTACAAGATTGGTAATACGCACCCTGGAGAGGGTCACTATGGGTCAGAACTGACTCAATGACACTTAGCAACAACAATCCTCTGGTAAATAAAGTAGCCAGGAATTTGTTACTGTTATATATCTATTTATTTTCCAGTGGATTTACTCATTTATGTACCATGTTGATAGACACTTTTGGTTTGAAAACTATTGCTTTTCGGTACCTTCCTAAATGCAGTCAGTTCATCTGTCTCCTTTCCTCTCTTCTTTCTTTTTTCTCTCTCTTTATATCTCCACTAAAATAGCAATAGGATTCTAGCTTTCTGCCAATATTTTGTATACCTACATGAAATGGTTCAAGCTCACCAGTCTCTCCTTGGAAACCCTATATAGGTTCGCTATGGGTCGGAATCGACTAGACGGCAGTTAACAACAACAACATGTATATTATTTCTAGAATGAGCTTCTTTTTATTCATTGAATCTCTTCTAGGTAACATATTTCAAATAATAATTATTTTTTAAAAATGTAAGTGTTGGCTAATTGGAGTTCCTGACAGGTTGATGTGCTTGACTGCTAACCTAAAGGTTGATAGTTTCAAGTCCTTCCAGAGACATGTTGAGAACCATTGAAAACGCTATGGAGCAGAGGTCCACTCTGATGCACATGGGGTCCCCAGGAGTTGGAATCAACTTGATGGACAACATATACTTTTTCTTTGGTCCAAAACAGCATAGTCCTATCTTAAGACTTTTAGTGGATTTCCCACATCACTTTATTCTGTAACTTGGCTTGGAATAATATATGAAAATTATTATGAAATCACCATGTCATGTCTTGTCTGCAGTTCTGTGGCTTTACACCTTTATTAGTTCAATTATCCGTCCTGTTCAGCCACATACGTCATGAGCAGCACCAAGTAGAATTTCTCTACTACTAAATATGCAATAGGTACTCTAGAAATAGTCTTCTTTAGGCATTGTGAATTGTCATGTGCACTTTTGTAAAAAAAAAAAAAAATATCTATCTATCTATCTATCTATCTATATATATATATATATATATGTAAGTGGCTAAGTACTTTTGTTTGGTTTATTCTTTTCAACTGTTAAAGTATTTTTCCACTTAAATGAATGCTTAAACCTATCTCTCAGGTGAATCCTAGTGCTTTATAATGGTTTTTGAATGACTTTATATGTTTTTGAAGAAGCTCTCGTAGTGTAGTGGTTACGAGTTGGGCCACTCACCACAAGGTGAGCAATTCAAATCTACCAGCTGCTACGCAAAAGAAAGATGAGGCTTTCTGCTCCCTTAAAGATTTACAGCCTCGAAACCCTATACAGGGTCGCTATGAGTCAGGACCGACTCCACGGCATATTATCACCACCACCATATGTTTTTGGTTTGCTCTGAATTTAATAATACTGCTTTAGCGTCCATCACTCGTTTTTCAGTTTGTCTTACTGTGGTGGCTTGTGTGTTGCTGTGATGCTAGAAGCTATGCCTCTGGTAGTTTAAATACTATGGGGTGTAACCCATGGTGGACAGGTTTCAGCAGAGCTTCCAGACTAAGACAGACTAGTAACTAAGAAGAGGCAGACCACTTTTGAATGATTAGCCACTGAAAAACCTCATGAATAACAGGAGCATTGTCAGATATAAGGCCAACAGATCCCCTCAGGTTGGAAGTCACTCAAAGTATGGCTGGGGAAGAGCTGCCTCCTCAAAGAATTGACTATAATGACATGAATGGAGCAGAGCTTTCAGGACCTTCATTTGTTGCTGGGGCACAGCTCAAAACAGGAAGAAAAAGCTGGAAATATCCATTAGTAATCAGAATATGGTTGTTTAAATGATTATATATCCCTGTAAAGTGTTTTTTTTTTTTTTTTGGTACATCAAAACAAAAACAAAAAGAGTTGTTGTGGTTTTTTTGTTGTTGTTTTGATAAAAGAAACAATCTATGATGGTTTTGGGGGAGGAAGAGAGGAAATGATGCATGTGCTACAGAGTAGATACGCATTGGCATGGGTGACAGGGCAGGCAATTTACAGCTGGAGGGAGATTGACAGAATAATGATGGAGGTGCCGGGAGACACAGGGAGGAATACAGTGGTTAAAGTGAATAGAAGTAAATTCTGTTAACTGTTGGTGCATGGAAGGGATTGCAACTATACAATGAAGCAAAGTATATGATTTGTTGAATATAAAACTGATCATTTGCTCTGTAAACCTTCACTCAATTCACAATAAGAGGCTTAAAAAAAAAAAAAAAAGACCAAAACAGATCTCAGAAGATACTCTGAAACTTGATCATGTATGTAGAGGAGCTACAGTAAATGGAAGAAATGATAAAGTAGAGAGGTGAAGAGAAAATTCCAATACACTGTTAGGTATTATAATGAAATGTGCAGTGACCTAGAGTTAGAAAACAAAAAGGGAAAAACACATTTGGCATTTCTCAAGCTAAACGAACTGAAGGAAAAGTTCAAGCCCTGGTTTGCAACACTGAAAGATTCTATAAACAAAATAATGAATGAGGCAGGAACCATCCAAAGCAGATGGAAAGAATACATAGTTACTGAACCAATAAGAGTTTGTGAATGCTCACCCATTGCAAGAAGTAGCATATGGTCAAGAACCAATGATATTGAGGGAAGTGGTTTAAGTAACAGTGAAAACGTTGGTCCTTCAGGAATTGATGGAGGAAAGCAGTACTTCAGGAATTGATGGAATACAAATTGAAATGTTTCAGCAAATTGATGGCAATGCTAAAGGCCACCATTTGCTTACGTCAAAAAAAAAAATTGTGGAAGACAGCTGTTTAGTCAACCAACTGGAAAGAGATCCATATTTGTCCTCATTCCAAAGAAAGGTGACACAGTGGAATGTGGAAATCATTGAACAATGCCTTTAGTATCACATGCAAGTAAAATTTTGCCAAAGGTAAATAGTTGCAGCCATACACAGACAGTGAGCTGCCACATATTCAAGCCAGCTTTAGAAGAGGTCGTGGAATGAGGAATACCATTGCTGATATCAGATGGTTCTTGACTGAAAGCAAAGAATACCAGAAAGATGTTTACTTGTGCTTTATTGACTGATAGTGTTGTCTTCTGATGTGCATAGGTTCACTGAGTTGGCAGTGACTCAAGGACATCTATAAACAACAACTTTATGTGTTCTCCAACTTATTTTGACTTTTTTTATTGAAAGTCACATTATATTTTGAAAATCTTTCCTTCTTGTTGTTAAGTGCCATTGAGTTGGATCCAACTCATATCGACCCTGAATAGGGTTTATGAGGAGCAGCTGGTGGGTTTAAACTTCTTACCTTGTGGTTCACTTTCCAGTGCTGATCCTACAGTACCACGCCATTAGTTGAATTTGCTTACATGAAGACTTGGATATTTTACTAACTTTTGATCTCCATTTTGAAATGTGGGGAATGTGAATTGTGTTGATGATCTTACTGTAGTTCAGTTCATGATCTTACTGTAGTTTTCACATAGTGTATTGTTATAATGGTTTATGTTTGTTGAAGAGAAGAAAAATAAAATTACTTAGCATTGAACTTCTCAGGTTTTCCACAACCCATCCCTTCTGTTGTTAGTTGTACTGACCTGTTCAGTAAAGTTCTCCATCCTTCCTTGTTTTAATATTAACTGGAACTTGCGTACTGTTAAATTGGATTTACATGTTAATTCTTGTGAGATTTGCTTGGTAAGAGGTATAAAGGTGGAATCAAAAGTTTTGTTAAAATTACTTAAGCATTTTTATTTTGGTTTCAAGTTTTGTGAAAGGGTTCAATGTAAAATGGTTTATGTTTGAATATCCAGGTTCTTAAAGTGTAAATATTATTCTTGTTTCATTGATTTTTTTTTTTTTTAGATTTCTGGTATTCTCAAATATAAAAGTTTCTGAGTGCTTCGGTTGTAATTTCTTAACCATATTAAATTTTCACTAATTAGTAAGTAGCATAGAGCATAATTCTCAGGAAGAATTTGTATTGTATCGAAAAGATTATGCTTTTTACTCTCATAGGAGTTATTCAATAGTGAA
>NW_006408558.1:5237279-5238483 GCF_000296735.1 Chrysochloris asiatica | reverse complement strand
GGATCTATTGGTTCTTTTGGCAGTCCATGGCACTTTTAGTATTCTCCTCCAACACCATAATTCAAAGGCATCAATTCTTCTATGATCTTCCTTATTCGCTGTCCCATACTATAAGAGCCAGCATATCTGTCTGCCTGTCTCTCTATCCATATATCTAATCTATAAGGAGTTCTGGTGTGATGCTGTAGGATAAGCACTGGACTGCTAAATGCAGGGTTGGTGCAAACCCACCAGCCACTCCTCAGAAACACTAGACAGGGCTGCTATGCATCAGAAAAGACTCAATGACACTTAACAACATCTATATATAGCTATTTGGCTCATAAGTGAGCCAAATAGTTTTTTGTTGTTAAAATTTTTTGTGGTAAAATAAATGTGACAAAACATTTGACTTTTTGCCATTTTGCCATATACAGTCTGTTGGTATTAATTACAGGTACAATGATGTGTAACAATCAGCAGTATTCAATCCTAAATGAGTTTCATCATCTCTTTCACCAGTAATTTTCCCTCCTGTCAAGCTTGGTGATGGTGGTTGTGTGCCACCAAGTCAGTTCCGACTCATCCTGTACAGGGTTTCCGAGGCTGTAAATCTTTACTGGAGCAAAGAGCCTTATCTTTGCCCTGTGGAGTGACTAGTAGATTCAAACTATTGACCTTGGGGTTAGCAGCTCAATTTGTAATCCATTACATTACTGCAGCCCTTGGTAACCATTGATAAGCTCTTGTCTCTATGCATTAGCTGCTTCTATATATTCAAAATCAGTATGATAATATAAATAAAACTGGTCCTTTTATGTCTCAATTATTTCATTGGCATTCATTTACTGATGTACACTTGAATTCTATCCATTGTTTGTTTAAATTATGTTGAACTGGACATTAGAGTACAAGTTATAATTTTTTTTTTTAATATCTTCTTTTTTATTGTTTAAAATTGATTTTATTTAAATCTCAGATCAAGAAGACAAAATTTAATCAATTAAAACAGAAAATGTTTTTCACTTTTGTATTTTCAAATGGTGGAATTAGTTGCAATTTTTAAAAAGTACCTTTAAAAGTAGTATTGATTCCCTAATACTTTCTATGAAGCAAGCATAACCCTCATACCAAAACCAGGAAAGGACATCACTAAGAAAGAAAATTACAGACCAATATCCCTCATGAACATAGACGCAAAAATCCTCAACAAAATCCTAGCCAA
>NW_006408558.1:5222412-5227328 GCF_000296735.1 Chrysochloris asiatica | reverse complement strand
GTTATGTTGTTAAGTGCCGACTCATAACCATACTATATAAGGTTTCCAAGGCTGTAAATCTGTAAAGAGCAGAAAGCCTCATCTTTCTCCAATGGAGGAGCTGGTAGGTTTGAACTGCTTACCTGGTTAGCAGTCCAGTGCGTATCCCATGGCACCACTAATGCTCCCCTTTAGGAAGCTCTGAGTCCAAATTCAGAGTAGTGTGTCTAGGGGCAGGCTGGTGTCTTTTTGTTGGCTCTGGAAAAGTGTCCTTGTCTCTTGTCAGCAATGTAGGACCAGCATTCCTTGCATGCATCTTGGCATCAGTCTTCCTCTGGACCTATGAGCATCATAGTACAGGAACCCTGGGTCCAAAAGATGCACTTCCAGCTCTTCTTTCTTGGTGTTAATAGGTCTCTCTGAGCTATTAACATATCCATATGATATCCACATGGATATATAATATCCATATGATATCTGGTTTATTATGTGTCTGCTGCTGTTGGTTAGCCCTGTCGAGTTGGTTCCTACCCATAGCAACCCTGCATAGGATTTCTAAGGAGCAGCTGGTGGTTTGAACTGCCAATGTTGAGGTTAGCAATCCAGTGCTTATCCCATAGCACAAAAGCAGTTTAGAGAGGTTTTTTGGTTCATTTAAAAATTCACTTGAGTGCTTTTGATTAGTAAAATGTAATGGGAATAGATTATACTATAAACTTCAAGGAAATAATGCAAGGGGACTTCAGAAAGTTGATGGGAAAATTCTGTTATCTTTTTAATTCCATTTTCCCATGAAATTTTTGAAGCCTCTTTGTAGTAGCAACTTTATTATATTTCTCGAGTTAACAGTCAAGTTATAGAATAATTGTGGTACTTGCTGTTTTGGCTTCACTGTTATTATATAAATTTTATTGTGCTATTAATTCTGCCTTAGTGCTTTATAGGTGGATTCCATATAAGTAGAATTATACAGTGAAAATCAGGGCATGCTAAAGGTTCAGTGTCTAAGACTTTGATAGGAAAATAAACTGTGTGTACAATTATCATTTTTAGAAATAAAGAATTTTTTGTCAGTTAAATAATTTTTTTATGTCAAAGTCAAGTTAAAAAACAGATCACGTAGAATAAAATATAAACAAATAAACAATTGGCCACATAGAGTAAAATAAAAGTTTTTTGAGAGCTCAGATATAGGTAGGCAATAAATTTGAATATGATTCTCTAAAAAAAATGTTTTTGACAATTGCAGGGTGTTATTTTGGAGATGCTGTGGACCTTTCCTTAGAAAACCAAGTATTGACAATAATTGACATAAATAAGAATGCTAAATTGATTTTAACCTTTCAGATCTAAAGTTGGGAGGTTTACAAATCTTTTCTTCTAACAGTTTTCACTGTAACACTCTGCATACAAAACCTAAAGCAGATAACGTAACCGTAACTTCTGAGACTGAAAGAATAAATGCCAATTTCATTTACTTATTAGCATGAGGAGGAAACATAAACAAGTTTGTGGAATCTCCAGTAAGGATATCAACTGGATTGGTTTTAAGCAGTTGATTGCAGTACTACTGTTTTAAAAAAAGTCTTTCTTTTATTGGGTAGTAATGAGATAGTAATTGAAATGTCCCCATAAAGGATGGCTTCAAACGCATTCAATTTTTATTGTAACTCCTAGACTACAAGTGCATTGTTGCTTAGGCTGTGGCGCAGTCTACAGACATGACGGGACTGAGAGTATGAAGAGGTGATTGTAACATCCGTGGTACTATCACTACTAACAGTGCCGTCTCTTGTTGTTGTTAAGTGCCATTGAGTCCATTTCAACTCTTAGCAACCATGTATAGGGTTTCCGAGGAGCAGATGGTGGTTTTCAACTGCCAACCTTGTGGGGCTCGCAGTCCAGTGCTGATCCCACAGCGCCACACCAGGAGTCTAACAATCCACATAACCTCATTGGGTTTCATTTTCCTGAGTTGTAAATTGTCGGACATGTTAAGGTTACTTTGCCTCTGGAAACCAAAGAGACTGTGATTCTGTAGTAGAAAAGTGAGTTTCTGAGTCTGTCATTAGAATGAAATGTTGACAGTTTGGACACTGGTTTCTAGCAAAGTTACTAGAATGTGACTGGCCTTTTTCTCTCGTTCCAGTCTCCCTGTGCTAGCGTTTGCTTTTTCTTTCACCCTGCCCTGCTACATACAAAATGAAGGTATTTATGATGGTCATACACAACTCTCTTCTCCAGTGAAGAGGGCCTTGAGTTTGGTAGTTTTCTTTTTGACTCTTTATGTTTCTTCTGTTTAGATGTATTGAGATTTGGGACAGTGATAGGCAGTGTACTTTCCAGTGTTGCTCAGGACTTTTGTGATTCTTTAAAGTGACTTTCATTTCGACCCAGCACACATTCATGGTTGGGGCTTGAAAGGGCAGTTTTCATCTAGGTGACTGGATCACTGAGTCATAGTAACATGGAAGCATTTACTGTAAGCTGATGAATGTAAGATGGGTATGAAGTATCCAGGTGTTTGTTGAGAGGAGGGTAGTTACATAGAGGGACCTCTAGGCTGAATGCTGAGATGGCAGGGCACTTTCTGAGAACCTAAGGAAGCTGAGGATTAGGAAATCTGTGTTGTGAGTGATTGCTGTTGTGAGCCGCTGGTAGGTTGATCATATTACTGAGGTGTGTGGAGTGGCAAAACAGTCATGGGGGCTAGAGTTGAGAGTGAAGCATCCAGCTGATATGAGGTGAGAGGAGATGCACAAGAACACCCAGACTTGCAGATAGTACCTATTTGATCTAGTGTTAATGGCTTGATGATCAGAACTCAACTAGAGAAAGATAGATTTTTTTTTTTTTATAAAGTAAAGAAATGGAAATTGCTACAATTTGATAAACTTGACCTATACTTATGGATGTAGTAGCTCAAAATACCAACTGCTAGGAAAGGAGTCTTCATATCAAATATCAATCCTATCCCCTCTGTATACAGAGTTGAGTGGGATGGGCAACTTAGACATTCACTACCTAAAATGAGGGGGAGATACAGGCACAAAGTGACTAGTTTATAAGTTTTCAAGAGGAAGTGTAGTTTCAGAGTGTGCAGGGAAAGGTAGTGTCCCCTCTGAATAATTTTCATCTTGTCTGGATGGGTCTGGTGAAAAGAGATGAGGATAAGATTCTTAATGATTCCATAATGAGTAATTGTTACCATGACTAACTGCAACTGTCACAATTGCAAAGGTAGAAGTTTTGTAACAAAAAGGGGGGAGTAGTTACTCTTACAGTCCAGAAACAGAGGACCCTAAGACTATCAAGAGAGAAGAGTATGAGCAGAATGTGGGACCTTATCCAGAGAAGCAGTGACACCAGACTCTACACTCATGGAAAGAGAAAGGTTGTGTGCTGGTGGCCAGGATGCAGGCTTACAGAATTTGACTGTTTAAATGATTATTCCTGAGTGTTTTTGTGTACATAACCCCCCACCCCCCCAAAAATAAGGGAATGGTAGAAAATACTGTTGAATGATGATACACAAAGGAGATTGTAATCATTGCCATGAAACAGTAGGTGTAAAACTGATGTTTTCCCATGTAAACTATCAGTCAATTCACAATAAAAACTTGAAAAAAAAAAAAAAAACACACACACACACACCAACAAACAGTCATGGCTCTCAGCCTGGTAATATTAGACACACTTGCTTAGAAATTCCCATCGCATGACCTATGCCCTCTTTTCTGTCCTTCATCCTCAGGAACTTATATTTGAACGCAAATGAGTGGTTTCATGGGGATGACCTTGAATCCTCTTTAAATCACACATGTATAAAATCATCCCCAAATTTTATTATCATTATGAACGCAGTCATCCATGATCTATTTCATAGCCACCCACTCGCCAGATCTTTAAAAATATTTAGGATCTGGTTGTAACTTGAAGATTTTTAAGGTTTTGAAAATCTCCTTGCCTGTTTGCTTTGGGAAGAGTGCAGCAGTGTTTTAACACTGTAGGTCTTGATGGGATTACAACAGCATCAATTACAGTGGTAACTATAATGAGTTTCGGTATAATTCATTGTGGTTCACCGTTTTCAGATACGTTAATTCATTTATACACTACAGGAAGCCTGGCCTCTCTGATTATGCAGCTCAGCTGTATGACTAGAATTGATAAACAAGCCCTCTGATTCCAAATCCCATGTTCTTTTCATTTTGCCAGCTGCTTTCGGTGAATGGAGGAAAGTGAGACGTGTTTATTACTACTTTTTAAAAAGTTTTTTTTGTGAGTTATGTGGGGTTACATGGGAGAATGTCAGTTTTACATTCATCCTATTGTATTTCATTTCACTGCAATGATTACAATCCCCTCCATGCATCATCAAACAACCAAAGGGTACACCCACAGGCCTGCCCCTCAGCTGTCAGCACACAGCCCCTCTCTCTCCCTGAGTCCAGTGTCCCCAGCTGCTCCATCTCTCCACCAGCTGCTCCATCTCTCCACATCATCATCTCTGCCTCCATTTCTGGCTTCACTGCTTCTCTGGGTAGGGTCCTGCACTCCACTCTTCTCACTTGATGGTCCGAGGGACCACTGCTCCTGGACTGCAGAATCAATCACTCCCCTCCTTTTGTTACAAAAACATCTATCTACCTTTACATTTCCAACCCTCATAGTCAGTCCTGATAGCAATTATTCATTATTGTACCACAAGAGTCTTATCCCTTTCATCAGCCCCTTCCCAACAGATTGGAAACCACTCAGTGGAGATTCTACCTTCCTGTGTGCCCTCTGGAACTAGATTCCCTCTTGAAAGCTTTTAAGCCAGTCACATCTTGCCTTTGTAGCCCCACCCTCCCCATGAGTATAGGTCAAGTTCACAATATTGTGGCAATTTACTCTCTTTTCCTTTATCAAAAATTGTTTTTTATCTTTTTAGT
>NW_006408558.1:5200956-5205854 GCF_000296735.1 Chrysochloris asiatica | reverse complement strand
CATTGGGGTCTTTCTCTTTTTCACTCTCCCTCCACTTTACTTAACATGATGCCCTTCTCCAAGGACTGATTCCTCCTGATAATATGTCCAAAATATGAGAGATGAAGTCTCACCATCCTGGTCTCTAAGCATTCTGGCTGTACTTTTGCCAACACAGATTTAGGCCAGGTCCTGTGGAACGGCTGGTAGTTTCAAGCTGCTGATCTTGTGGTTAGCTGTCCAACTTGTAACCACTGTGCTACCAGAGCTCCCTAAATATTGCACCTTTAATCAGAAATATTTTGAAGTTGATAAATTTCCATCTTTAACACATCATAAGCATCATGAATGGACATTTCTTAAAAATAAATTTGAAACCCAATGTTTGATAGGTGTTGACTAGAGCAAAGAATGTACCTTAATCCCTGAATTGATTGCTGTCATTTTGCTCTGTGTTTTTTGTGGTGCTGTTGATTTCTTTGGTTCACATAATTTTCTGTGCTGTGTTCATTTTGTTTATGGGCTTTCTTTTCATTCCTGTTGTGTTAATATTCACTAAGTCTTTCTGATTTTCCTTGTTTTTTTTTGATGTGCAGGTGTATTAATTTTCTTTGAGGTTACCCTGGGATTTACTTTTTTTTTTTCCTTGTTTAAAACAATCTATTTACCTTGAAATATACTTGACTTCCTTGCCATTTGGGAATTCTACTCTATTCCCTCTTTTTGCTCAGTTGACTTCATTATAAACTGATATCTCTGGGTCCCTATTTTCAATCATGTAAGTTTGTTTTACTTTAAATACTTCACGATCTGGATTGAGTTCTGAGGGGTGTTGTCATGTATGGTAATCTCAATGGCAATTGTTAGTAAGTGCCACTGAGTCAGTTCAGACCCACAGTGACCCTGTGTAGGGTTTCCATGGAGTGGCTGGTGAACTTGAACCACCATCCTTTTGTTTCAAACCATCTTTGCAGTCCAGCACATTAATCTGCAGTACCAAAAATGCCTGTTCAGTAATAACACTGAACATTATGTAGAGATACAGACTAAATTGACCATTCCTGTCTTATATTCTTACATAATATTCCAATTGATTTGACCACATTTACTTAAGTGGGAATTGGTGTCTGTAGTACATTTACTCTTTGTTTTTGCTGGCATATTCTGCCAGTTTTGTTCTGCCCCTTGCTCCCAGCGTCATGTTAGGTTGCTTTAATAGGAAAATTTCCAGCAGACCGACCCAAAACTTAGGGTCCAGAAAGGTCTTCTGAGTGTGATCTTAATAGGACTGAGTTTGTGTGAAGTGAGAACAGTCAGCAAGAAATCGAGAGAACTTGGCAGGCACCCTTGCTGGTGGGGTGGGTATATATTAAGGATACAATGAATGGCCTTCAAAATGATGTGGGATGAAGAAACTACTAAAGGGAAGTCTGATTGTTTATATAGCCTTTAGGAGAAAAATGAAGCGGGGTGGTGGGGGTGGTGGGAATAAACAATAAGTGACGAAGTGGCCAGATCATTGATGTTTCTGTAATTCTGTAATGTGGAACGGTAGTCTAAAGCTTCTGAGAAGCAAAGGAGGAGAAAGTGGAACATTATTAATTTGTAAATATATGTTTTATGTATTTATTAGCTGTCCTATTTCTGTCACTCCATTAGTATATATGCTTACATTCCAGAGGCTGGTTCTTTTGTATTTGTGAATGCCCGTTATAATAGACTTCATGAGATGTTGGCAGGCCAGAGTTTTTCTCATATGTACAGGTTGAATGTTTTTACTTGGCTCTAATAATGTTCAAAGCAACTAGCACTGTGGGATTAGGAAAAAGATGTTTTGCTTTTGAAGATGCATCTGTTGTTAAGTGTTTTCAAATTGGTTCAAAGTCATAGCAACCCTTATAGAGTTCCTAAGGAACGGATGGTGAATTTGAACCACTGACCTTGCAGTTCAAACCAAGCTTATGGTCCAGTCCATTATCCCACAGTGCCACACCACGACTCCTTTTGAAGATGCATGGTGTTTAATATTGATTAAATAAATATAGCAATTAGTATCCAAAACATGCCATTTTTTTCCTTTCAGGTTTTTCAGTATTACCAACTCAGAAATAGTCACATAACAGTAAATTATGTAAAAAATGATATTTTGTTCTCTATTTGCAATATAGAATATTTTTTAGCAGATAAATTAGCTTAGCGATGCTCTTTAGTAGATTGTATCAGATGTCAAAACCAGCATGGGATCAGGTTTTTGTTGCTGATTTAGAATAACTGCTGAAAGCCTTAAGGCTTGCAATTGAATTTGGTTTTAACAAGGTTGAATTTTATATGACACTTGTAAATAACAACTTAGGTGTTTATTAAAGATGGTTAATAAACCCCTGGCGACATGGTTGACCACTGTTGAGAGAGAAGAAATTGTAAATTACATTTCAACTGGAAAAGACAAAAGATTTCAAAAACATGTTTGAGTTGGCCCCATTCCACACATGTGTCAGCCAATCATCTCTTCTAATCCTTGGAGTAAATTGCATATCTCTTTTTTAATCCTTTTGCGTCTTTATCACCATCTCCTCAGTGGTCTCCTGTTGTTATCAGTTGAACTTGACACAGTGAGCATCATTCTTCCCATCTGTTCCTATTAATCCTCCCACTCTAAATTTCTTAGGACTTGGAATTTAGATTTTGCAAAATTGCTGTAGTTTTCATTCTCATTCTTTCTTTTCAGCCCTCTTGCCCTGGTTTCTTTCTTTAAATTTCCTCTCCCCCTTCACTCTAGCTACAAAGGGTGAGACAATTCACAGAAGCCACAACATAAATAAGTACTCATTGAGTTCCAATGCTGTTCCATCCCAGTGCTAGGTATCGGTGTACAGCTGTGCTTCTTGCTTCATGGTGCCTTCGTAAAGTATAGTGTGTTCATCTTAAAGATACATTTACTCCAAAACTACCTTTCACATCTTTACTCTCTCATCATATTTCTGTGGTTCCAGTGCTTGTTTCCCTTCTTTACAACCTCTCCTTCAGTTTTATTTTTCTGTCAAATTTCAGTTTGTTTTAAATGGTAACAATATTGTTAACTGTGCATGCAATGAGTCATGGTTCATATAGCATGTATTTTCATTTTTTTATGTGTAGATTTAAGGAATTAATTTGAAACAGGAACTCTGCTGGAAACTAAATTCTTAAAAGACTTTACTTCATAGTCCACTATTTTGTTTGTTTGTTTGTTTGTTTCAATAATTGCTCTATTTTTTTTTTTTACAGCCTTTCATCTTCAGCCAGCTATAATGAGAGACTTTTCCATTATTTTCTACTTTGTGTTTAGTGTAGTGTAATTTTCAATTTTATTATTTTTTAAAACAGACTATTGTTAGGTCTGTAGCTCTTTAATGAATCATTGGATTGGAAAATAACTCATTATATCACCAGGCAGAGATATGTTCCTTTATTCACATGTAGATAGTGAAGAAGCATAATTTATCAAATGCTATTAGTGCAGGCTGCATATTAGAGATGTCTCAGCAGGATATAATGAAATTTGCCTCATGCTAGTGTGAAACTTGCCTGCCTCAGCATCATCATTATTGTACTTGTGGCATCTCTGAGAGGATTGTTGTGTTATTATGACAGTCTTGCTCACTTCTTCATTATCTGGACTTCTGACTGAAGACTTCAACTTTGTTTGAAAGGTTGTGAAACTTGATGTACTTGCTTGACTCTAGCTATGTTTCTATATCAGTAAGAATTTTTGGATTAAGTAATTAACACTTCTTGTTAACATGATCAGTGCAAAAAAAACGATGACTGCTGGTTTTATTACTGTGACCATGAAAGGCTGTCTGAACTGGAGGTGTTTAAACAAAGTGTCTTTCAGAATTGAGGAGAAGGAAACATGTATATGATTGCTTAGGATCTTCTATCTAATTTTAAAGAATTCCTTTGTAAAAAGTTAGCTCTGATTTCTTGCTGGCATGATGGCACCAGGAGATCAAGAGGTCTTTTCCCATGTTGTATGGGACCACTGTTGTAAAAGGTTAAGGAAAGATTTTCTTGCTAAATGAAACATTCTGTGATGGTTATCAGGGAAGGAGGGAGAGGGAATTATTCACAGGCTAGAGGGTAGACACATGTTAACATGGGCGACGGGGCAGACAGTGTACAAGAGGAAGGTTGGAAAGATGAAGGTAGCAGGAGACACATTGAAATGCTAGAGTTAAGGAAATAGAGCAAAATACTGTTAGCTGATGATATATGGAGGGGGTTACAGTCACTGTAATGAAGAAAAGTATATGATTTGCTGTATGTAAAACTGGTGGTCTGCTCTATAAATCTTTACTCAGTTCACAGTAAAGTGTTAAAAAAGAAAAAGAAAGAAATCTTTTCCACAAAAGCATTGGTAAAGGCTGCAGTAATGGTCAGAACAAATTATTTCAGCCCTTGGAAATCCACTAATGGATTCAATGAATTAGAATTGGTTACTCACTGTTGTTGTTGGTAGGTGCCATCGAGTCGGTGTAGACTCATAGGGATCTTATGCACAGCAGAACGAAACACTGCCCAATCCAGTGCCAACTTCACTATTATTGCCACTCTTGAGTCCATTGATGCTGCCACTTGACCAATCCATCTCACTGGAGGTCTTCCTCTTTTTTTCTGACCTCCACCTTACCAAACATGATATCCTTCTCCAGTGACTTGTCCCTCCTGACAATATGTCCAAAGTATGAGAGACGAAGAAGTTTGGCCATCCTGGCCTCCAGGGAGAACCAACACAAATCTGTTGGTTCTGTGGGCAGTCTATGGCACTTTCAATATTTTCTTCCAACACCATAACTCAAAAGCATCAATTCTTCTACGGTCTTCCTTTTTCACTGTCCAGCTTTCACATGCATATGAGGTGATTGAAAATACCATGG
>NW_006408558.1:5198146-5200031 GCF_000296735.1 Chrysochloris asiatica | reverse complement strand
TCAATTCCTGGTACCTTGTTTTTTGCCAATTCCTTCTGTGCACCTTGGATTTCTTGCTGTATCATTGGATCTTGATCATATGCTACCTCATGAAATGGTTGAACATCAGCTGTTTCATTTTGGTACAGTGACTCTGTGTATTCCTTCCATCTTCTCTTGATGCTTTCTGCATCATTCAGTGATTTGCCTAGAGAATCTTTCAATAACAAAAGTCTAGGCTTGAAAATTTTTTTTTCTCAGTTCCCCCAGCTTGAGAAATGCTGAGAGACTTATTCACAGGCTTGAGTGTAGACACTTGTTAACATGGGTGACGGGGCAGCAAAATACAAGAGGGAGGTTGGCAAAGGAAAGATGAAGGTAGCAGAATCCACAGTGCCACACCAGGACTCCATCTACTGCAATAGGGATTTCGATTTCAACACCTATTCTGTGTGCGTGTATGTGTGGGGAGGCACAGTTAAATCCATAACACTTACCATACATCATAAAAATGGTAGACTTAAGGTAAGAGCTGAAACTATAAAACATAGAGGAACACATGGAGATAACTTTGTACCCTTGGACTAGACTAAGAGTTCATAGATCTGATCTCAAAACAAGAGTCATAAGTGGAAAGACTGATCAATTGGATTTAAAAAGCATTAACTTTTCCAAAGACCATTTGAAAGTAAAATATATGCCACAGACTGAGAGGAAATACCTGATAAAAGCCTTATAGCCAGAATAGATAATGAACTCTTATAACTCATTAGTAAGACAAATATTCTAGTTTAAATATTAGCAAAATACTGGAGTAGTCATTTTATTGAATAAGACATACAGCTTTCCAATAATCACATGAAGAGATGTCATTGTAAAAATCCATATTTAAATCTTTAGTTATGGACAGTTACCCACTAGAATGGAGTTCTGGTGTGGTGCTGTGGGTTAATGCGCTGGACTGCAAGTTGGATTGATCCACAAGGTCAGCACTCACCAGTCACTCCTCAGAAACTATATACAGGACTACTATGGGTCAGAAGGTTCTCGACGGTTCTTAACAACATCAACAAAAACCTATTATTATGAATAAAGTTTTATTAGAAAATACACATGTGCACACACAGTTTAACATAAATTAACCACATGACCCAGAAATTCCATTCCTAAGAATCTAAGAGAAGGGAAAACATATGTCCATACAAAGGTTTGTTTGTGAATGTTTATGTAAACATTGTTTTAATAGTTGCTATTGTAAATAGTGCTGCTGTGAACATTGTTGTGCATATGTCTACTCATAATTATGGCTTGTATTTCTTGTGGGTAGAATATGAGAATTCTTATACTAATTTTTCATCATTTCTATAAATTGAAATTATTTAAAACTTTTTATAATACAAAAAGAGTTAGAAATGATCTGATTTAGTTTTATACTATTTTATAAGAAGAATTAAAAAATATCTTGGTTGCTTTTAAAAATCCAACCCTATTGTGTCATTTTATTTAAACTTTTAATTCTTTATTCTTTGATTTACTATTTATTTTGAGCAAATAATATGCTTGGCATTTTTCTTTTTCTGCAATGCAGTTGGTAAGCAAGTTCAGTGACCCTTTTATACTGTGGTGCATCACTGTAAGATAAGCACTTGACCTCAATGTTGGTTTGAACTACGAAGTCGGTGGTTCAAACTTACCAGCTGCTCCTTAGAAACCCTATGCAGCGTCTCTATGAGTTGGAATTGACTCAACAGCACTTAACATCAACAACAACACATGTGTCCCGTCTAAGCCATAAAGCAGTCATATCTGTGGAAATATATTATGAGGGTATTTTTGTGTCTCTTACCTTTGCAGATCACTGTGCAGATATTGTAAGCAACATACAAATCTGAAGAACAGATTTGAT
>NW_006408558.1:5188912-5196198 GCF_000296735.1 Chrysochloris asiatica | reverse complement strand
TTGATGGCACCTGACAACAACAACAACATTGACTGTAGCTTTCAAACAGCTACTTTTCCCCTTTTTGTGGTGTTTCATAGACTGAAATGTTGCATCTTTACTTTTTTGTTGTTGTTTAGTATTATTGAATTAGTTCCAACTTACAGTGATCTTGTAGAATTTTTGAGGAACAACTGTTTAGTTTGAACCACTAACCTTTTGGTTAGCAGTCTAGTACTTTTCCTATAGTGTCACACCTTGTTATTTATTTATTTATGTTTCATAAATAAAAAGGTTAAACACAAGCATTAACACATCTGTTGAACACAGTGAGTTATAATGAAGTTTTGTGATTCATTCTAATATATATTTATGTGATTTATTTTTCAGGTCACTCAGTGAGACTGCTGGGCCAGAAAAAGGATAATGGAAAACGCTTAGGGGGAGCTCGATTGGATTTGCCAAAGATTAGGAAGAATCCATTGATAGAAATCATTTCCGTCAATACTGGGTAAGCTTCTTTTAAATGTGCTCATATAATACAGTAAAACTTGTGAAACTTGGAAACTGTGTTAGAAGCCTGTAAGAAAATGACAACTTATGTTTTCCACTGTTGGTGTTGTTAGGTGCCATCTGGTTGGTTTTGACTCATATCAAGCCTATCTATGTACAACAGAAAGAAACATGACCCGGTCCTACACCATCCTCATAATTCCTGTTACATTTGAGCCCATTATTGCTGCCACTGTGTCAGTCCATCTTGTTGGGGTCTTCTTCTTTTCACTGACCCTCCCCTTTACCGAGTCTGATGTCCTTCTCCAGGAACTGGTCCATTTTGATAATATGTCTGGAGTCTAAGGGATGAAGTGTCATCATCCTGGCTTCTAAGGAGCATTCTGACTATTGCAACACAGATTTGTTTGTTCTGCTGGCACTCCATGGTACTTTTAATATTCTTCTCCAGCATCATAACTCAAATGTATCAATTCTTTTATGGTCTTCCTTATTCACTGTCCAACTTTCACATACATATGAGGCAATTGAACATATGCTTGCTTGGGTCAGGGACATCTTAGTCCTCAAACTGGTATCTTTGAACACTTTAACGAGGACTTTTGCACAGTTTTGCCTAGTTCAATGTATCATTTGATTTTTTGGTTGCTGCTTGCGTGAGTGTTGACTGTGGATGCAAGCAACATAAAGTCTTTGCCAACTTCTGTCTTTTCTTCTTTTATCATGATGGTATTTACTGATCCAGGTGTGAGGATTTCCCTTTTGTTTACATTGAGGTGCAACCCATGCTGAAGGCTGTGGTCTTTGTTGTTGTTGTTGTATTTTCTGATGTCTTGTTTGATCTTCATTAGTAAATATTTCAGGTCCTATTCACTTTTAGCAAGCAAAGTTGTGGCATCTGCTTATCACAGGTTGTTAGTGAGTATCCCTCCAATCCTGATGCCATGTTTTTATCCAAATTCTCAGTTTATTTGCACAGTATATGGGTTGAGTAAGTGTGGTGAAAGGATACAAACCCTATACATACGTTTCCTGATTTAAAACCATTCAGTATCCCCTTGTTCTCTTCTAACAACTGCCTTTTGGTCTCCATACAAGTTCCTCCTGAGCACAATTATGTGTTCTGGAGTGACTATCCTTTGCAGTGTTAGCCGTAGTTTGTTATAATCCACTCACCTCCATTAGTCCTTAAATCACAGAGCTCCCTACTCATCCTTACTACCACCTCTGATCTCCCACAGATTTTAATTACCCTGTTTCTTTTTCACTTCATCTTCCTTCTCTTTTTAAAAAATGATTTTCCTTCTTTTTTTTTGTATTTTTTTTTTTGTTTGTTTGTTTCTCTCTCCTTTTGTGCTGTTTCCCACTGAGGATAGTATACAGCACGCATTTCTCTCTCCTTCTTGAATGCCGGCCACTTACCTCCAAGCCAATGCCTATCTTTTTTCCTGCACTAGTATAGCTGTGTTGTCACTTTTCTCTAGTCTCATTTCCTTCTGGTTCATTCTTCACACTGCAGCCAAAGGCCAGAGAAAGCTGGAGAAGACATTTAGCTTTTTCTTCTAAGCCCCATGGGATGATATTTAACTGACCGTGAATTTGTCATGGACCAAGATCTAGCTTTCTTGAAGTGCTGAAGATTCAAAACCTGGCCTCATCTAACTCAGAAAGTAGTAATTGAATCAGAATTTATTAACCCTGAGAGGTACAGTTGTCACCTTGACAGGAGTCCCTAACTTATTCCCTCTCTTGAGTGTGAGCAAATTAGAAACTGAAGGCTGTTTGCTGTTCCCTGTCTCCGTTATTTCTTCCCACCCCCCAGATAATGCATTGCTTTTTTTCTCAACTCCCTCAGGTTTTTATTTTTTCACTGCAATCTTCCTTGATTATCCTGTTTAAAATTGAGCATTCCTGATTCCCTCTGCTTTATATTTCCCTGTGGTGCTTATGAGCATTTTATTTTCTTTTTCTCCATGACATAAGTGTGTAAGCTCTACAACAGCAGGAATTTTGACTGTTTTGTTTACTGTGTATCTCCAGAGCACAGAAGAGTGTGTGCAGTAGGGATTTAGTAAATACTTAGTATTGAATGAATGGGTCATTGTGGTATATACTGCTAGTCCCAATGCATTCTCATTACTATGGACCACACTTAATGGCTGGCTGCTTTGCTTTTTGTCTTTGTCCATCTTAGTATTGGTAATATGTATACATACAGTATATGATATACTGATATTTTCATTCTCATGCTCACCTCCAAAGGCAAATAAAGATCAGCTTTATGAAGATACTGATAATGAAGGACAATAATAATGAAAATTAAAAATAAAGAGGTATTCTTACATTAGAACCAACTTCTGATTGAGTTGTTGAAACAGCACCCTCTTGTAAATTGGGCACCACTTGTAATTTGAAAGTTTAACCAGATTATGTTAAGTGATCTTCACATTACAGATTGCCTTACCAATTAGCAAAAAGAAAATACCTGGAATTTACTTTCTATGGTGTATTCCTTGCTCAGCAGTGTCTTTGGAGGGGAAAGTAAAATGTGCCAGTGAATCTCATTTTTGATACATGTAGGAGTAATGACTAACTCCCTTTTGGCCAGTCTCATTCCTTTAGATATTTCTGTCAGAATTTGTTAAACCTTATTACATCAGGATCCATTTGGTCTGTTTAAGGAGTGTTTATGCTACTTTTGATTTACTGAATATCAGTTTAGATATTCATTTTCAAAGATTTCTTTAAAAGTATTTTATTGTGAATTGAATAAGGTTTATAGAGCAGATCAGTTTTCCGTTGAAACATTTTGTTTTATTTCATTGACTGCAATCTCTCCAATGTAATATCATTTATCCCACTTCCTCCCTGTGTTTTCCTGTTTCCATTCTGTCTTCTTTCTAAACCCTTCAGAATTTTGTCCTTGGATAAATGCTGCCCTTTTGATCTTAAATGGTTGATTCTTCTCAGGTGTGCTTATCTCCCTATATATAAGTGTTATTATTCCCCTTACATATCTGTGGATTGCGTGGTTGAAAATTGAGCCACGGGGCTGATTTTGTTTCCAGACATAAAGGTTGACTAAAGGCCATAGTCTCAAAGGTATCTGACCAATAAGCTTGGTTTGTTTAATGATTTTGACTTTTTTCAAAGATGTTTTATTTTCTAGTTCCTGCATTGTTGTTCTGCGGCCTGGAGTCAGTTTCGACTCGTAGCAACCCTCTATCTTGGGTGTTTGAGGCTCTGGATCATCATGGGAGCAGAAAGCCTCTCCTGTTCCTTGTGTGGAGTGGCTGGTGGATTTGCCTCTCCCCACCTCTCACTCCAGTGTTCACCATAATGAATAGTCAAGGTCATTCAAACTCCTGGTGGTTCTGTTCCAGCTCTATGCCCGGTGTGTGTTCTTTCATTTCCAAACATGCCTTACACTCTTCCATCCCCAGTTGTTAATCCTTCTGTATTCAGTCAGATGCCCTTTTCTCTGGGTGAACCCCTTCTGTGCCTCCAGTCTGAACTAAACACGCCCCTCACGCCTCAGTTGTGCGCCCACAGCTCTTTCTGCTTGGACTGGCTATAGCTCTTCTCTGACGATAGGCTGTCTATGTCCCACTAAACCGGAAGCTTCTTGAATGCTGAAAGAGTCCCGTTGATCATTATGTTTTTATTGCCTAATTCATTGTGGAGCACAAAGTGAACCCTCAGTAAATATTTGTCCAATACAAGTTTCATTGAAAACCATTTCTTACTTTTGTTTCCATGCCTTTTTTAGCAGTTTGCTTTAGATTGTCATTTAAAATCATGTCAAGTTGCAAATGTTAAAATGAAATGTTTGAAGCCCATTGGTTATTTGCTGTCACTCCCCCACCTCTCCCATCTGCTCACATTTGACTGTAATATTGGCCCTTAGGAAATGAACTCACAAAGTCCCTGATAGTGAAAACAGTTAATGCTGTCAGGTGCTAAACTAAAGGGTGTTGGTTCACAGCCATCCAGAGATGCCTTTGAAGAAAGGCCTAGTGACCTAATGCTGAAAGACCAGCCATTAAAAACCTTATGAAGGAATGCTGAAGACAGGTGAAACATAGGTAGGAATGCAAGGGTTAAAGGCAATAGAGATGGTGGTGGTGGTAGTTATGTGCTGTGGAGTCAGTTCTGACTCTAGCGACCCTGCATAGGGTTTCTGAGGCTGTAAATCTTTGTGGGAGCAGAAAGCCTCATCTTTCTCCCGTGCAACAGCTGGTAGTTTCAAACTGCCAACCTTGAGGTTAGCAGCCCGACTCACAACCACTACGTTAGAGATAGATACTGTTATATATACAACCCTACAAAAACTGTTCTGCAGATGGATACATGGATAGATACACAGGCTGAATGGGTATGGAAGGAAGAGTGGGAGTATGCCCACCAATAGATAAGGGTTTGGCACAGGATATTTGTATATGGGTATTACATCACCACTGGACCAATAAATAACATCATGTTAAATGGAGAAAAGAATGAAACTGTCAAAGACTTCATTTTTGCTCAGATCATCCAGCAACACTCATGGAAGCAACAGTCAGGAAATCAAGAAATCTGCTGCACAAGACCTCTTTAAAATGTTGAAGAGCAAAGATGTCAGTTTGAGGACTAAGGTGCACCTGACCCAAGCCATGATATTTTCAATAACCTCATATGCATGTGAAAGTTGGACAGTGAATGAGAAAGACCATAGAAGAATTGATGCATTTGAGCTCTGGTGTTGATGGAGATATTAAAAGTACCATGGATTGCTAAAAGAACAAAACAAATCTGTTTAGGAAGAAATACAGCCAGAATGCTCACTGAAAACCAGGATGGCCAGACTTCATCTTCATGCTTTGGACACATTATCAGGAGAGAGCAGTCTCTGGAGGATATCATGTTTGGTAAAGTGGAGGGTTGAGGGAAAAGAAAAGCAACCCCAACGAGATGGATTGGCACAGTGGCAGCAGCAGTGGGTTCAGTGTACCAATTCTGTGTTTGACCCAGGATTGGGCAGTGGTTTGTTCTCTTTTGTGTGGGGTCTCTGTGACTGATTCAATGGCACCTAACAACAACAATAATTTACCTTTGCTGCAAACATTCCTATGAATGTGGTGGAACATTGTTGCTGTTGTTGTTAGGTACCATTGATCTGCTTATGACTTATAATGACTTATAGGGTTTTCAAGGGATAACTGGTGGATTTGAACCATCAACCTGTGGTTAGCCATCCAGTGCTTATCCTACAGTATCTCACTAGGATTCCAGAGGACAACATGGTGAAAACTTACTGGACATTAGTGAATACCTTGTGATAGTGAGTTGCTGGACCTGTGGGCTCAGGACCTCAGTCTCAGGGAACACCATGGTCAATTGGCACAACATAGTTCACAAAGACAATATCCTACATCCTACTTTTGGTGAGTAGCAACCGGGATCTAAGAAGCTCATGAACAGCCATCTAAGGTGCAACAATTGGTCTATCCGTATGTGAGAGAAAGAAGAGTGATGAAAATTGAAGATACTTGTAATCAATTAGTCTAATGGACTAATGGAACAAACATGAACATTAGTCTCCATGACTCTAAGACCAGAAGAACTAGATGGTGTCCAGCTACCGCTATCAGCTGCTCTGAAAGGGATCACATTAGAAGGTCCCAGTTAGAGTTGGAGAAAATGTGGAACAAAACTCAGAGTTATATAAAATACTGAGCTAACTGTTCAGAAAGAGGCTGGATAAATCCAAGACTATGACTGTCAACCACCCTTCAGGTCTGGAATGGAACTCATCTCGTAGCCCAGTTTTCAACCAAGCAGTAGATAGTAGGTACTTAGAGTGTACTACTAAGGTACGTTTTCATGGAATGATCAGCCAGTCACTATCAAAAGGGTAACACTTTACCTAGTGACAAAGTTCAGAAGGGTTGGGAAGAAGGGTGAGGTGGAGGTAAGAACCACAGGGAGGAAGTGGGATTGTAGTTGTTAAGTGCCTTCAAGTCTGTTCCAACTTATAGCGATCCTGTATAGGGTTTCAGAGAAGCAGCTGGTGGGTTTGAATTGTTGACCTTGTGATTTATAATCCAGTGCTGAGCCACAGTGCCACATCAGAAGCTGTTATATGAAGAGGATTGCAATCACTGAGATGAAACAAAGTGTATGATTTGTTGAGTATAAAACTGCTGATCTACTCTATAAACCTTCATTCATTTCACAATAAAAAATTGCAAAAAATCAACAAACAATAACCTTTATGAAAGTAGCTTTTCTCTGACACATTTGAGGTCCCCATATATCAGAATAGACTAGATGGCAACTGATAAATGATTGAACAAATATGCATTGATATTAAGAGAATTCAGTCCAAACTGTCTCTCACAAAGATGTGTACTTGTAATTTCTCTGGTAGTAATCATTTATCTGAACATGTTGCAACCTCATCACTTGCTGTTAGATGGAAGCATCCCCTTGGATATTTGTTCACAGTGTTACTGTGTCCCATTTTAGCTTGCGTTGCACCGTGGTTTTGTTGTTGTTGTTTGTTTTTACTACCTTCCATGGAGCTCATTTTTTATTTCCCATTACATTTAAATGTTTTCTTAAAAACATAATGATTTCTTTCTGTAGGAAAATGATCATTCCAGTTGAAATTCTAACACTTTTCAAAGTTTGACTGCTTTCAAATTAAATGTAGAGAGAGATTTTTTATATAGATTTCCATAGTACAATTAAGACCCAATTTGAAACATGTTTTATTAGTAAGTTATTGCTGTTATTGTTAGGTTCCATCGAGT
>NW_006408558.1:5181273-5186462 GCF_000296735.1 Chrysochloris asiatica | reverse complement strand
CATTCCAATCACCAGTAATGATCAATACATCTTGATTGCATGTTTGATCAATTTCAGATTGAAGAAGTTGGTAGAATTCTTCTATTTCTTCCTCATTGGCTTTAGTGGTTGGTGCATAAATTTGAATAATAATGGTATTAACTGCTCTTCCCTTTAGGCGCATGGATATTATCCTATCACAGACAGTGTTGTACCTCATGACTGATCTGGATATGTTCTTTTTGACAATTATGGCAACACCGTTCCTCTTCAATTTGTCGTTTTTTGGCATGGTAAACCATGTGAATATCAGATTAAGACTTGAACATTTGGAGTGGGGTGATTCTTTCTGCTGTCCATGCTTTGAAGAGGAAACTGTAGGTAGAGAGAAATGCATGAACAAGAGCCGACGAATGGGATCATGTGAGTTTCCTATGAAGATGCTAGTACCCCAGTTTTTCGGAAACTTCTAGCATACAAAAGTAGAGTGGGATAAATTGTATTTCATATGAAAAATCTAATTGCACTAGGTGAGAAATTATTCTTAATTCAGTTAAGGGCACAGGAGAGCCATTACCGGTTTGCTGCAAAATGAAGAAATAATCTTAGCTGGCCTTAGGAAGATGGTAATGTGGGTTGGTGTGGGAAGATAGATAGATTCAGGGTGGTCATTAGAAAGCCTAGTTTGAAGGAATGAGGTTTTAAGTGGTGGTTTGCAGGTTGGAAAGCAAGGATGGCAGAACTTTGTAATGGTTAAGCATGTGGGCTTTGAAGTCATCAGAGTTCCTTGGTGTTACTTGTAACCATGAGTTCAGGAGTTCTAGAGAAAGGTCAGAGACAGAAACACAAGGTAAAAAACAGGCTCTAGTTGGAGTGAGGGTGAATGAGGTCACTGAAGGAGAGAGTGATCAATGACTAATGACTGTAGAGAGACAATAGGAGGAGCCCCGGAACCATCTGTAAAATAAAAGTAATCATAAATGAAGGTGACAAGGATATGGAATGTTAAGTACTGTCAAATGTTTCATACAGGTAAGGAGAAAGAGCAGTATAATAGGTGAATGATTTCAACAAAGTGAGGACTTTAGAACCAGATCAGAATTCAGTAAGTTCTGTTAAGGGAAGATTACTCTTTAGAGAAGTTTGACCATAAGGTAAGAGAAATAGGCTTTAGAGAATACAATGAGTTTTCTCAACTTGCTTAAAGGCAGAAGAGTAAGATATATGTTGTCAGAAGAAACTTTTTGAACAGGATTTTAATATGGGATAGCAACATAGATAAAAAGCTAAGTTTTGGAAAGGAAGGGTATTTTTTGTTTCTTTAGAGACAGGATTGGCGGTCCTGGTATGGCACGGTAGGATAAGCACTGGATTGAAAATCACAAGGTCAGTGGTTCAAACTACCAACTGCTCCTTGGAAACCCTATACGGAGTCTCTGTGAGTTGGAACTGACTCTAAGACATGTAACAACAATAACACCAACACCAACACCAATAACAACAAAGACATGATGGAAGGATGGTGTTTCTTTAGCTATAGGACTAAAGGATGAGAATATTTATAAAACGCATCAATTTGGTTTTCATAAAGGTTTTTACTGATCTCATTTAGAGAACGCAATTCTGTTTCTTCATGTTATCAGGCAAAATGGAAGGGGTGGCATTTTGGGTGTTCTGTTTCTTTGCATTGTATTTCACCTTGTTGTTTGTGTTAAGTGCCTTCGAGTTGGTGCCGACCCATAGTGACCCTGTGTAGGGTTTGTGAGGAGCGGCTGGTGAGCTTGAACCGCTGACCTAGTGGTTCAAACTGACTTTACAGTCAGTGCATTAACCCGCAGTGCCACACCGGGACTCCTTTACTCTTTATTTCACCTAGCCCAGTTTATATGATACTGACTTGAGAAAGAGCCAGTTCTCTAGTGGAATACTCACCTTCTGGATTTCTGTGCATTCATCATTGTTATTATTTGCTTGTTTTTTGGTGGTGGTGTATGTTGTGCTGTTATTCTACCGTATGTATTTTCTAAAAACTGGAAACTATATCTCAACATGCTGGAGCCTAGGTAAATATTGAACCAGAAGTAACCGAATTTCTGAGGTGCAGATAGGAAATTTAAAGATTCATTGCAGTGTACTCCATTTTCCTCATTAAATTTTTGGGGTCATAGTTCTGAAGCATTACAAGCTAGGATGTGCTTGGATATCTCTGTAGAGTTGAAAAAGACAAACATCCAAGTTCTAGGGTAACAGGGAGTCTGCATGTGTGTAAACAAACAAGAAAAAGTGAGCTGAGATTGAAAAGCTCAGCTTTTTTGTTGTTGTCAAGTGCTATTGAGTTTGTCTGACTCATAGCGGCCCTATATAGGGTTTCTGAGAAGCAGCTGGTGGATTTGAACCACTGACCTTGTGGTTAGCGATCCAGTGCTTTTCCTACAATGCCATAACAGGAGTGCTAGGTTTTTGCTAGTGGGCCCCATTTATGTGATTGCCTTAGCCTTTTCTCTAGCAGTAGGAATGGAGTGTGGAGATAGTAGTGGACAAAACATAGGAAATTGGAAATAGAGGTATAAAGGGAAAATCTGTTCTTTTTGCCATCTCTGTCATTCTTAAAGTGATCATTTTTGACAATCCCTTGGCTGTTTTCGTTCTTTCAAAGCCAGAAGTTGAATGCTGCTTAGCAGCAGTTCTGATATAAGCGAAATAATTTTTTTAGATCCCTCTATCAGATTATCTCCAGTTTGAAGGTTTGAATTCCTCCCTCGGGCTAAACACATCTTAGAAAATAACTGTCTGACCCTTTAATCCTCTACTGATATTTCTGTCTCTTTTGAGTCTGTCATGCCTTTCTCTGCTATTTGCCATCTGTCAGACAGAAAATGATAGACTATGAGAACCTTTAAGGAGAATCTAATTTTCTTTGAGACTACTTAAATTTATATCATTAAAAAAAAGTATTTGTTAAAGTCTCATGGAAAATTTCCTCAGAATTATTTGCCTCGGTATTTCTGTGTATTAGCTGCCTGTAAACTTTTCTGGCAAGAGCATACGTAATTTCCCCATCTTCTCCAGTGTGGCCCCCTGCTCCAAATACTAGCTTTGGAAAAATTAACTTGGATATTTTCACTTTCTTTCTGTAATGTCCAGAATTTATTATCAGTCCTTGTTTGAGTAGGAGGTAAATAAAGCACACCACACAAAAAGCAATTCAGTTGATTCCGACTCATGTGACTTCCCACCCCCCCACCCCCCGCCCCCCACGTGTATCAGAGTAGAACTATGCTCCATAGGGGTTTTTTAGTAAATTGGCAGTCCTTTCCTTTGAGAGGTGTCTCCGGGTGGACACAAACTATCAGCCTTTTATGATGCAGCCAACTCCTGCTAAATTTATGGCTAGTGTGGCACTGCAGGATAAAACACTCGACTGCAAATTCAGTTTGAACTTCAAAGTCAGTGGTTCAGACTCACCAGCCACTCCTTGGAAACCCTATCAGGGTCATTAGGAGTCACTTGACTGCACTTAAATATTATAACATAAATATCTGAAGGAGTCCTACTGTTATGCTGTAGGGTAAGCACTGGACTACCGACCACAAGGTTGGTGGTTCAAACCCAGCACCCACTCCTTAGAAACTCAATACCACTTAAATATTCAAAAGAATGAATGAAAAAGAGAACAATCATTCAGCTATGTTATATGTAAGTGGAAACTACAGAAACAGTAGTTACTACTGATAAGATTTTGTTAGCTTTCTGGTTGGGATGGTTACAAGAACAGATAATTAAATGCAGTAGCAGTACATTCACAAATATAGTTATTATGTCTTTGCCCCATTTCCAGGTATTTTGTTAATATTCTGACATATACAAAATAAGCATTTCAGATGTCATCACATCTGTAATGTTAGTTGCAGTAATTCAAAGCACTCAGCTCTCAGCTCTGGTATTGGGAAAATATAGATTCGTTCTGTTTGATTCACTGAGTAATGCATGTAGGTTCTAACCCAGCTGCCTTTCTAATGGTGAGGGTGTGCTTCAGTGGCTTGTTAGGACTCTGTATTTAAGAGCTGTAGAGTGCTTAGAGGCCTTCTTAGTGTCCCTGCTTATGTGATGCTGTGGCAGCCACAGAGCAAGATAAAAAATCTCCTTGGTTTATGTCATCAAACAAGTCTACCTCAAAGGCTGTCTTTTTAGTTTAGTCTTAAACCCTATAGAACAGGTCTACTCTGCACACATGGGGTCACCGCGGGTTGAAATTGATTCCAAGGCAACTACCTGCAACAACTCAGGTAAATAACTTCTTACAGTCAGTGTCTTCTAACGTGGATATAATGCCATCTCCCAGTGTGTTGTTAAGTTTCACAGAGTCAGTTCTGAATCATAGTGATCCTGATAGGGTTTCCAGGGAGTAGCTGGTTGGTTTGAACCACAGACCTTGTGGTTAGAAGTCCAGTGCTTATCCTACAGCACCATGCCTTGACACATATGGATTGAGTTGGTTCCAACTCACAACGACCCTGTGTAGCGTTTCCCAAGAGTGGCTGGTGGGTTTAAACTGCCAACCTTGTGGTTAGCAGTCTAATACTTATCCTACAACACCACACCAGGACTCTGGGCACTTTTATAAAGTGTTAAAACAAAAAACACAAACTCAAATCCATTGCTACTGAGTCAATTCTGACTTGTATCAATCCAAATCAATCCTATAGGACAGGGTAGAACTGCTCTGTAGTGTTTCCAAGACTGGGTGGACTCAGTAATCTGTTCGGATGCAGATTATGTGTTTCTCCTCTGAAGTGGCTGATGGGTATTGAACCACTCTACTAAAGGTTAACAGCCGAATGCTTAACCACTGTGTCACCAGGCCTCCTTTAATAAATGTTGTTGTTTCATGCCATCGAGCTGGTTCCAACTCATAGTGACCCTGCATAGGGCTTCTGAGAGTGACTGTTGGTTTTTGAGACCCTAACCTTGCGGCTAACAGTCCAGTGCTTGTCCTACAGTGTCCCACAAGTGTTCATTAAAATTTGATACTGTCATATCCTATACTCTGAGAACAGTGGTGACTCAGTGGTAAAATTCTTGCATCCATGCAGAAGTCCCAGGTTCAGTTCCCAAGCATTGTAGCTCAAGTGCAACCACCATCATTTGTCATTGGAGATTTGCACATTTTACTTGCTCTTCCAGACTGAGATGGGTTAGGAAGAAAACCC
>NW_006408558.1:5180590-5181173 GCF_000296735.1 Chrysochloris asiatica | reverse complement strand
CAGCTTCTCGGATTATTTGCTCAACATAGAGGTTGAATAAGTATGGTGAAAGAATATAACCTTGTCGCACACCTTTTTTAATTTTAAAACATTCAATATCCTGATGTTCTGTTAAAAAAAAAAACTGCCTCAGTCTGTGTATAGATTCCTCATGAGCAGAGTTAAGTCTTCTGGAATACTCAAACTTTGCAGTGTTGTTCATAGCTTGTTATGATCCACACAATCAAAAGCCTTTGCTTAGTCAATAAGGCACAGGTAAACGTCTTTCTGATATTCTCTGCTTTCAGCCAAGATCCATCAGACATCAGCAATAATATCCCTCGTTCCATGGCCGCTTCTGAATCTGGCTTGAACCTCTGGAAGTTCTCTGTCAATGTATGCTTGCAGCCTTTTCTGTATTACCTGTAGTAATACTTCACTCACATGGGATATTGAAGAGATTGTATGAAGATTTCCACATTCTGTTGGGTCACCTTTCTTTGGAATGGGCACAATACGGATCTCTTCCAATCAGTTGGCCAGATAGTTGTCTTCCAAATTTCTTGGCAGAGATGAGTGAGTGCCTCCTGTGCCGCCTCACTTT
>NW_006408558.1:5146996-5173680 GCF_000296735.1 Chrysochloris asiatica | reverse complement strand
AGGCATGAAGTGACTGGCTTACTAGTTTTTAAGAGAGAGTTTAGTTTCAGAGTATGCGGGGAAGGGTATAGTCCCCTCTGAATAGTTTTCATCTTGTCTAGGTAGGTATAGTGAAAGGAGATGGAGATAAAATTCTTAAAATTCAGTAGTGAGTAATTGTTTATCATGATTGTGACTGTCACAACTGTAAAGGTATAAATCAAAAAGTGGGTAGTATTTAATCTTACATTCCAAGAACAGAACTCTAGAATCATCACAGGAAAAGACCATGAGTGGGATGTGGGACCCTATCCAGAGAAGCAGCAATACCAGAGATAGAGGCAGAGATGGGGACATGGAGAAATAGAGCAGCTGAGGATTCTAGACTCATGGAAAAAGAAAGGCTGTGTGCCTGGTGGCCAGGAGGCAGACTTGTATAACTTGTCCTTCAGTTGTTTAAATGATTATATATTCCTGAGTGTTTTTGTGTACATCCGCCCCCCACCCCACCCAAAAAAAACCCCAGAGGGAATAGAAGCAATTACTGTTATACTGTTGAATGATGATGCACAGAGGAGATTGTAATCATTGCAATGAAACAATGAGTGTAAAACCGATATTCTCCCATGTAAACTATCACTCAATTCAATTTTGCTTTTTTAAAAAAGCAAAAACCAACAACAAAAACACCCCAATAAGTCATAATGGTCCTGTCCTGTTGTGCATGGGGTTGCCAGGAATTGCAGTTGAAAATGTGAGGATTCCTGACAGAGGGTTCCATTTAAGTGTGCACTGGGAATGAATAATGGAATCGTTACTGTATTCTATCCAGCTTCAATATCCTGTACTCCTCTAAGACTTCTCCAAATCGCCTATTCTTCTCATCTTTTCTAACTTTGGCAAGAAATTGCTGGGAGTATAATATGAGGACAGGGCTTTAAAAAAATTTTCAAATCATTATCTCTTCAATCTCTGACTTCACTTGTTCAGTTATAAATGAATGTTTAACAAATATTTTTTTTTTTCAACTTGGTCTCCCCCTGCACTTTTAGTACATTTCTTGTTCATAGTATTCATTCCATAAATATTTGATAAGCATTCACAGGGACAGCTGTTTTACTTAAAAACAGATTTTTTTTTTTTTTGTCTGAACTGGAATATAATTTTAATTACTTCTTCCTTGCTCTAGATGATTGCTTTGTAGAAAAAAAAAAGACAATGGGAATTTCTATTATGAAGGAAATGAAACTTAAATAATTACATGTGTGAACGTGAAATATTTATTGCAATTTTGAACTTGTCAGCCCATATTTAAAAAATCGAGTTGTCTTGAAATTTGTAACTTTTTTTTATATCTTCAATGAAATCCCCAGCTGAAAAGTAAATTTTCATATTTTGTCCATTATAAAACTGTTTGAGAACAATCAGAAACAGTGGGCGGCACTCTAATCTCATACCTGTGAAGTAATTGTGCTTAAACTGTAGAACTTTCAAAAATTCAGGTTTAATAAATACCTTTAATGTGAGCAGCCAACATTTGGATCCGCCATCTTTTCAGTGAGTAGTCAAGTGTATGTAGCAGTTTAGGCGATCCTATAGGACTGGATTCATGGTGTGTCGCTGTAGAGTTGGCACTAGACTGCAAATCACAAAGTCAGCAGTTTAAACACATCAGCTACTCCTTGGAAACCCTATAAAGGTCACTATAAGTTGGAACTGACTCAACAACACTGAACAACAACATAGGATAGGTACAAGTCAGAATTGACTCTGTAGCAGTGAGTTTTATTTTGTTTTAATGTTTATCATCAAAGGGCCCAGAGTGCTGGAGTGGTGATGTAGGATAAGCACTGGATTGCTAACCGCAGGGTTGACAGTTCAAACCCACCAGCTACTCTTTGAGACTCCAGTTCAAAGTTCTTTGTTGTTAAGTACCGTCAAGTCAGTTCCAATTCATAGTGACCTGGTATAGAGTTTCTGAGGAGCAGCTGATGGGTTTGAACTGCTGACCCTGTGGTTTGCAGTACAGTGCTTAACTCTACATCACCACACCAGGACTCTAGTTTAAAGTTAGCTGAGTGGAATTGGTTACTTCATTTGACTGTACGGTGAGGATAAATATTAATTAAAACTGGTAGATCATTTTACAGTGTTGTTTATTTAGAATTTAAAAAACAACTCATAAACAGGAGAAAAGCCAAAGAGGATAGAGAGAAACACTGTTGATTAATGATGTATGGAGGGGATTGTAATCAATGTAATGAAACAAGTCATATGAATGGTTGAATGTGAAACTGATGATGTGCCCTGTAAACTTTCACTCAATCCACAATAAAAACCTTTAACAAAAAAAACAAAAACAAATTTACTTACTGTATGAACATCTTTTGTATGTTTCCTTGCAGAAAAATAAAGAGCCCCTTATTTGGTTATTCATTATTTCAATAAATACATGTGAGCATTTATTAATTGCTGACATTATAAAAATAAGTTACTCTTGACAGTATCCGTAGACCAAGGGAGTGAAGCAAGCACAAAACAATGAAATTCTAATCATCACATTTTCAGTGCAAGAATACAGGAACGAACAAAGTTACCTTAGGACCTTGATGAATTGTTTGAATGCGGTAGAGATGACTTCCATAGAAAACGTTATTTTATTGTGTTTGTGTTTTAGGTGGGTTCAAAGGCAATGTAAGCAGAGGAAATAAAGCTCGTTAACAGTGGTATAGAATTACGAAAGGACATGGCTTGTACCAAGAATGAAGAGCAAATCAATGTGGCAGCAATTTGAATAAGGGAATTGTAGGCGAGGAGGTTAGACATTGTTTGGGTTCAAATCTTGGCCCTATCATTTCTTAATTTTCTGTGTGGTATTGTCTAAGTTATTCAACCCCTTCAAAGTCTAAATAAAATGGTGATAATAGTGTTATTGCTAGAATTAAAAGAGATATTTTATTAGAAATAACTAACAATTTCTGGTATTAGTATCTGTTGTGTGTAATTAATATTAACTTTATTATGACTATACTGAAGACAGGCTTCTTAGTGTGGCTCTGTAAGATAAGCACTGGACTACAAACCATAAGGTCAGCAGTTCAAACCTATCAGCTGCTACTCAGAAACCCTGAGTTGGAACTGACTTGCTGGCATTTAACACTAACAACATTGCTGATGCTAGGTTTCAGACCTAATCAGATTGCATTTTACTTGCAGTCCCAGATCTAGTAAATGGCAATGTTGTGACTTGAACTACATCTTGTGGCCAGGGCTTGTTTATTTTTGTTTTGTTTTTCCCCAACAAATCCCAGATGTCTGGATGGTTTGTTGTTGTTGTTGTTAAGTGCCATGGAGTTTTTTCAGACTCATAGGGACCCTGTATAGGGTTTCTGAAGGAACAACTGGTGGGTGTGAACTCCAACCTTGTGGTTCTCAGACCAGTGCTGATGCTACAGTGCCAAACGTTAAATGTTTGATTACTAGCCAATAGGTCGATGGTTCAAGCCTACCTGGAAGTGCTTTGAAAGACATGTCTGATGATCTTGAAAAATCCTTTGGATCAGTTCTACTCTACACACATGAGGTCACCATGAGTTAGAACATCAATAATGTTCTTCCAGTCCACATGGCAGCGTCAGGGCTTGTGTTTGTATTTGTTGTTGTTTTTTTCTCCTTGTCTTCTTTTTAAGGTGAGGGACTTATTCGAATTATTTGGGACACCTCTTTTAAATTTTCATATGCATTAACATTGAATTAGTTACAGAACAGTCCAAAATGTACTTTTGGTATGAAATCATTAATCATTAGGAATGATTAGACTTAAAATAATTTTACTCTACAGAGTTCTGGTGTGGTGCTGTGTGCTAATGCGTCAGACTGCAAAGTCGTTTGAACTGCAAGGTCGGTGGTTCAAGCTTACCAGCTGCTCCTTGGAAACCCTATACAGGGTCACTATGGGTTGGAATCAACTTGACAGCACTTAACAACAACAGATTAATTGCACTGTAACCAGTGACACATTTAAGAAAGCAATTTAAGGCGAGATGAAAGGCAAAAGGCTTGAGTTTAGATTCAAGCTTGCTTGAGACTGGTGAAGACAAAGTTGGGTTAGTGTCTTTGGCGCTGAGATGCAGATTTCAATTAAATGTAAATATGGATGACCTCACACAAAAAACAAGATGCATTCTTAGTTTTTCACTATGTAAAATGTATTATTTATGTTTCAATATTTATATATGTTCTGTGGTTCCAGGATAGTGAAATGGCTTTTATCCATCTTTTCAGGTACAGTAAGAACATATAGGAAAAGCTGTCAAGTAGTATTACAAAGAGGAAAGTGTGTGAGGGGTCATATTTGTCACAGGAATATTTAGAATACATTTATATTGTGTTGTGACAGATGCCACTTAAGACACTCTGAGTTTACCAGATGACATGGAGCACCTATCTCCTGTTGTTGTTGACATGCTCAGCTGCTAACCAAAAGATTGGAGGTTGGATTCCACCCTTTGGCATCTTAGAAGAAAGGTTGGCTGGCTGTCTGCTCGTGACAGATGAGCTGTTAATAACCTCATGTAGCAGAACTCTACTCTGACACACATGGGACCTCCCTGAGTAGGAGTGTGCTGGACAGCCACTGGGGCTCCTAATATTATGATGTTTAAAGGATGAGACGGCTGAATCTGAGCGATTGAGGAATGTTTCTTATACCTTCCTGTTGTCTTTTTATAAGCTATACACATACTGGGCTGTATGAAAGTAAATTGTACTTGAAAGTGTGCATTGGGAACGGATGATTGGGTCATTATTATATTGAAACATCTCCCAGTGTTCCTGTGTTTCAAGAAAACTTGTTTTCCAGCCTTCTCAGGAGAAGGGAAAAAAAAAAAAAGAACCCCACAGAAACCTCAAACCATGTAGCCCAACTTTAATTAAGCATAATTGGATACACATGTGATTGTGAAGTAAAGTCTGTCCGTTTTTTCCAATACAAAAATAATATATATGCTATATTTATTTTTTAAACCACTCTGCTTTTATTTTACTACAGCTCAGCATGGTAGCCCCATTTGTTTTATTTTTTCTAACCCTGACAAAGCAGAATGCTTTGTTTGGCTTGTAAAAAAGGCAATAGCGCATGCAGTTAAGACCTCGCTTACTTTATCTGATGAGGCTCTCTTGGAGGAATGTCTATTTTTCTGTAAATTCACGACAGAAACTGGGTTTAAGGCAAGGTCATTTTTGAAAGTCCTGGTTTCTGCTTTTTAACAATACGTGGCTTTGCGATTTGTAATGTAAATTTCTCTGGTGGTTTTATGGTTATCCTTAAAAATGAGAATTAATTGTGAGCGATAATGTGGGGTTTGTAATTATCTCTCTACCTGTTGAAATGTCTTTTATGTATTGTTTTGTTACTACTCTTAAGGCGTGCATAAACTGTTGGAAATAGGACCTTTTTTCAGTTTGTTCTGCTCCCCCATGTTTCTTTACCTCTCTCTGTTGGTTTCTCTCCGTCCCAACACATTAATATAGGTTTATGAGATGGTGGTGGTGGTTATGTGCTGTGGAGTTGGTTCCGACTTATAGTGACCCTGTACAGGGTTTCTGAGGCTGTAAATCTTTTTGGGAGCAGAAAGCCTTATGTTTGTCCTACAAAACAGCTGGTAGTTTTGAACTGCTGACCCTGAGGTTCGCAACCCTACTTGTAAACACTATGCTAGCAGACCTGTTTAATACCCTTCCTGGTAAAGGCAGTAGACATTTGTTTATTTGTTTCCTTATATACATTTGTTCACTTTTATTCATTCATCCATTCATTCTTCCATCCATCCATCCATCCATCCATCCATCCATCCATCCATCCATCCATTCAGCTATTCAAGAAGCATTTGCAGAACCAGAGTGTGAAATATTTTCATCATGTCAGCTAGTACCTTCTTAGGTCACCATTGTCACGTGTTGTTCTCAGTCCACCCACAGTTCTTTGTATGTTAACTCTGCCCAACCAGCCACAACAAACCCCACAACACAACAAAAACAAAAGCCACCTCTAATTTTGCTTCTGAGGAGTGGAAGTTTTAAAAGCCTTGTTTGGCCTATTCCACCTTATTTCTCATGTGTATTTCCACTGTGGGGTTGATTCTTTTCACTTCTTCGCCTTAATTCTCAAGTATACATGAAGGAAGAGGCCAAGCAACCACAGTAAAAAAGTCAGCAGTGGGGTTGATGATGATGACACACGACACGGCTTAGAAAAAGAAACTCCCATCTGTGTCACAGGTGTCGGGGTGGGCAAGCGGTCTAAGGCACCAGACTCAAGTTCTACTTCCTATAACTGGGAATCCTGGCTCCTTAATGGTGGTATGGGTTCAAACCCCACTTCTGACACCATGGTTACTTTTGGAATCCTCGTGTGGCACTGTAGGATAAGCACTGGACAATTAACTGCAAGGTTGGTGCTTCACATCCACCAGCCGCTCCTCGGAAACCCTATACAGGATCACTATGAGTTGGAAAGAACTCAGTGGCACTTAACAAGGAATCTGTCGCATGCCCCTGAGGCAACTGGGAGCTGACTGCTGTGTGTTTCTGAGGTGTCTCATTGTGGCTACAGGGAGATAGCATGAGAGTCCTCTCTATAATGGAATTGGCTTTCACATATGTATTTTGAGTTTTATCAAAATGATCCATTTTCTTAATTTTACTATAAAAATATCTTTGTCATTCAAATATCCTGGACTGTAATGTATGCTTCTTTAGCCTAAAACTCTTTTGTTAAGTTTTTAGAAGTTCATGACAGATTTTTCAGTTTTGTTTTAATAAAAACTGGATTATATCATTTTCACATATCCTAGTTCAGAAACCAACTTTGATTAGGACTCATACCTAGCATAGTTTTCTGACATACTCTACAAATGCTTATTTGAAGCAGCATCAGATGCCTTACCTGATTTCTTAGTCTCTGATCTTTATCTCAGCACTGCTTTGCTTAGATCTTAATGATTCTTAAACTTAGAAACCTCACATTCCTGGACTACTGTAGTCAATTGATCCTTTAATTTCATATTTTCTGTTCTGTGCTATGTTAGTCTTTTTTATGTTCTCCTTTAAGTTGTTGCATTTGTTCCATTGTTGTTCCGTCTTCTATGTTGTTGTTAACTGCCATCAAATTGATTCTGACTCACTCATAGCAATCCTGCATAGGTTTCTAAGGAGCAGCTGACGGGTTTTATCCACTGACCTTGTGGTGTGTCACAGTCCAGTTTTTATCCTATGGCGTCACACCAGGACTCCATCCTCTGTATCTGATGTCTTTTCCTCTTTCTTTCGTGCACCCTTTCTTACAGGCTTACCTCCTAGTTTCAAAAACTATGTCATAAATGTTGGGAAGGTTTAAAACCCACATCCCACTGTTGAGTTGAATTTTACTTAGACTGACGCTACGGGGCGAATAGAAGGTTTCCTCTGATGCTGTAGGGTTTCCGATGCCATAGATCTTTACAGAGACAGACTGCTTCATATTTCTTCTACATTAAATCCCAAGGTTTGCTTCAGATTAGATTCACCTCATTTTCTAACATACTTTTAGGAAATAAAGTGTAAAATAAGTGGATGAAGTCAGCAAATCTGCAATCTATCCTAGCTCTTACTTTAGCCATACGATCTCAAGTGGCTCAAATGCCTCAAGCCTCAGTTTTCTCATTGGTAGTATAGAACAGTTATAGTTTATCTGTAAGACCTTTTCTTACTCTAAAGATAGGATTCTGTTGAACTTTTGTGATTTAATTGTGATTTATACCCTGTTGGCCTAAACTATAGGAGCCCTGGTGGTTCAGTGGGTTAAGTGTTGAACTGATAACCACAGGGTTGGTGGTTTGAACACCCCCTGCTGCTCTCCAGGAGAAAGCTGAAGCTGTCTGCTCCTGTAAAGATTTGTAGTCTCAGAAACCCTAAAGATCAGTTCTGCTCTCTTCTATAGGGTCACTATGAGTCAGCATTGACTTGATGGCAGTAGGTTTGGCTTTGGGTTGGGGTCTAAGTTGTAGCTGTTATTGTTGTTAATGTGTTACCTGAAATCGGTTCTGAATCATAGTGACTCTGTATAGGGTGTGCAAGAGTGGCTGGTAGGTTTGAACTGCTGACTTTGTGGGTAGCTCGATGAGCAGTCCAGTGCTTATCATACAGCACTACACAAGGGCTCTAAATTAGAGGCCCCCAAACTTTTTCTCCTGCTGTGGAGTCCTGGTGTGGCACAGTAGGATAAGCACTGGACTGCTAACCACAAGGTCGGTAGTTCAAACCCACCAGCCAATCCTCAGAAACCTTATACTTGGCCGCTATGAGTTGGAATCAACTTGACAGCACTTGATAACAGCAGCAAAAAACAAAACAAATTATCTGGTGTGGCGCTGTAGGATCAGCAGTGGACTAGAAACTTACAGAGGTGGCGGGTTAGACCCACCAGATGTTCCTCAGAAACCCTGTACAGGGTTGCTGTGCATCAGAATCGACTCAATAGCACTTAACAATAATATGTTTTTGAACTCCTACTAAAATATGTGTGTTTATATGTTTGTCTGTCATGTTTGTGTTTATATGTGTATAGAAATATGTATTTTTGTTGATGTCATTTTGAAGTACCTCCACTAACATAATATAGAAGATTGCTTAGGACCATAGATTTTGGCATGATACAGACTAAGGTTTAAGTCCTGGTTGTGTCACTTTGTAGCGGTGTGATATTGGGGTCTTGACTCATCACTCAGAGGTTAGTTTCCTCATCAGTAGAGTTAAAGTTATACTGGTCTCTTCTTCAGGTAGTTATGAGTGTTAAATGGTGGTGGTGGTGTGACCCGTCCAGTCAATTCCGAGTCTTAGCGACTCTGTGTAGCGTTTCCAAGGGTGTAAATCTCTAGAGGAGCAGAAAGCCTCATCTTTTTCCTGAGGAGCATCTGGTGTACTCGAACTGCTGACTTTCCAGTTAGCAGCCCAACATATAATTGACTATTGCTACCAGGGCTCCTTTAAATGTTGTTGTTGTTAAGTGCCATCCAGTTGGTTCCAACTCATAGCAACCCTGTATAGGGTTTCTGAGGAATGGCTGGGGGTTTGAACCACTGACCTCGTTGGCTGGGGGTTTGAACCACTGACCTGTGGTTAGCAGTCTAGAACATATTCTATAGCACCATACCAAATTTAAACAGACATATAAATTACTTATTTAATACAATGTTTGGCACATAATTGCCAGTTTTGGAGTGGTTGGTGGTGGTTGTATGTAACTCATAGCGATCCGGTATAGGGTTTCGGGGGCTGTACATCTTCTGGGAGCAGAAAACCTCATCTTTCTCCTGCAGAGTACCTGGTAGATTCAAACTGCTGATCTTGCAGTTAGCAGCTCAACTAACAACAACCCACTACGCTGCTGTTGTTGTTAAATACCATGTAGTTGGTCCCGACCCATAGTGACAACCCTGTGCAGGGTTTCTGAGGCTGTAAGTCTTTATGAGAGTAGAAAGTCTCATCATTCTCCTGTGGAATGGCTGGTAGTTTCGAACTGCTGACCTTGAGGTTAGCAGTCTGACTTGTAACCACTGTGCTACTAGAGCTCCTTAACTGCTAGAGTATCCATTCCTTTATGACTATGACATTTCATAAATTTTCCCTTGTCTTTTTAGCCTTTCTGTTATGACTGTTTTAACTGCAGTTAAACATTTGCCATGTTGTTGTTGTTCTGTGCTGTGGAGTCGGTTCCGATTCATAGCGACCCTGCACAGGGTTTCTGAGGCTGCAAATCTTTACCGGAGCAGAAAGCCTCATCTTTCTCCCGTGGTACAGCTGGTAGTTTTGAACGGCTGACCTTGAGATTAGCAGCCCGACTCGTAACCACTACATATTTTCCTATCCTGCTAACATACAGAGACTTGAAAATATACTTCATTAGGTGATAATCTTAGAAGTGGAATTATGATATAAAAAATAAGAACCTTGGTATAGGTCTTAGAGTATAAATTCAAATTGCTTTACAAACCATTTCCATTTAAAATGCTAATGCAAGCAATTAAAATAGTACCTATTTTGTTCTACTACAAAGCCTACAGTGTTTTTCCCATTTTATAGAAACTGAGGGTTGACGAGATTAACTATTCTACCCAGAGCTGCCATTGTAATGTTGTTGTTGTTGGTGTATGCCATCAAGTGGGTTTCGACTCATAGCAACCTTGTGTAGAGTTTTGGAGAGTGGCTGTTTTTAAGTGCCATGGAATCGGTTCCAACTCATGGCGACCCTTTATAGGGTTTCCAAGGAACACGTGGTCAGTTTGAATCACTGACCTTATGATTCAAACTGACCTTGGGGTCTAGTGCTTATCATACAGTGCCAAGAATTGCTGACCTTGTGATTAACAGTCCAATGCTTATCCTGTAGTGTATAGCATTTTAATATAAACATAGCTAAACTTTGCAGTGTTGTGTATTGAATGTGACAGGATATTCAGATTAGTGTTAAAAGCATCATTCTAGGGCCAAACTGCTTGTGTCCAAATTCTGACCTTAGTAGTCACTGTAAGACCCTGAGCAAGTTGTTTTCTACTTTAGTTTTGATATCCTTAAAATGGGAATTGTTGTTGTTAAGTGCCGTCAAGTCGGTTTCGACCCATAGCGACCCTGAACAGGGTTTCTGAGGCTGTAAATCTTTACGGGAGCAGATCGCCTCATCTTTCTCCCGCAGAGCAGCTGGTGGTTTCGAACTGCGGACCTTGTGGTTCGCAGCCCGATTCGTAACCACTATGCTACCAGAGCTCCTTAAAAAATGGTATCTATTTAATGGGGTTATTGTAAGGATAGAATACACCCATTGCCATAAGTTAATTCTGACTCCTAGGAACCCTATGGAGTCCTGGTGTGGCACTGAAGGGTAAGCACTGGTCTGCAAGGTTGGCAGTTAAAATTTACCAGCCACTCCTCAGAAACTCTATACAAGGTAGATATGAGTTGGAACGGACTCGACGGCACTTAACAACAACAACAACACAACAACAACAACAACAACAAAAGTAATTCTATAGGACTGAGAACTGCCCCATAGGGTTTCCAAGGCCATAATTATTAGGGACTTGCACTGACACATCCTTCTCCTTTGGAGTGGCTGTTTTGTTCAAACCATGGACCTTTTGGTTAACAACATAGAGCTTTAATCCTGATGATACCAGGACTCCATGTAGCATATAGTAAACCAAACTCATTGCCAACAAGTAGATTCCTGCTCACAGGGACCCTGGAGCACAGGGCAGAACTGTTCCATGGGGCGTCTAAGAGCTTATCCTTGCAGTTCAAACGACTTTGCAGTCTGACGCATTAGGCCACAGCGCCACACCAGGACTCCAGAGAAGAGTTAGAGAAGTGGAAACACCAACTACAGAAGTGTGTAGAACTAGATGGAGAATATATCGAGAAATAGTAGCTTCACTGTTGATACATTTGTTTAATAAAGGGGTCTATAATTTTGTAGCAATACTTTTTGACTTACCTTAGTATAGGCTGGGAGAGTGGTGGCTCTAGACAATAAGCACTGGACTGCAAACCACAAGGTCCATGTTTCAAGTCCACAAGCTGCTCCGCAGGGGGAAGATGAAGCTTTCTGCCCCTGCAATGATTTGCAGCCTTGGAAACTCTATACAGGGTCGGTATGAGCTAGAACTGACTTGGCGGTACTGAACAACAGCAGTATAGTAAGTTACTTTTCTGTGAATAAAAACCTTTAAAGAAACACTTCCAGATACACTGAAACATTTTAAAAATAACAATACAGCAATGATTATTGCTATTTTGATGTATGTTCACTTAAAGATAAAATATATAGGTTGGTTTGTAACTATGGGTTATATGTAACTCGAGGACTACCTATACTGAACCATTCAAAGTTTGTTTGAGTGAATGAGTTAGTGAATGAATGAATGAATGAAAGTATGCCTTGAACCATGCCTTTGCCTTCTATGTTACTGTTGTAAAGTACTGTAGAGTCAGTTACAAGTCATAGCAACCTTGTTTACGGTTTCCAAGGAACGGCTGGTGACTTGAACTGCTGACCTTGTGGTTCAAGCCAACCTTGTGGTCCAGTGCATAAACTCACAGCTCCACACCAGGACTCCTGCCTTCTATATAATTATGAAAAAAATTTAAAAAGACATTGATTTGGTGTAGTAAATGAAAAATAACTTGTTGAATTTAAAATACCCATTATGGATATGGAGACTTGGCATGGTGCCATAGGATAAGCTCTGGACCACAAGGTCAGTGTGAATCATAAGATTGGTGGTTCAAACTCACCAGCCTCTCCTCAGAAACCTTATATAGGGTCACTATGAGTTGGAACCAACTCGACGGCACTTAACAGCAACAGCAACATTATAAATATATGGACTTGACTTTTGTTTCATTTCCTTGCCAAATTGTTTGAATGGAAAGCAGGGTAACGTGTTAGTTTGCACAGTGAACAGCAGTTTGATTGATACTATTTATTACTGGGTTATGCAATTTTAGATCTTTTGTCAACTCATGAGTATGGTCTCAGGCTTTCTTTTAATTGGGGTATACTTCGTAAAATATTTCATAAGTTCCTTATTATTTGTAGCCCCATGGCCAAATACCAACTACCCACACACTTTCTTAATACAAATCTATTCTTAGATAATTAAAAATCCCTTTGGCAGATTCATAGACCAACATAGACTTGCAAGTTCCGGAAAGGATTTTAGAAATTTAAAATCTTTTTGTGGCTGATGAAACTGACTCCCAGAGGGTCTAACATCCCTAAGTTTGGTGGCCTCTTTGCTGAACTGACTTTTAGGAGAATATGGTTTGTGGCAAACAGAAAGGATCAACTTTGACAAATGGTTTACCTTCATCTTCAGGATTTAGGAGGTTGGTAGATGGTTTATGCCTTTTTGTGACCTGTGAGGCATTACAAAAATAGTTTCTGTTTGCTTGTACTGGAGTATATAGTAGCTCAAAACACCAGAAAATGGCATCACTGTGGCTTTGATTGTTGGGCAAATTAAACAGGGAAAACAGTGAGATCATTTTGTATTAAGTGAATTGGATTACATGGGATAAAGAGATTATTGAGATTTAAGACTTCTCTATTTGCTGTGTGTGACATCGAAACTAACAGTTGTTGCTATACAATATTATGCTGACTATTTCACAGTAAATTAGATTTTTTTTTTTAAACTTTTTATTGTGAATTGAGTGCATGTTTACAGAGCAGATCATAAGTTTTACATTCAGCAAATCATGTACTTTGCTTCATTACGTGATTGCAATCCTCTCTAGTAGCATTATTTGCTTCTGTTCACTTTAACTAACTGCTTTCCTCCCTGTGCCTCTCACTGCCTTCATCTCTCCTCTTCTGACCACCTCCATCTTGGTGTACATTGCCTGCTCTGTTACCCATGTTAACATGTATCTACTCTCTGGTTCGTGAATCATTTTCCCTCCCCTCCCCCTGTAACCATCATGGATTGGTTCTTTTACCAAGAAACCTATTTTTCTTTAGTTTGTTTTTTTTTTTTTATAACGTTGGTCTCATACAATATTTGACCTTATGGAATTGACTAATTTCACTCAGCATAATGTCCTCCAGGTTCATCCATGTTGTGAGTGTTTTGCAGATTAATCCTTATTCTTCAGAATTGTATAGTATTCCATTGTGTGTCTGTACCAAAGTTTGTTTAACCCTTCTTCTGTTCATGGGTGTTTAAGCTGTCTCTCTCTTTATGATGTGTCTCTTGTAGACAGCATATTGAAGGATCTTGCTTTCTTATCCATTCTGCTCTATCTCTTGACTGGTGGATTTAATCCGTTTATATTCGGTGTAATTACTGATAGATGTAAATTGATTGCTGTCATTTTGTTGTGTGCTTTTTTGGTGGTGATCCTGGTTTCTCTGTTCACCATAATTTTCTGTTCTGAATCCATTTTGTTTGTGGATTTTCTTTTCATTTTCTTCATTTCTGTTGTTACTAAATCTTTATGGTTTTCCTCTTTTTTTATTTTGATGTGCAGGTGTATTAATTTTCTTTGAGGTTACCTTCTAATTTATTAAATTTTTCCCTACTTAAAACAGTCTGTTTTGTCTTGAAATTTTCTTGACTTTATAGCCATTTAGAAATTCTGTAGCCACACACTGCCCTCTTTTTACTTTGTATTTGATGTTATTATACCCTGATATTTCCCTATTTTCAGTCTTGTCGGTTTGTTTTACTTTAAATACTAATATATCTGAATTGAATTCTGGGTGATGCTGTCATATATTATATTCCTAGGTTTTTGTTAGTTGTTGCTGGTTGTTTGGTCCAAAAAAACACCTTTACTAACAGGAGCTCTGGTAGCATACTGGTTACGAATCAGGCTGCTAACCTCAAGGTCAGCAGTTCGAAACAACCAGCTGTTCCACTGGAGAAAGATGAGGCTTTCTGCTCCTGTAAAGATTTACAACCTTGCAAACCCACTGTGCAGGGTCACTATGAGTCAGAACTGACTCCATGGTACTTAACAACAACAATATTTTTTGTGAAGTTGCCGGTCATTAATTTAACTCCTTTAATTTCTGATTATTAGGAAATATATACTGTGGCATTGTGAGATAAAGCACCAAACCATGAGGTCAGTTTAAACCACAAGGCCAGTGGTTCAAACTCACCAGCCACTTCATGGAAACCCTGTACAGGTTTGCTATGAGTCAGAATGGACTAGGTGGCACTTAATAACAACAACATTGGAGGGACAGTTTTACTGGGTATATGATTCTTGGCTGGCAGTTTTTTTCTTTTAGAATTTTATATATATCTGTCATCCCACTGCCTTCTTACCTGCATGGTTTCTGCTGAGAAATCAGAGCTTAGTCTTATTGGTTCTTCTTTGTAGATAACTTTTCATTTTTCCTGAGCTGCTCTCAGGATTCGTTCCTTGTCTTTGGTTTTAGAAAGTTTGATTATGATGTTTCTTGGTGATTTCTTTTGGGATCTATCCTATTTGGGGTTTGTTCAGCTTCTTGCATGCTTATCTTCTTGTCTTTCGTTATGTTAGGGAAGTGTTCTTCCAACAACACTCTAACAATTTTCTCTGTGTTGTATATTGTCTCTTCCTGTTCTGGAATTCTGATCACTCATAAATTGTTCCTCTTCATAGTGTCCCACATAACTCTTGGGCTTTCTTTGGATTTTTCATTCTTTTTTTTTGGATTTTTCACTCTTTTTTTTTTTGGATTTTTCTTCTAGCTTACTAGTATTCAGAGATTTCTGTTCAAGTTCATTAATTTGGACTTCCATAGCTTTGAATCTATTCCTTTGCAATGTATTGTCTGTTTCTGAAAGTTTAGTGTTAACCTAATGAATTTCTAATCACAGGGTTTGTATTGTTTCAAAATTTGCATTTTTTTTTTTTTTTTTGGTCTTGCAGTGTTTTCTGGAGTTCTTCTAAAGTTTTTATTGATTCTCCTAGCTTTCCTCGATCTTTCGGTTGGTCCTTATAAGATACTGAAATATCATTCATCTGAATTCTTTTTCAGTTAGTTCCATTACCTTTTTTCCTCAGAAACATTTTCTGGCTGTCTCTTAGTCATCTGTCCCTCCCCCTCTCCCCCAAACACACACGCACATGCACAAGAAAACAAAATAGAAAAAAAACAAATACGGAACCAGCAATGAAAAGAAAAAATAATGAAGAAAGAAAAATAAAAACAGGCAGTAACCAGAAATAAAGAATATATTAACTATAAAGACAAAAGACAACCTGGATCTATGTTGTTGTTGTTGTTGTTGTTATGTGCCGTGGAGTTGGTTCTGACTCATAGTGACCTTGTACAGGGTTTTGAGGCCGTAAATCTTTATGGGAGCAGAAAGCCTCATCTTTCTCCCATGGAACGGATGGTAGTTTCAAACTGCTGACCGTGAGATTAGCAGCCCGATTAGTAACCACTATACTACCAGAGCTCCTTTGGAGCTACGGAAGAGAAAAATATGAGAGAAAATAAAAGGAAGAAAAACAGTTTCAAAGAACTATTTAAGAATACATAAAAAGAGAAAAGAGGGACAGGAAAATAGAACTCTGGAAGAGAAAAATAAGAGAGGAAATAAAGGAAGACATTTTAAAAACACTTTAAAAAATCAAGGAGAGGAAAGATGAAAAGGAGAGAGTAGTAAAGAAAGATCAAAAGGGGGAAGAAAAGGAAGAGGGAAAGTGAGAAAAGAAGATAAACAATAGCAGAAATATAGAGTAAAATTCAAGGGACTAGAAAGAGAAGAAGGTGGAGAAAGAATAAACAAACAACAATGAAACAGCAAAAGGGGGAAAAAAAAACGATCCTCAAAAGAAAAACAAACAAACAAAAAACACTGTAGCTCTTGGACCCAGAGAAGAGAAAACTATGGGGGGCTCTTGCAAGCCAAGGATCTCACAAGGTGGGTGTGGGAGGGATCCTGGCTCTAGAGGACGTTCAGGGCATTCACTCTTGTAGTACTTCCTGGAGGCCCTTGATGGAATTGTGTTTAGTGTCTGTCAGAACCACAGAACAGCTGGTTCTGTAGGTCTAGAGCCGATTCCACCTGAATCCGGGTACCAAAGTGAGTACGCTGGGCCCTTCCTCACACTGGTGTGGCTCCTAACCATGTGCCTCTGAGATCTCAGAGGGCAGGGTCTGTGCTGTGGGTGGATGATTGTGGGAGCTGGCCACACCTCTGGTCACTAGGGGAGCATAGGGAGAAAGAAGGACTGTGTGGTTCCTGTATGTGAATCTGCTCTGCCAGGACTTCAGTTGCCAAAGTTGCTCACAAAAAGGCCTCGCAGTGTCTGACTGGCCATTCACAAGTCAGTCTCCCTCTCTCACCATCCCTGCTTAACATCTACTCCCAGCAAGCATTCAGTCCACTTCTCTATCCTTTTCTCTGATGTTCAGGGTTCCAGAATTTTCTTCTGTGTCTGTTTTATTTGGTCTTTCCCATCTTTGTTGTTGTGGAGTCCTGGTGTGGTGCTGCAGGATAATGCACTGCCTGCAAGATCGGTTTGAACCACAAGGTCAGCATTTTATAACTCACCAGTCGCTCCTCAGAAACCCTATACAGAGTATGAGTCTGAACTGACTCAACAGCACATTACAACAGCAGTCTTTGTTGTAGAAGGTTCAGGTTGTGTGTTTTCTTTTCCTCCATCTTGCCGGAAGCCCTCACATTTTATTCTTGGGAAAAAGAAACATAAGCTATATGTTTATAATAGATATTTTACTGGATCAATGACAAAGACTGTTGCTGTTGCTAAGTGTCATCGAGCCGGTTCTAATTCATAGCAACCCTGTATAGGATCTGAGGAGCAGCCGTGGGTTTGAAATGCCGACCTTATGGTTTCCAGTCCTGTGCTGATCCCACAGCGCCATACCAGGAATCCCTTATGAAGGCAAGAGATAGTAAGAATGTTTTGATGAAGTAGATTGAGGATGGGTATTACTGTGTTGGCCACTGGCCACTATAACTGACTATTGAGAATCAGCCTTGTGTGTAAGTGTGGCATCTAAAGCCATCTTAATTCATATTTGCAAGGCATATATTCAACATTGGACTCTTATTGAGAATATCCAGAGAACTTTAAAAATTCAGCAAGGAAAAGCTGTCCAATTGAAAAGTGGGCAGAGAGCAGGACCCTACCCAGAGAAGCAGTGATGTCTGAGATGGAGGCAGAGACGATGACGTGGAGAGATGGAGCAGCTGGGGACTTTAGACCCAGAGAGGAAGAGGGGCTGTGTGCTGAAGACCGGTGGTGGGGCGGGCAGGCTTGTAGGGTATACCCTTTGGTTGGGTGATGATGCATGGAGGCGATTGTAGCCATGGCAATGAAATGATATACAATTGGATGAATGTAAAACTGATGCTCTCCCATGTAAACTATCACATAATTCACAATAAAACATTTAAAAAAAAGGTGGGCAGAAGTCTGTAACAAACACTTCACCAAAGATGATATATAAATGGTCAATGAGCTCATGTAAAGCTTTACAATAACGTTAGCACTAGGGATATCACAACTTATATATTAGACTAACTTAAAAAATACTGACCGTATCAAGTGCTGATGACTTTGTGGAGCAACTAGAACTCTCAGACATTGTTGGAGAGAATGCAAAATGCTACAGTTACCCTGGAAAACAGTCTGGCAATTTGTTTAAGTGGTTCAGCTTATACTTACCTATATGATTTCTCCATCCTATTTCTGGGTATGAAAAATGAAAAGTTACATTCACACAGAAACCTGCACACAAATGCCCTCTTTCTAATTTTCTCAAACTGAAAACAAATCGTATATCTATTAGTGAATGAATGAATAATCAGAAATAAAAAGGAATGAACTATTGATATGTCCAACATCTTGGCCAAATCTTAAAGGTCTTATGCTGACAGGTGGAAGCCAGTCACACAAGACCATTTGGATAGTATGATTTGTTTCTTTGACATTTGTGTCAAGACAAAACTATTGTAATGGATAAGAGATTATTGATTCCCAGTGGTTGGAGTTAGGGGGAAATGTAAAGGGGTAGCATGAGGGATTTTGGGGGAATAATGGGACTTTTCTGTATCCTTGTTTTGGTGATGGTTACACATATCTGTGCATGTGTTTAAAACTATAGTCCCCAATATCTTAAAAAAACCACAACACCAATATTACTATATGAAGGTTTTTAAGATAATGAATTGGTTTTACAAAGCTATGTATAGTAAGAGATATTTAGGTGGAGAACGAACATAAAACAACAACAACAAAAACCGCAAAGCCATCGCTATTGAATTACTTCTGACTCATAATGACCCGGACAGATAGAACTGCCCATAGGGTTTCTGAAGCTATACATCTTTATGGAAGCAGACTGCCTCATTTTTCTCCTGTGGAGCAGCTGGTGGGTTCGAACCAATAACCTTTCAAGTCACACACCCCAGTGGTTATCCCACTGCACCACCAATATTTAGGCGGAGAACCAGAATGTTTTTGTTTTTAAGTGCCATCGAGTTGGTTCCGAGTCATAGTGAACTCTGTATAGTGTTTCTGAGGAGTATAGTGTTTCAGTGGATTTGAACCACTGACCTAGTGGTCCAGGCCAACTTTGTCATCCAGTGCATAGGAGATTTAAATTTATGTAAAAAGATTTGAGCCTCATTTACATAGGAAGCCAGGTCCTCTGGACAGAGAGAGACAGACATGGGTTTGGGTCTGTGCATTTGCAAAGAGCTGAACTTAAGAGCAATTGCTAAGGGTAAAGGAAGCATTACTGAATATATCCTTAGCAGTGAATGGAATTTTATCTTCTCTAGGTAATATGAGAAGAATAATAAGACAGTTAAGTGGCAGGACTAATTCATGATTTGATTTATTAAATATAACTTTTTAATTACCTGGTGCCGTTTCTCATTAAGGTAGACTCTCTTTTATTTTGGCAGTTCCTGCTAGTCCCCATTAGTTTATCAGAGGACAACTTTCAGGAGTTATTTTATTGCTGCTGGAGGTGGCAAGGGTGAAATTAGGTTAGAGCAAAAATGCCATCATCACAGAAGAAGAGGTTTGTCATGAGTAAGCTAATATCTGCATACTCCCCTCACCTTCATATACCCCTTTCCTTGAAATGAGGAAAATCATTGGTTACTTTAGCCAGTTTTGTGATGATGGTGGTGGTTATGTGATCTTGTTCATATGATACCTCTCGAGATGGTTGAACAGTGACCATTTATTTTTGGTACAATGAATCTGTTCATTCTTTTCATCTTAGTGTGATGCTTTCCAGATCATTCAAGATTTTACCCAAAGAATCCTTCAGGTCCCAAGTTGAGGCTAGAATTTTTCCTCAGTTTTTTTAGCTTGAGAAATGTTGAAGAGTGTTCTTCCCTTTTGATTTTCTAAATCCACGTCTTTGCATATTTCGTTATATTTGACTTTGGCTTCTCTGTCTGCCCTTTGAAATTTTGAAAATTTCTGCTCAGTTCTTTATCTCCTCCTTTCTTCCATTTGCCGTAACATCTCTATGCTGGAGAGTTGGTTTCAGAGTCTCTTCTGACACCCATTTTGCTCTTTTCTTTCTGCCTTTTCTTCTTAATGATCTTTTGCTTCCTTCCTGTAGAATATTCTTGATATCACCCCATCATTAGTGAGATGATTGATGTCACCCCATCATTAGTGAGATGATCTCTAAATTCGAGTGGGATATGTTCAGGGTCATATTTTGGCTATTGTGGACTTGCTTTAATTTTCTTCTGCTTCAGCCTGAACTTTCATTTGAGCAATTGATGGTCTGTTCCACTGTCTACCCATGGCCTTGTTTCAAAATGGCCAATACCATTCCATTTCAGCTTCTTAATGCCTAGAATGTAGCTTTTTATGCGTTTCAGTTCAGTTTTGAACAACTTCCATCAAACTATATATACATATTATAAAATCTTAATCGTGTCCTCATTGTTGTTGTTGTTGTTAAGTGCCATCGAGTCGGGTCCGACCCATAGCGACCCTGTACAGGGTTTCCGAGGGTCATAGTCACCATTTAAAAATCACAGCCATTTGCAAGGGTGCTTCAAAGAGTTCATGGAAAAAATCCATTAGCATTTAATGTAAAAATTTCCTTGAATTATATGAAGCCCCAGTGTATGTAGATGAATTTCAAATGTTTTGTTTTCAGGGGCTTACTATGAAAATGTATGAGCATGAACTCCTGTCAGTATCTGGAAACGTTCAGTTTAAAGCTTTTGGGCTAATATAGACATACCCATATTTCTCTCATCTTTAAGTCTTACATCTTTTGATACGTACAGAGATTTAAAGATAGTAATTATATCTTTCTTGTTTCTATCCCAGTCCCATAACAAATTCCCTGTCCTCTCCCATCACCCTTAGTATTTCCTCTGGGATATAAAGAAAAATTAGAAAGGAGGATAAAATGAAGACAATTAGTACAGGATATAAGCCTGATTCTGTTTTGCTTTGGTCCCCTGGTATGGCATTATAGTATCAGCACTGGACTGCAAAACACAAGATCGGCAGTTCAAACCCACCAGGTGTTCGTAGGAAAACTTATACAGTGTCGCTATGATTCAGAACCAACTTGACAGCACTTAACAATCACAAAAATTTTGCTTTTAAAACAAAAACAAAAACCCTGGTGGTTTGGTCACTTAAGCTCTGTGCTGCTAACCTTAGGGTCATTGGTTCAAATCAACCAGCTCCTCCATGGGAGAAAGGTGAGGCTGCCTGTGCTTGTAAAGGATTGTAGTCTTGGAAACCCTATATAGCATTTATACTCTGTCCTCTCAGGTTGCTTTGAATTGGAATCGACTTGATATCAGTGTGTGGATATTTTGCTAAAAATAGGCCACCAGAGAATACCTTTATTTATTTTAATCACAGCATATTCCAAATTAAGTGACAGGCATCAGCATTCTTCCACCTTAATTCTTAGATAGCTTGTCACTAACTAGCTCTGTAGAATATGCACTGGGTTGGTAACCGCAAGGTCAGCAGTTGAAATCCACTAACTACTCTCTCTAACCCAATAAATGGTCCTTAAGAGTCAGAACATGGTTGCTATGAGTCAGACCTGACTTGACGGCAAACAACTACATTTGGTTACACCTTTTGTTGTAAAAATTGGAAACCGTGGGATACATAATTCTTTTTATTTTTTAATGCTTTATTGTGAGTTATGTGATAATTTACATGGGAGAACATTAGCTTCACATTGATCCCATTATATATTATTTCCTTGCCATGGTTACAATCCCCTCCTGCATCACCCACCAACCACAGGGTATACCCCACAAGCCTGCCCCACCCCCACCCCCCGGTAGTCAGCACACAGTCCTTCTTCCTCTCCAGGTCCAAGGTCCCCAACCTCTCCATCTCTCCACATCATCGTCTCTGCCTCCGTCTCTGACATCACTGCTTCTCTGGGTAGGGTTCCGTTCTCCACTCTTCTCTGTTGATGGTCCCAGGGACCACTGCTCCTAGATTTCAAAGTTAATCCCTCCCCTCCTTTTGCTACAAAACGTCTACCTTTACATTTCCAGCCCTTACAATCAATCCTGGTAACAATTATTCACAATTGTATAGCAAGAGTACTATCTGCATCTCCCTTCCTTGGCCCTGCCTAGACAGATTGGATACTACTCAGTGGAGATTCTGCCTTGCTCCACGCCCTCTGGATCTAGGTTCCATCTTGAAAGCTTGTAAGCCAGTCACTTCTTACCTATGTAGCTCCCCCAATGTCCCCGTTGCCCATCCATGCCCTCTCTGTATGTGGAGGGGTGGAAATGATTCTTGCTGTGAAGATTTGTTCCCTCTTTTGAGTTATTGCTTCCATAGGTGTATGTCAAGTTCATCAAATTGTATCAGATTATTCTTTTTTTCCTCTTGTTTCTTATTCTAATTGAGCTCTGATCATTCAGCCATTGAAGCTAGGTCAAGTGGGTATTATCTGCAAGTGTGGGTGTTCTTATGCATGTGTTCCCTATTCTTATCAGCTGGATGCTTCATTCTCCACTCTAGTGCTCTGTGGCTATGTCACTGACTCTGGGCCCAAGAGTCCCCTGTACTTGCCACACAGCTGGCCAACCAGGTCTCCAGCAGGGTTCACGGGAGTCAATTGAACATTGTAGGGCTTAGTTCACAGCTTCATTGCTGCTTTACCCTCACTTCCCCTCATCGGTGAGGAATGTGATCATCAATCAGAGCGTGTATTCCCATTGGGTCTTAGTTTTAGAAGGAGGTTTGCCCTGACGGGTCCCAACCACTTGCCTGGGCTAGTCACTTGTTTGTTCTTGTAGTAATCAGTCTATCTGCCTGTATTGTTTTGTATTTTTCCTGTCAGTCTTTCTTTCAAGAAGTGTCTTCTGTTTTTCTGGCCACACCAGGCTTGTCTGCTTGTCGTTTCAAGGGGAAATTTCCCCTCAGAAGATTCTGGATGCTGTTCAGGATTCCACCTATGGTCTTGTGTAATGTAGAGGCTCCGCAGGAAACCTCCTTCACTGGGCACGTTTTAGCCCCTTTTTAGGTAATCCAGTCAGTTTTAGGCAGAAGATGAACTTATAAGCTTTCTGTGGTGATATTTCTGGCTATTCCTTTCTCTCCCCCTCCAGTGTCTATTTTATAGTGGTATGCCAGTGTCTATTTTATAGTGGTATGCCAGTGTCTATTTTATAGTGGTATGCCCAATGTCAAAAGACAGCCAAACATCTTAACATTGTTTCTCCCCTTCCCCCATTCCAACCATGTCTCAATCTCCGTATCCCAGAGCCCTGTTGTTCTAAGGTTGTGCATATATCATTATTTGTGTCTATCCCACTTCAGCTTCACATTCATTCTATCATATTACATTTCATTGCAATGTTTATGATCCCCTCCATGCATGATCAAATAACCAAAGGATACACCCCACAGCCCACCCCCCCAAGCTGTCAGCAAACAGTTCCTCTCCATCCCTGAGTCCCGTGTCCCCAGTCACTCCACCTGTCCACACCATCATCTCTGTCTTCATGCCTGGCCTCATGGCCTCTCTGGGTAGGGTCACACTTTCTGCTCTTCTTGCTTGATGGTCCCAGGGACCTCCATTCCTGGGCTGCAAAATTAATCTCCTCCTTTGGCCCCCCCCCAAAAAAAAATTTTTTTTTTTTTCCCCCTCTACATTTCCGACCCTCACAGTCAGTCCTGATAGCAGGTATTCACTGTTGTAACACAAGAGTCTTCTCCCCATTTCCTTTCCTCAGCCCGGTCCCAACAGATTGAAAATCATTCAGTGGAGGTTCTGCCTACCCCTGCCCCATCTGGAACTAGGCTCCCTCTTGAAAGCTTGTAAGCCAGTCACTTCTTGCCTTTATAGGCACTCCCCCCCATTTTGGGTCTGGGCAATTTCCAGCTCCCCTCAAGGTATTCCAGTCCATTACAGGCTGAAGACGGGCCTACGTGTTTTCTGTTGTGATGTTTCTGGCTATTCCCCACCCCTCCAATGTCTATTTCACAACGGTAGGCAAGGGAAACCAAGATTCAAAAGACAGCCAAGCATCCTAATATTATTCCCCTCTTTTCCCCTTTCAAGCCATGCCTCTATCCCTGTATCCTGAAGCCCTGTTATTCCAAGATTGTGCATACATTGTTATGTACCTCTGTCCCACCTAGCGCATGTGAACTTGCCCAATCGTTTTCCCATCTGCCTTGTTTTTCTTTTTCCCTCCCGCTTCTTGTGTATTGCCAGCACCCTCACCACCCCACCCCCCAGCACCCATGCTCTCCTGTATCTATTCCCTACCCTGTGCTCTTTCTTCCCCTCCCTCCCTCTCCTCCTCTCATTCCATACATCCCGGTGATCAGCAATTATATATATAGATTTTTTTCCCCTCCTCTTTTGGGTGGGTTCTTTTTCTTAGTCCTTTACAGTAATGGTCTTATACAGTATTTCTCCTTTTATGACTGACTAATTTCACTCAGCGTAATGTCCTCAAGGTTCATCCATGTTATGTGATGGCTTGCAGCTTCCTTGTTGTTCTTCAAGGTAGCATAGTATTCCATTGTGTGCGTGAGGTAAAGGTCTTGTTTTGTTCTTTTGCATATCGCTTTCCAGTTCTGCCAGCACCATTTGTTAAAGAGTCTATTTCCTCCGCATGCAATAAACCTAGGCATTTTGTCAAAAATCAGTTGTCTCTATGTGGATCGGTTAATTTCTGGATTCTCGATTCTGTTCCATTGATCAATGTATCTTTCATTGTACCAGTAACAGGCTGTCTTGACCACTGTGTCCATGTAGTAAATTTTGAAATCAGGGAGTGAGAGACGTCCAACCTTGTTCTTCTTTTTAAGCAATGCTTTGCTCTTTCCTTTCCATATAAATTTAGTAATTGTCTTTTCCATCTCTTTGAAGAATGTAATTGGAATCTGGATTGGGAGTGCAATATATGTGTAAAGTGCTTTGGGTAGTACTGACATTTTCTAGATGCTGAGTCTTCCTATCCAGGAATATAGTATGTTCTTCCACTTCTGTAGGTCTCTTTTGGTTTCTTGTAGTGTTTTGTAATTTTCTGGTTATGTTTATTCCTAAATATTTCACCCTTTGGGTGGCTATTGTAAATGGTATTGTTTTCCTAATGCCCTTTTCAGTGCTATCGTTGTTGCTATAGAGAAATACAACTGATTTTTGTACGTTGACCTTATACCCTGTCACTTTGCTGAATCTTCCAATGAGTTCCAGTAGTTTTTTTGTTTGTTTGTTTGTTTGTTTTTACTGAATCTTTGGGGGTTTGTATGTATAGGATCATATCGTCTGCAAATAAAAAGTTTTACTTTCTCTTTGTCAATTTGGATGCCTTTCATTTTTCTATCTTGCCATATATCTCTGGCTAAAACTTCCAGCCCAATATTGAATAGAAGCACTGATAAAGGACATCCTTGGCTGGTTCCTGTTTGCAGAGGGAAGGCTTTTGGTTTCTCTCCATTGAGAGTGATGTAGGCTGTTGGTTTTGTATATATGCTCTTAATTATGTTGAGGGACTTCCCTTCAATTCCTACTTTGTTGAGTGTTTTCATCAGGAATGGATGTTGGATTTTGTCAAATGCCTTTTCTATATCAATAGATAGGAATACATAATTCTTAAGAGTACATTTGCTGAATTTTGACAAATGCATTCACCTGTTTAACTCATAACTCTACTTATAAAGTGAAAAATGTAGCCTAGATATTAATCCCTAATATTCACAGTGCAATGTAGTAAACATCAGACCTCAAAATGTAGGGAAGTGTTTGATAAATACTCTGTATTTACTTTGCTAAAGAAAAAGCTGTCATTCTGTCACTTACTCTCTCTTTTCATTCATCTTTCCCTCTTCTTCCTCCCTTCTCCTCTTCCTCCTTCCCTCTTTCTGACTACCTCTCCTCTCACTTTTCTTTCTGCCTCATTCTACCTTGGATTGAGGAAAAGAATTGATTACTTTACCCAGTTTTGTGATATCCTTCTTAAATGTTCTGTGCATTTTACAGTGTGATATAGCATACTTGGTAGAAGAATATTTTCTTTAAAGATATGTTTATCATTTGCAGTACTTGATGTCAGCTATTAAAGAGTGTGAATGGGGTTTTTGTTTGTTTTTTAACAAATAACCTTTTTTCAACTTTCTAAAGTACCGAAAGCACATTTCCCTCTCACCTCATTCTGCTAAAATTAAAATAAAAAGATGAAAGAAAGAACAAAGAGATAGAGACGAAAAAGTTAAAAAAGTTGCCTCCTGAAATATTCTGTTGTTATAGTTATTTTTTTGTTTGGCCAATAAAAAGGTCATTGCAGCCTATGTGTTAGATATTTCCTAACATGAATGAAGAGATTGAAATGATAGTACAGGCATATTTTTGTTATTGTATTCATTTTCTTGGGCTTTTTAGATTTAGTTTTTTGTGCTTTTTATTTTTACAAATTGAAGGTTAGTGGCCGCTCTCCATTGAGCATGTCTGTCGGCAGAGTTTCTCCAACAGTGTGTACTCACTTCATAGCTCTGTGTCGCATTTTGGTAGCTTTCACCATATTTCACACATTTTCGTAATGCTGTTACACATTTAATAAATGGCAGTACATTGTAAACATGACTTTTATATGCACTGGAAGCAAACAAAAAATCATGCAACTCACTTCATTGCAGTGGTCTGG
>NW_006408558.1:5144333-5145881 GCF_000296735.1 Chrysochloris asiatica | reverse complement strand
AAGTGTTCCAGAATACCCATACTTCACAATGTTGTCCATAGCTTGTCATGATCTACTTATATATAATTACCATTTATGATCTGCCCAATTTTTAAAATGAGAAAATAGTATAAGTCTTCTCATTAGCCTAGTAAAGGGTGTCTTTAGTAGGAATGCTGAGTGGTAATTAAAATTATTGTTCTTATAATTTTAGACTTTTTAGTGTGTTGAAAAATGGCCGTTCTTTCCAATTGCAAAGGTGAACTATGGCATAGTTCTTTGAGTTGAATTCACAATATCTTGAGGCATTTACAAATTGTTAAGTAAGAATTGTTGATGATTATTTTTAAAATACCAATGCATTTCTCAAGGCTCAGAAGGATTGGTAGAAAGAAATCTGACTATGGGAATCCAATGGTTGGGTGACACTTAGACATCTTTAATGTCTTAGACAATTCTATGTGTCCAGAAAGTTTTGTAACTGGTAGGAAAGAGGGTTCTACTAAATGATTTGCTTGAAGAGAATGGTGGTAAGTGTCTGCATTTCTGGTGTTTTCTTGTCAGGATTAGTTAGGAACAGTAATGGGGTGCGCCTACAGGACACGATTGCCTGAATGCTTAAACTTAACCTGACATGTTATTAAATGATTGGAAGCCACATTTCTGCCATTTCTTAACTGTGCAAGATTGTGATTGTGAAAAAATCCTCAGTTAATATTTGTGTGTTGGGGATGCCTGGGAATTTGCTAAGAAGGTAAAGAATGACAGCAAGCCTTGTGACTTCTTGTTGTTGCTGTTGAATGTCATCGAGTCAATTCTGACTCAAAATGACCCTGTTTAAGGTTTCCAAGAAGCAATTGATGAGTTTGAGCCACCAACCTTGTGGTTAGAAATCCAGTGCTTACCCTATATCACTATACCAGGACTCCTTAGGATTATGTAAACGTTTCTTGCTCCTTTCTAGCCTGTATTTTTCACCTGTTATTCTTACTGCCCATGAATGCCAGACCGCCTCCCTCAACATACTCTATAGCACACACTGATACCCTTGTATATCCTGTTAACTGTTTGGCCTGGCCTCGACTCTTTAGCCAACTCATCATTCAAACTTTGGCTCAAATATCAACTTTTCTTTGAAGGCTTTCCTCATCTCCAAGGAAGAGTTGTTGGTCTGTCTCTTCTGTGCTATTTTTATGTTATGATCCATTCTCACATGATGCTGAAAGTTCCTGAATTATGAGAACTAAAAAGAAACCACTGAAGTTGAGAGTTAAGAGATTTCCTTCTTATTGCAATTTCAGGGACTCCAGATTGAAGTAGGTGAAAGAATGTGCATGATAGGACATGGAGACAGGAAATTGGTCTTTCAAGAAGCTGGGTGCCATAGAGAAGAGTACAGATGGGACTGTAGTTGGAGAGAATTATGAGGCTGTTGTTGTGGTTGTGGTTTTCAGAACTTGGAGATAGAAGAAAATTCTATATTCAGAAAGAAAAACTACTGGGGAGAGAGATTAAAAAAAAGAGAGCATATTTGTTAGAGCAAATTCTTGGTACATTAAGTACCAGGAA
>NW_006408558.1:5124641-5138334 GCF_000296735.1 Chrysochloris asiatica | reverse complement strand
GTCAGCAGTTCGAAACTACCAGATGTTCTGTGGGAGAAAGATGAGGCTTTCTGCTCCTGTAAAGATTTTACAGCTTCGGAAACCCTGTACAGGGTTCCTAAGTGTCAGAACGAACTCCACAGCATATAACAATAACAACAACAACACATACACATTTGAAAAATATTTTTACATGTTTAGGAATTGCCATATAGTTAATTCTTCAGTAAAAATTACCTCACATGCATACTGTGTGTTCATTAAAAGGCTAGATGTAAAGATCAAGTGATTAATAACCCAATCATAATCGAGTTACAATAATTCAGAAAAGGAATAATGATAACATGAACTTTGGGAGGAACAGTAGACAAAGAGCATCAACAATTATAGGGACTAAGAACATGGGTCATTTTTTAATTTCAGGAATTCGCAAACCACAGCCCTTGGGTCAAATCTAGCTGTCACCTTTGTGTAGCCTGTGGTCAACTAAGAATAGATAGTACATTTCTAAACAGCTAGGGGTCAGGGGGATGAAAAGAAGAATGATTATTTCATAAGTAGTGAAAATTATTTGGAATTTAAATTTTAATATCCATAAATAAGTGTTTTAGGGGTACAGCCTTATTCAATCTTATTTAGTATGTAGCTGCTTTTCTGCCACAGTGCCAGAGCTGGGCAGTTACAACAGAGAGTGCATAGTGAAGAGGACTTAAAATATTCACTGATAAGATCAAAGACCATAGAGTTCAGTATATGTTGCTTCTCAATGTAAAGAAAACATAAATCCTCACCACTGGGCCAATAAATAACATCATGATAAATCGAGAAAAGATTGAAGTTGTCAAAGACTTTCCTAAATTCATAAGAGTGTTTTGTCTTCCTGGACTACTGATCAAAAAAATCCATGGAAAATGGAATGAAAAGATAATGGATTTTTCCACAAACTTTTAAAATTTTATTTTAAGTTTTCATTGCCCGTTATGTATTAGTTTACATGGGTGAACATTATCTTTACATTCCTTCTATTGTATTTTGTTTCATTGCAATGATCACAATCCCCTGCATCCACAAACTTTGTGAAGCCTCCTTGGATGCTTTCCGTCTGGAAGTCTCAGAGTTTAGTAATTGTGCTAATCATTGTGCCTCCCTGACCACCCCAAAATAAAAATTCTGGACTCTTGGGCAGAAATACTGCGCATATTACTGCATTTCATGACCGAAGGAAGGCGTGCCTTCTGTATGGCCCCTCCTAAGAGTGAAAGCGTATGAAGTCTGCATATGGAATCTTCCATGTCGTTCCTGATGTGTCTTTTTTTCTTGGTAATCACTGTAATAACCTATAGTTGTCAGTACAACTGTCTCCTGACTCGTGTGACACTTAGCGAATCATCAAGTGTGTAGGTAGTATTGGTGGCCCTGAATAGGGTTCTCTTATTGTTGAGTGCTGATGGACACACTACAAATCTACAAAACTAAATTGTGCTTTGGAGTCCTGGTGAGATGTTGTAGGATAAGCACTGGACTCTCACCAGTCGGCAGTTCTAACCCACCAACCACGCCTGTAAAGGGTCACTATTAGAAATGACATGATGGCACTTAACAACAAGTAGTGTTTTGAGTGTCGTGTGTGTCCCTGTTGATAGTTTATTTTTTTATTATTAGGAAATACCTATCATGTTAAAACAAAAGAATTGAAAACTCTGCAATTGATCCTTGAACAACATAGATTTTAACTGTACAGGGTCAGCTTATATGCAGCAATTGAAAAAACATTAAAAAAAAAAAAAAGTTATGCTGTGAATTGGATGAAGGTTTGAAGGTTTACAGAAGAAAATGAGTTTTCCATTCAATAGCTCATACACATTTGTTCCAGCTCATTGATTGCAATCCCTTCAATGTGACGTCACTTCTCCCACTTACTCCTTGTGTTTCCAGGTTCCATTGCTTCTCCTTTCCTAACCCTGCCTGCCTTCAGAACTTGGTCCTGAGGCAAATGGTTGATTATTTTTCATAGCCAATGGTTGATTATTCTTAAGAGTGAACCTCCCTGGTGTTAGTGTTTACCTTGTAGATCTGTTTGCTGTTAGGCTGAAAACTAAGTCATGAGTTCAGGTCCAGGCCCTAACGGTGACTAAGGACCATAGTCTTTGGGGTTCCTCCACTCTCTATCTAACCATTGAGCCTAGTGGCTGGTTTTGTTTTGTCTTGTCTTTTGTTTTTTAAGATTTTAAGTTTTATTCCACATTTTTCTTCCACTCTCTCCAGGGCCTTCTAACATGGTCCCTTCAGAGCGGTTGATCATTGTAGCCAGACACCATCTAGTTCTTCTAGTCTCAGGGTCGTAGAGGCTGAGGTTTGCATGCTTTGCTGTGTTAGTCCATTGGACTAAATGTTTCACTGCATCTCTGGTTTTCTCCACTCGACTTGGCTGCACATGGGGAGAGGTCAGTAGTGGCCCCTTAGCTGGCTGCTTTCATGCTTTGAAGACCACAGTCACTACTCAGCAGAGGAGGAGGTAGAAGATGGTCTTAGTGCATTATGTTATGTCACTTGACCGTAGTGTCCCCCTAAGATTATGGTTCTAAGTTTCCAGACCCAGTGATTCATTCCTTTCAGACGTTTGATAGTGTTTATAACTTTACCCTCTGTATGCTCTAATTTACTTCTGGATATGCTGCTACTGCTGTTGCTATGTGTGCAGTTGAGGTGGTTCTGACTATACTGCATTTCAAAGGTTGTAAATCGTGTTGAGAGCAGAAAGTCTCATCTTTCTCCTGCAGAGCTGCTTGTGGATTAGAACTATTGACCCTGAGTTTACCAGCCCAACGTGTAACCCACTACACTGTCAGGGCTCCTTGGGTATACTTGCATCATATGTAAATATCGATGCCATTGTTGTTAAGTGCCATTGGGTTGGTTCCGACTCATACTGACCCTGTATACAGTTTCTGAAGAATCGCTGGTGGGTTGGAGCAGCAGACCTTTCAGTTTGCAGACCAGTGCTTATCCTACACCTTCACACCAGAACTCATATAAGGAGATTCAAAAGGGTCATGGAAAAAGGAAATAAAAAGATAATGGAATTATTCCATGCACTTTTATGAAGCCCCCTTGTATGTAGACATAGCCTCTGTGACACTTTTATTAATTTGTGGGTCTAGTCCTATTTTCCTTCCCACACCTGCTCATTTGCATGTCCATCTATATATCTACTTGTAGATTATTTTATTATAGTTAGTGCAGTATTATTAATATGATAGTATTTAGCTCTATTGCCTCTAGCTCTTGTACTCCTTCCAGTATCTTCCTTTGACTCTCTTTGCCATGTGACACTAATCATCTCCCAATGAACACTTCATCTTGCCATTAAATTGTGCGCTGCAGTAACAAGTGATCTCTCATGGTTCTTGCATATTTTTCCGTATGTTTAGTGCAATGCCTTACTCCTTGAATAACACCCTGGGGTCCATATGAAATGCCACTAGTGATGCTAGAAGTGCTCCCAAGAAGCATAGAAAAGTTATGTTATTACAAAAAAAAATAATTGAATTGCTTGATAATGTACTATATGAAGTCTGTAACTCTGGTTACCGCTGTTTCAAGGTAAATATTTTCATTGTAAAAAATAATAAAAGACAGGAATTTATGAAGCAATGTCGTCATACATGAAAGCCTTGTCGTTTTTGTGAAATACCTTTCCAATTAATGTTAAAAATGGAGCTTTTCAGAGGTCCCTGGGACCATCAAGGGAGAAGAGCGGAGAGTGGGACCCTACCCAGAGAAGCAGTGACACCAGAGATGAAGGCAAAGACAATGACGTGGAGAGATGGAATGGCTGGGGACTCTAGACCCAGAGAGGGAGAGGGGCTGTGTGCTGACAACCTGGGGGGCAGGCTTGCAGGGTATACCCTTTGGTTGGTTGATGGGGAATGGAGGGGATTATAACCATGGCAATGAAACGATATATGATAGGATGAATGTAAAGCTAATATTCTCCCATGTAAAACTATCACATAATTCACAATTAAAAAAAAAAAAATGGAGCTTTTGTGTTGGTGTAGCGTATCCTGGTGTGGTACCGTGGGTTAATGTGCTGGACTGTAAGTTTGGTTTGAATTGCAAGGTTGGTGGTTCAAACTCACTAGCTGCTCCTCAGAAACCCTATACAGGGTCGCTATGGGTTAGAATCGACTACACAGTACTTATCAACAACAGAAGAGTACAATACCTATAGCAAACTGTATATACGATGCTGTAGTTATTGTTAAGTACCATTGAGTCAGTTTCGACTCTTAGTGACCCTGTATAGGGTTTCCAAGGAGTAGCTGGTGGGTTGAACTGCTGACCTTGTGGTGTGCAGTCCAGTGCTGATCCTACAGTGCCACACCAGGATGAATATGATCAAGTTTTGTGTCAACTTGACTGGCCCAGGATTGTTAGTGGTTTGGCAGTTAAGATGTAGTAATACCCCATGATGACGTCTAATACAGTTTAATCAATTCATGATGAGGACTGCAGTGAGTAGTCAGTCTGTTGATAGACAGGGACCTCACTCGGATGTATGGGTGCTTCCAGTGTACTGGGCCCTCAGGCAAAGCTTGCTTGCTTTCTGCTGGGTCTGACAAGCTTGTCACCCATTGCTTTACTGCCTGCCATCTGACCTGCCTGATCTGCTGATCTTGGTTCATATGACCCACAGACTTGGGACTTGATCACATTTACAACTTCGGGAGCCATTTCCTCGATGTAAACATTTCCTTTGTATGTACATGGATAAAGATCACTGGTTTTGCTTCTCTAGAGAACCCGGTCTAAGACAATGATTAGTGGACTCTGTGTTATCAGTAAGGTTTCCGATCACCAGTAGGCAATTCATAGGTGAGTTGTTGGCTGCTCAAAAGTTACACATGGATTTGTAACTGAACAGGGTATTGATGCCCAATTCTGTATCGTACAGGGTTGAACTGGATTACGAATTTCTCACTTTTCAGGTACAGTGAAGATTATTTTGTTATCAATTTCAGTGGCAAAGCATTTTATGTATTATGTAATGACACTATGACTAGTTAAAAGAATATGACATTACTAGGCTAAGTACTTGTCACAATAGTTCTAGTTTTTAGGAAAGCAATGGGTGGAAAAACTAATATTTAGAATGGGTTATGTCATCACAGTAGAGTTTCTTCTTAAAAGTAAGAAATGATAATGAGAATACACCCAAAAAAACTTTTTAAGTGTCTCTTTTTCAGCCAAGCAAGAAATCCATTTATCAAGTTACTTAATCAAATCATATTTGATTGTAACCACTTGTGATGGTTAATGTTCTGTCAAGTTGACTAGGCTGTGATTCTCAGTGGTTTGACAGATATTAGACAGATTGTTCATCCATAATAAATGTAATGTAACCATCTTCCAGTTTTTGACATGTGAGTAGCTAGTCAGTTGAAAGTCATTCAGTTTCCTGGGGATGTATGTTCCCTGCTTCCAATATAAAAGGGTGTTCTGGCAAACCTTGTTTTCTCTGGATCCTGCATCCAAGTTGTCATCCTGTGACCTCCACTTCTTGGAATGTGAGCAAGCAGCCTGCCATTTGACCTGCTGATTTTGGGTTACCCTGGCAATCATGGGAATCCGGAGAAGCCTCCATCCTGACATCATACCTATGGATTTGTGGCTTGGCAGTCTCCACAGCTACATGAACCATTTCCTTGAAATAAATCTCTCTGTCTCTAAACACACACACACACAAACACATATACATATGAGGGGCCTTCAAAAAGTTCATGGAAAATGAAACTGAAAGTTAATGGAATTTTTCCACTAACTTTTTGAAGCCCCCTTGTACATATAACTTCACTGGCTTTACTCTTTGAGAGAATCTAGTCAATGACACAGCTGGAGAAGTGTGTTCTGGGAAACCACATTTGTTTAAGATTATTAGCTTTTTGGTGAGAACAGTTGCTCAAAGAATGAAGGATATAGTGATCTACTTCCAACGGTAATTTAAAAAGAAGACAAATTGTTTCACGTTATTCTCTTTGGTCCTTGAGTAATCAACAGATGTGACCAGTATAGCTCAGTTGTTGTTTGAGGAGTCAGTGTTGAGTGTAAAGTGCCTGAAGAATTAGGCTGTCTGAACAGCTTGTGTGGAACAACTACAGGGGTGATGGTACTCACAAGGAAATTTACCACTAATGCATTACAAGCTTAAGTATAATCTGCTAAGATGTGATACAATTGATGATGGTAAAAATATGTGTGGAACAGAATAATCATAGACAAACTTGTGAAAATGTAGGGTCATTGGAGTATTATCATACTTTGAAAAAAAGTATTTAAACCTGTAATGTGTTGTTGAACCAGCAATGCCGTCAGTAGTGAATTATTTCTGCTCTTGCAGATTTAATTTTGTCTGTTCTATGAATTGTTTCATTAGAAAATGAACCTGAATATTTTAACTTGATACTTCAGTGAAGTTTGGTGGCATTTGTTGTGGTGGTGATTTTTAGGTGCTGTCAAGTCGGTTTTGACTCATAGCAACCCTGTATAGGGCTCCCAGGGAGTGGATGGTGAGTTTGAGCCACCGACCTTGTGGTGCAAACTCACCTTACAGTCCACTGCTTTATCCCACAGTGCCCCATCAGGACTCCTAGTTTGATGGCATAGCAAACGTTTAATTTTATTGTGACTTTTTGTGTACATGTCTGAGAAAGAACTTTTTGTAAATGATAAGAACCACCTTCGACTACTGCCATGAACACTAAGTAGCTTTGAAATTTTGCTTTTGCTGTAGATATGATAGTTTCTTCATAGAATAATTTAGAAATTAAAAGGCAAACTGGTTTTGCTTGTAAAACTTATAGTATGGTAAAATCATTTTTATAACAGCTAAAGTTTTCATCTCTGGTAGCTCTAGTGAGTTACACATTGGGCTGCTAACCTCAAGGTAAGCAGTTCAAATCCACCAGCCACTCTACAAGAGAAAGATGAGGTTGTCTGCTCCTATACATAGTTTGTTGTTGCTGTTGAGTGTCATTGAGTTGGTGCCAACTCATAGCGACCCTGTATAGGGTTTCTAAGGAGCTGCCAACCTTGCAGTTCAAACCGACTTTGCAGTCCAGTGCATTAACTCACAGCACCACACCAGGACTATAAATATTTCCAGCCTCCGAAATCCTATACAGGGTCACTATGATTGGGAACCGACTCCACAGCGGACAGCAGCAGCAGCAGCAGCAGCAGCAGCAGCAGCAGCAAAGTTTGCATCACAAGTTTTATCAAGTTGTTCTCTCCACTTCTTGTCCTGTCAGAAGTTAAATTCTCCATTCCTGCCCAAATTTGCAACACGTAACGTTTTGTGAGTTCATACTACAGTTCCAGCAGTGTTGGGGTTTTTTGTTGTTGTTTTTTTTTTGTGTGTGTGCCTCAATGCAAAAGCATTAAAACTTTATATTTCAAAGTCCAGTAGTATCCAATGAAGGATTTCTATGTAACCTTCTCTCAAAGTGATTAATGGCATGCTGTGAGGCAGAATTTAAGAATAGAATTCTATAAACGGTTCTCCAAGTGGTGAATATGCTCAATTAAGATTATATGCCTGTAGACTGATCTCAGTATTTGCTAATACTCATCTGTGTGAAAAGACATTTTTGACAATGAAATAGGTAAGATTTATTTCAGTATCAATATTGACAAATGAACACTTGTAATCAATTTTGATAGGAAACATTAAGGACTCTTCCTCTCACAAAGAATTTCATTCTCTTCATCAATAGTTCTGTATCACAAAATATCATATATTATGATTAGCTCTTAAATTGTCAATAATGTTTGTGAATTTTTGTTTTCTCTCTTCTTATGTTGGTACCTACGTATTAACATTTTGTCTTTTGTCCTGTAAAGCCTGGCCAGAAGACATTTTGAGGAAAAGTTTACTACCCCTAAGTTAGTTAATTAGATTTGGAAACGAGGGTGAGGGAGACGAGGAGAGATTACTAAGGCCTGTGGTTACTCTTCTTGCAGACAGGGATTTCAGAATGAAGAAGAGTACAGGCATTATCCAGTTTACAAATGCCATCTGTTCCCAAGTGGAATTTGTGGGTAAGTTGGAACAGGTGTAAATGGCACTTATACAGCCTTAAGTTAGTAGAAGAAAAGGCTCAAAGTCGTTTCAATTTTTTAAAAAGTTGCACATGCTGAAAGCGAAGGTGATTGTGACGGAGAATTTGTTGTGAGTAGGGATTGGTTCAGTGTTTTCAAAGTGAGGACAGATTCATTTTAACTCTGAAGGGCAAGTAGCGGTTGTCTGTAAGCGGGAAGTTCATAGCCTGGGGTCTGCCTGTAGTTGAGTTTTGGACATGCCTGTGGGAGATTTCCAGCAGCCTGTTGAAAATTTGGGTGTGGGTTTCAGAAGAAAAACTGTGGCTGGATATGCTCTCATTGTATTAAATAGTAATAGAAACCATGGGTGTGGGTTTTAATGTGATCTCTATTTATTTAAAAAAAATATATATATTTTTTTACCATGTTTTCTTTTATAAACAGGATAATTTTTTTCATGAACTCCTGAAATACAGTCTTCAGGTCACAAAGTAATGGCTGTCCTTTGATTTTGACATGGGAGGGTAGTGTTTCCCTTTTGTTTCTTCATCACTTGACACAAGTTTTCCTTTGTTATATGTAAGTTCCACTCTCAGCTATAGCACTGGAAGAAGAATCCAGAAGATTTTGAAGATTTTTTTTTTTCCCCTTCTTTTTTTTTTGAAAAACCAAAGAGCACACATGCGTTCTGGCTCTATCAGTGTTGCTTTCAGAAACCACAGTGTTTTTATTAGAGGGAAAGCAAAAACTTGTTTACAGTGGAAAGCATAACAAAATCTGTGATCTTTTTTGCCTACGGACTCTTTCCAAAACAACTTACTGTAACAGACATCTAAGGTCAGTATTTCCTAATTAAGAATACTCAGCTGGCGATCCAGTGCCAGCTGTCATTCACAGGGCCGTTCCTTCCTTCATGCAGTGTCTTTTTCAAGTTATTAGTCAGCATCCTAGGGCCATAAAAGTTTTCATTTAAAATAGCATGATGGAGAAAGATGTTTTACTTCATATCACTAATGATTTTCTAGCTCCCTCCTCCCCCCTTGTTCTGAAACCAAATTTAGAAACGCAACATGTGGAATAAGTATCTATCTTTGTCAGCCATCTGTGAGCAGAGAAATTCACGTATTGATTTTAGTATTAGGAAGAATTTTTGGCTTTGGAGGAAGCAGTATGCTCTCCTTTTCTTCTGTTGATACTTGTTCTCATCACAATGCCTCAGTCTAGTGAATGCTCAGTAAATATTTGTTCAGTTAAATGGAATAAGATCAGCAAAAGAAAAGAGTAGCTAAGGAGCCTTGGTATCATAGTGGATTACAAACTGGGCTGCTAATCACACTTTCAGCAGTTTGAATCTACCAGCTGCTCCATGGGAGAAGGATGAGGCTTTCTGCTCCCATAAAGATTTACAGCCTCACAAACCCTGTGCAGGGTGAGTCAGAACCAACTCCACGGCACTTAACAACAACAATAACGAAGAAGAAATAACCTTAGGAATGAAGACAGGACACTTACAGATGACTTTCTTTCAATATGGGGGAGTTCTTACCAGGTGATCACAAGATCAGGGATTACTTCGACTCATCCTTATTTTGACTTAACTGATTGTTGTCTCTTTTATAATATGTCACTCCCTGGAGAAAGATATTTTTATTTTTTAAGTCTTATTAATAGAAATGATTCAGAAATATTCCCTGTATTTTGTATTCATATTTTATAGTATCTAAAAATCATAATAAGTACAAAATAAAAGAAGAAGCAGGAAGTCAGTTTAAAGACAGATGCAGTGGCATCTTGAAGAATGCATGGACTCACCTATATCTTTGTAGTGCTCTTTTATTTTGTATTCCAGTTCTTTTTTTTCCTTTTACTCTTCTTGCATTTTGTTTTTTTATCTTTCAACTTTATTTTTTTTGAGAACTTCAAGCATCTAGATGAGAAAAGATAGTATAATGAGCTTTCAAGTACTTACCAATATACAAAAATGATCACCTCAGGGGCAATCCGTTTTTGTTTTCGCTATACCCCACACCTTGACCCCTACTCCAGCACAACTGGGTTCTTTTGAAACAAGTCCCAGATATTATAGTATCAGTTGGAGTCCTGGTGTGGCACTGTGGGTTAATGCGCTGGACTGCCAAGTCATTTGAACCACAAGATCGGTGGTTCAAGTTCACTAGTCACTCCTTGGAAACCCTATACTGGGTCGCTATGGATCGGAACTGACTCAAAAGCACTTAACAACAACAACAAATTCATCAGTATGTACAAGGGGCTTCAGAAAAATTCATAGGGGAAATTCCATTATCTTTTCATTCCATCTCTCTGTGAACTTTTTGAAACTCCCTGATGTCTTTAAAGGTAACTGTTACTTTTATCTCTTTTAGAAAAAACAAAAGGAAAACCCAATACTATTAACACACCTGTGATAGTTAAGGTTTTGTGTCACCTTGATTAGGCCAGTATTCCCAGTGGTTTGGTAGAGATGTGGTTATTCCCATGGTGAAACCTAATACCGGCACAGTTAGTTCTATGTTGTTTAGTTATGAGCAGCCAATCAATTAAAGGGCTATTGCCTTGGGGGTGTGGCCTGCTCCTAATATAATGGACATGTAGGAAAAACTTGCTCTTTTTCTGCTGGGGAACAGGGACTCTACAACTGTGAGCTGTTTCCTTGATATGAACTTCTCTTTATACACACACATATATATACATACACACACACATACACACACAGATTCTGCTTCTCCAAAGAACCAGGCCTAAGACATCCCTAAAATAAAATTGGCAAGATTTCCTTAATATCATCAAGTATCCAACCAGTCTCTAAGTTCTCCTTGTTAATTTATATTTGAATTAGTATCAAAATGCTGGATTGAATTGGTATATGTTTTGCTGTAAAGTACTATTAATCACCACAATTGGAAAAAAGAAGGAAAAGATCCAAACTGTCTATACAATTGCTTTTGGTTGATGTAGCTTTACCCCCACCCCCCCCAAATTCTGGTGGTGTCTAAGTTGACTTTAGACTCCAGAGACTTAAATGGCTTTAATTAAATACTGTGTTAGATATCTAGAAGGAGCAAGAAGAGGAGAGAATGCAAGGACAGCATCTCCTCTCATGGGAAGCCTACCAGTTCCTCTAGTACACTGCTTCTTCTAATGCCGCACCTGCACCGGGTGTCTCCATCACTGTAAATGGGATCCATGGTGGATGGATGCTCAGTCAACAGATAATGAAGCACAGGCTTACATTTTTTCATGACTTTTTTATACCGTTCTAGTTTCCTAGGCCTAAGGCCTGGATAACATTTCATGTATTCCACCAAACAAAGACAGCAGATAGAGCATTCTGCATAGATCATACCTAGTTTCCAAGGAGACAAATGCCAATAGGGGCACATGGTTGTCACCGGGTCAAAAACAACATCAGACCAGGCCAGTGCTAAGTTTGCAAGGTCTCTTAAGTATCTTTTATTTATTTTTTCCCCCTTTTTTTGATAGCCTCCTCTTATTATATATTGCCTTCCCTGTCACACAAGTTAATATGTGTCTAGCTTTGGTAGCGTAGTGGTTATGAGTCAGGCTGCTAACCTTAAGGTCAGTAGTTCAAAACTACCAGCCATTCCATGGGAGAAAGATGAGGCTTTCTGCTCCCATAAAGACTTACAGCCTTAGCAACCCTGTACAGGGTCGCTATGGGTCGGAACCGACTCCATGGCACATAACCACCACCCTCTAGTCAGTGAGTTATTTTCCCTTTCCCTCCAGTCCCTGATAACCATCAAATAATATTTCGCTTTATATGAAAACCATTTTAAAATTTTTATAATAATGGGTTCATACAATGATTTTGTTAATACAGTAGTTTTTGGAGAGTCCTGTATGGCACTTTGAGTTAATGCACTGCACTGCAAAGTCAGTTGGAACTGCCAGGCCGGAAGTTCAAGCTCATCAGCTGTTCCTCGGAAACCTTACAAGTGTCGCTATGGGTCCGAACTGACTCGACGGCAATTAACAACAACAATGTTATGATGTGTACTACAGATTCACTTTTACTCTTGAATATGTTGTAGCATTAGTTTGTGTTTGTGTCCTATGGTTTGGTTATCCATGCCTCTGCTGATGACCATTTAGGAAGTGTCCATTGTTTAGTTATTGTGAATAGTGTTGCAATGAATGTGGATGTGCAAATATCTCTTCATGTCGTGGCATTGATTTCTCTAGGATATATGTAAGTGTGGTATTATAAAGCAATTCTACTACCAACATGTTTGTACCATTTTCAATCCTCACAGCATTTGTTCTCTCTTCTTTTGGAACTTTGTGATTAATGTTGGAGCAAGATGATAACTTTTTGTTGTTTTCATTGGCAGCTCTCTTAATGGCTAATGCCTTCACTTGTCTCTCAGTTTGTCATTGTGTGGTGTTGCTGTGCTGCTGGAAGCTATGCCACCGGATGTCAAATGCTGTCAGGGTGAATAAATAGGTTCAGTAGAGCTTCCAGATTAAAAGACTCAGAAGAAGGCATAGGTAGTCCATTTCTGAAAGATTCACCCCTAAAAACCTCAAGAATAGCAGAGGAACCATTTCTGATCAGTGCCAGATGATGATGAGTCCATCAGGTTCGAAGGCGCTCAAAATATGACTGAGCAAGAGCTGCCTTTTCAAAGTAGAGTTGACCTTAACGACATAATTGGAGCAAACTTGCAGGACTTTCATTTATTTATGGGGCATTACTCAAAATGAGAAGAAACAGCAGCAGAATTCATTAATAATCAGAATGTGGAATGTCTGAAGCATGAATCTGTCTGTGATAGGTTAGTATTTATATGCATTAAAGGAGGACCAATTAATACGACATATTATTCAAATTTACACACCAACCATCAAAGCCAATGATGTAGAAATTGAAGAATTCTAACAACCTCTCCTGTCTGAAATGGATCAAACCTGCAATCAGGATGTATTCATAATTACTGGTAATTGTGGAATGCAATGGTTGGAAACAAAGAGGAAAGATAAGTAGTAGGAAAACATGGCGTTGGTGATAGAATTGAGACTGGAGATCTCATGATAGAATTTTGAAAGCACAGTGACTTATTCATTGAGTTAGGTCAACTGGCACTTCCGGTAGGCTTAGGAGTCCACACATCTCCTTGTACTTCAGACCAGCCAGTCCTCTCTTTCTCACCCCTAAACTCTTTGGGCCACGTCAGTGGGTGCCAGTGGAACTTGTCTTGATTCAACCCATCTCAGCACTTCACTAATCAGTGGCTTCAGGTGGTCACCTGGAGCGCATATACCAGGTTGTTTATTCACGGACAGCCTTTAACATCCAGTCCTAGAAGTCCTAGATGAGGGTGTTTTTCTGATGAACACTGATTTTCCTGCTTGGATAGATCTGGTGGCAGATTGCTTGCTTGGGGGGTGGGGTGAGGGATCTTATTTTTTTTCCTTCTGCTGGTCCTTTCTTCAAATGCAAATTTCTTGTTTGCTCAGCAGCCCAGGGTGGGTCTACATGTCTTTTCAAATGCAAATATCTTTGGTACAGAAGGCTACTACTACATTCAAACCAACACAACACTCAGTGTTTCTTCAAGTGTTGGCTGAAGGT
>NW_006408558.1:5088861-5124541 GCF_000296735.1 Chrysochloris asiatica | reverse complement strand
CTCTGTAATCTATAATATTCATATATATATATATATATATATATATAAAATCTGTTTCACAGCACTATGTAGAAAAAATTTTAATATCCACTGTACATTCAGATAAACATATAACCCTTTCAAAACATTCCAGTTTCATCTTCTCCACACCTTGCCTATCTTCCCATATTATTATGGCCTTGGACATCCAGCTGGCTGGAACTGGTAGAACTTGGCACCGTGTCTGTCCTGGTTTTTGCCTCAAGCTACTCCAAAAACTACTTTTCTGCCTTCAGTTGCAACTTAATATTTTTTACTTTTCTTTCAGTTATAGGTAAAAATCAGAATTTTCACTTTCCATGCCCCTTCCTTCTTTCTCCTACAAACCCTCACGCTTCTACGAGTCACCAGCCACTGCAAAGAATCTTGCAGGTGTTCCATTGATTCCAGCTGACACAATGGCATGGGAGTGATTGCTCCCCTCTAACTTCACAAGGTAGGAAAAGAGTTGAGATCAACAGCCCAAGGTATATTTTTGTCAGGTAGAGGTCAGACATGCTTCCACTCTCCAACCTTTTCACCAATTTTGAAACCAACTCCCCTCTCCCAGGACACTCTCTACTTTTCTGCTGGGTTTGATCAATAATTGGTTGCAATGGCCGCAAAGACAGTACTAGGGTGTTGGAGTTTACTAGGGTAGTAACAGGATTAGAAACAATTCAGGGTGTAGCTCTTCAATCAGGGCATTGTCTTCTCAGCTGTGTCTGCAGACGGGTCTGTCTCTGAACCTAGATCATTTGGCTTGGTCTCTGCCCTGCTTGGGTAAGTATTGTAAAACTCTCTTAGCACTTCTGAGTAGGTGGCCAGAGGCACCCCACTCCACCAGTAAATCTTGACTTGAAGGTGCTCAGCTCTAGCTCCATGGATTGGCAAACCTAGGTTCTCCAACAAATGCCTGGAGCTACCTCATTTGGCTAGCAAGCCTCCTGCCTGAGGGCACTCAGCTCTCTAGCTCTGTGGACTGTGAAGTCCACATCTTGGTCCCTTGTCTGTGTCTTGGTTCTGATGTCTTTCCTGCCACCATTTCACTGCCTCTGCTTTTTACCACCTCTCATCTTCATCTGAATTTAGGCAGTTCTGCACCGGGATATCAGGTTCAAGAATGTGCTTCACTCCTCCAGTCTTCTGTTTTGATGGTAGTGAGATCCCTTTTTCTGCTTCTGGGATGACTCATTTAAGCCCAGCAGGATGGCAAAGCAGACCATTGCCCATATTTATGCTCTAACAAGTTGGAGTTGTTTGTATTTCACAAGTTCACTTGATCTGATTGCCCAATCATTTCTGATAGTAACATTTTCAAATGATATTTTCTCTTTGTATTCTTCTCTCCCACATAACTACCATACATCATCCCCAAACTTAGATTTATATGTCTGCTGTTTCATATATCCCAATTTTTGCAGGTTTAAATGTTTATCTAGACTGAACCTTCTTCTTATTTGTATTAATGGATACTTTAAGGCAATATGACAGTCTGCTAGGCTGTTCTAAAATTTGTTTCTGGGTTATAAACAAACATCTCTTTCAATTTGATAGGCAAAAGAATTAGAATATATTTTTCAAGATTTTCATAGGCATGCCTTGTAAATTTCTTCTAATTTTAAGTCTCCAAGAATATAATTTTCCTTTCTTTAAAAAAGAAGTGGCAGTATATTCATTATTGTTGGCAAAATGAGTTTTCATTTGTATTAGAACTCTGTCTCCTGTATTGCTGGTAGTCAAACTGGTGCCTTAACTTTGCTTTATACCATTAGTGACAGAAAGTAATTAGCTAGATATCATCCTAAGATATTCACCCATGAAATAATCTAAAAATCATGGGACATTAAACTCCTGGTGTGGTGCTGTAGGATAAACACTGAACTGCGAACCACAAGGTTGGCAATTTAAATCCACCAGCTGCTCCTGGGGTTGCTATGAGTCAGAATCGACTCAAGGACACTAAACAACAACATGACATTCCTAATTTGATGGGCAGCAGAGTAGAATCTTCAAATGTCAGAATGAAAGCTTTAGTAAATAAGGTTCTTTTAATACTTTCAAAAATGAATGCAAATAATATAAAAGGACTTTTTAAAGAAAAGTATATGTGTGTGGTTTCTTCTTTTTTTTGGGTCTGCTTTACAAATGAGTTTTTATTATAGAAATAAGTTTGTAGTTAGTAGTTTGTGAAATATATATATTTTTAAAGTAAAGACAGTGCTTACTGGTTAGAAAGAGATGGGAGGAACCTGAGACTATGACCCTCAACTACCCTTCAATTCTGGAACAGAACTTACCCTCATGGCCCAATTTACAGCCAAGCAGTAGCTAGGTATACAGTAGGGAGTGAGACATGGTCACCGTGGAATGGTCAATCCTTGAAGATTAAAAGGGCAACACAAACCTAAGAACAAAATTGAGAAGGAGTGGGGAGATGGGTAGAATGAACATAGGAACCACAGGGAGGAAAATGGGGTAACTGTTGTTGCATGGTAGGGAATGTAGACATTGAGATGAAACAAAATTATTCATTGAATGTAAAACTGATCATCTCTGTAAACCTTCACCTAATTCACAATAAAAAGTTTAAAAATATTTTTCTTGCTATTATATTTGTTAAGTATTTAATAAGCTATTCTAAGGACTAACCCTTCAACTCGGAGTTTCCACATTACAAGGCCTACTTTTATGGTTGATGCCTTGGGAAAATATGGAAGTGACCTCATACCCTGAGTCTGTAGTCACCTCACCTAGAAGAGGTTTCTTCCACCTGAACTCCTTTAGGATCAGGAACACCACTTCACATGGCTGGAATCTAGTGTGAGGCTACCATGAAATAAGCAGAGGGCCCGGGGCCTAAAAATAAGGTGTCAGCTTTGTTACCTCTCACAGCTCCACATCTGAACAAAGACAACAGAGGTGCCGGCAGGAAAGGATATAGGCTTCTGACTTTATGTATACCTCCTTTTGTTGCCTCTGTTATTGCCAATACATTTCATCTTTTCTTAGTCATCTTTCATGATTGAGAGCCATGGTACCCCTTCAGTAATAATAATAATAATAATACAGTAAAATCTATGAAAACCAGAAGCTATACAAGGTAGACATTTTCTAAAGAAGGAAAACTCAAATATTTTCCTTGTTACAGAGTGAAAGAAAAGTGGTAAGGCACACCCTGTCAAATCTGTGAGACGCAGAGAAACCAGGCAGTCTCATTGAGTTCTGGCTTTTACTTATGTTGTACAAGAGCAACATTATTTACAGGTAATCAGTTTACTAATTCTCCCCAACAATGCGTTGAAGTGTTGCTGTTAGGTGCTGCTGAGTTGGATAGGTGCTGACTCTTAGTGATATATCAGAATAATAGGCAGTCTTGAGCCATCCTCAGTTCAGAGTCCTTTCTTGTAGCCAATAGCATTCCATCTCCTTGAGGGTCTTCCTCTTTTTTGCTGGCCTTCTCCCAAGCATGATACCCATCTCCAGGGACTTTTCCCTACTAACAATACGAGGTGACTTCATAAAGTTCATGGAAAATGGGATAAAAAGATAATCGTATGTCCAAAGAATGTGAGATGAAATCTTGTCATACTCTCTTTTAAGGAGCATTCTGACTGTTTTTCTTCCAAGACAGGTTTATCTCTTCTTTTGGAATTCCATGGTATATAGTCAGTGTTCTTTGCTAACACCATAACTTAAAGGTATCAATTCTTCCTTGATCTTCCTTATCCATTGCCCAGCTTCTGCATGCATATGAGACAATTAAAAATACCATGGCTTTGGTCAGGCACACCTTAGTTCTCAAAGCAGCAGCTTTGCTATACAACCTTTCAAGAGATCTTTTGCTGCAAATTTGCTCAATACAATAAGTCATTTGATTTTTTTGACCGGTGCTCCCATGAACATGAATTGTGGATCCAAGTAAACTGAACTCTGTGACAACTTTGATCTTTTCTGCATTATGTTGTTGCTTATTGGTCCATTTATAAGGATTTTTGTTTTCTGTACAAGGAGATCTGGTCGTGTAGTGGTTATAAGTCGGGCTTCTAACTTCAAGGTTGGCAGTTCGAAACTACCCGCTGTTCTACAGGAGAAAGATGAGGCTTTCGGCTCCTGTAAAGATTTACAGCCTCAGAAACCCTGTGCAGGGTCACTATGAGTCAGAACCGACTCCATGGTACTTAATACCAACAACCACACTGAAGTCTTATTTTCATCAGTGGGTATTTCAAGTCCTCTTTGCTTTCAGCAAACAAGGCTGTGTAATCTACATATTTCAGGGTCTTAGGGTCTTTCTTCAATCCTCATGCTGCATTCTTTTTCATATAGTCCAGTTTCTTGGATTATTTGCTCAGCATGCAGACTGAATAAGTATAGTAAAAGGATGCAATCCCTGACACACCCCTTTCTCAATTTTAAACCATTCAGTATCTCATTCTTTTGAAACAACTGCCTCTTGGTCCATGAACAGGTTCCTCATGAACACAATCAAGTGTTCTGGAATTCTCTTTCTTAATCCATAACCTACTATGATCTACCCTGTCAAAATCCTTTGCATACTAGGTAAAACACAAGGAAACATCTTTCTGCTATTTTCTGCTTTTAGCCAAGATCCATCTAATGTCATCAGTGATGTCCTTCATTCCACATCCTCTTATGAGTATGGCTTTGAGTTTTGATAGTTACCTGTCATTGTACTGCTGTAATCCTTTTATATTTATCTTCAGCAAAACAGAGACACAGTGTTTTGATTTTAGAGATGAGACAAATAGCAATTTATTTATTTGCTTGTGGTCACAAAGCTGATAAAACACTAGGATAGTATTCTTAATAACCAGACTAACCTAAGTATAAATATCTGTCTGACGTTCAGTCTTCTCTCCACCTTGACTTGTCTTTACACCTGTGGCACTGTGGGCTAATGCATAAGACTGCAAAGTCGTTTGAACTACAGTGTCAGCGATTCAAGCTCACCAGCTGCTTCTTGGAAACCCTATACAGCGTAGCTATGGGTCGGTACCAACACAACGACACTTAACAACAACAACTCTTATATACTCACATTTACATAGTCATTTTCTCACTCTTTCTCTTTTATATATACACACTCCAAGCATCCACTTATAATATTCTGCCATCTTTTTTGAGTCCTGTCTTCAATGCTTTCCCTGTCATGTGGTATTTACTGGCTCCTTGGTTATTAATTATGATTACTATCCTTCCTTGGATAGTAAATTCACGCTGCTCCTCGGAAACCCTATACAGGGTCACGATGAGTCAGAATTGACTCGATGGCACTAAACAGCAGCATAGCCATTCTTCTGTCTTGTCCAATTGTTTCTTTAATTACTTGTGTCATTGTCTTGCTCCTCCCCATTACACTCTTTGAACTCCTAATATTATGTTTGGCAGAGTAGGTTCTCAGTAGCTGTAACATTGAAGGGACTCAATATTTTCATGTAATACAGGCTAATATTCTTTCATAACTAAAAAAATAGAATGCTGATTATACCATGCAGTGAGAAACACTGTCCTTTAAACTCTTTGGAAGGAGCTCTGGTAGTGTAGTGGTTACGAATCGGGCTGCGAACCTCAAGGTCAGCACTTCGAAACTACCAGCTGTTCCACGGGAGAAAGATGAGGCTTTCTGCTCCCATAAAGATTTACAGCCTCAGAAACCCTGTACAGGGTCGCTATGAGTCAGAACCGACTCCATGGCACACAACAAGAACAAACTCTTTGGGGGGCGGGGTGGCTGTTTTCTTAGGCCTTGAGATCACTTGTGATTGTACCCTTAATTAGTTTCAAGCATGGGCTAGATTTTTCAAGGATTATATAACTTGATGCTGCTACTGCTGTTGCTGCTTCTACTCTTACTAATGCTTTAGGTTGAGTCAGTCTTAGGTGGTGGTTATGTGTTCCAACTCATAATGACCCTGTACAGGGTTTCCAAGGAGTGACTGGTGAATTTGAACTGCCGATCTTGTGGTTCAAACCAACCTGGTGGTCCAGTGCATTATTCCACAGTGCCACAATATAGTAGTATATAGCAGTCTGGCAATTATAAAGATCCTATATTAGTAGTTTTCTTTTGCTATATAATTATATTATTGTAAGCTTGTTGTGTGCTGTTGAGTAGGTTGTTTCTGACTCATAGCGACTCTGTATAGGGTTTCGGAGGCTGTACATCTTTACAGGAGCAGAAAACGGCATCTTTCTGATATATTCAAACTGCTGAGTTTGTGGTTAACAGCCCAACTCATAGCTCATCACTACGTCACCAGAGCTCCCTTCAACCTCAGTGGCTTAAAACAGCACACATTCACTATCTCTCCATGTCTTTGAGTCAGGAGTGAGAGTATAGCTTACCTGTCTTTGAAGGCGGTAATCAAAAGTGTCATCCAGTGTTGGGTTCTATTCCAAGACTTCACTACGAAGGGATTTTCTTTCAAGCTCATATAGTTGTTGGGAACATTTGCTTCCTCACAGGCTGATGATGGTCTTTAGTGTCTTATAGATTGGTGGTCAGAGGCCATCCTCAACTACCTGCCACATTACCTTCTCCATGTGGTAGCTTGAAACATGGTAGCTTCCTTCCTCAAAATCAGCAAAGGAAAGAAGGAAAGAGTGTTCTCGGAAGAGAAAGACTATAATCTTATGTAAAGTAACCATGCACATTTAATCACCTTTGCTACATCCTGTTGTTTAAAAAATAAATTATAGGTTCTGTCCACACTTAGGGGAAGGAATCACACAAGGGTGTGAATTCCTGGAGTTACATGGATTATGGGGCCATTTTAGTATATTTGCCACAGGCCCATTAAATTATAACACATTTTCATTAGAGCCTTCATCTAGAAGAAGTGCTGTGGTTTGTTCATTTCTATTAAAGGAACTCTTGACTATTAAAATGGTATATTATGTGATAATTAGTAAAATGAAGATATACAAGCTCCTCTAGGAGATGGGTTCTAGTTAATTAGTAATTATAGCTGAATTTATATTTCTGCTGTTTCCTACTGACTCTTCTAATGAGTAGGGTGAAGAGAGAATGGATCTAATGTTGACCTCTTGGTAGGATCTGACATTGTTGATTATACTTCGTATATCTTTAGTCCTCTTTCCCTTAGCTTCCAGCTATCTCCTTTTTTTTTTTTTTTAACTGTTTTATTATGAATTATGTGATAGTTTACATGGGAGAACATTAGCTTTAACATTCATCCTACCGTATATCCTCACATTGCCATGGTTACAATCCCCTCCATGCATCATCAACCAACCAAAGGGTATACCCTGCAAGCCTGCCCCATGGTCATCAGCCCCTCTCCCTCTCTGGGTCTAGAGTTCCCAGCTGCTCCATCTCTCCATGTCATCCTCTCTGCCTCCATCTCTGGTGTCACTGTTTCTCTGGGTAGGGTCCTGCACTTCGCTTTTGCCCCTTGATGGTTCCAGGGGCCATTGCTCTTGGCCTGCAAAGTCAGCCACTTCCTTCCTTTTCCAGCTAGCTCCTTTTGATTCTCTTTCTTCCATTCCCTTTGTTGTTTGGCATTCTCCTCTCCTGGATTATTTTCTTATTTACTGCTAATAGTTTAATCACTTTTGTATTCCTCATTCACATTTTAGATGCTCAGGACTATATCATTTAATGACAAGACAATAAATTTGAACTTGATTTAAGAAGCCAGAGGGTTTCAAACTGGTTCTTTAAGCTTCAAACTGGGTTCTCACAACCCTGACACCTCAGGGTTATGAGATGCTAAGCAGACAGAGGTGTAAATCAGCAGTATTTGGAATGTTATTTGTGGACTGATATTGTTTTGTAAAGAACTTGCTACTGGTCTATAAGAAGACAGATACATACAGAAATTAAGAACGCATAAGCATTATTAAACACATATAGGGTTTTGGGGTACTCTTTTGGTAAGTAATAACAATTTGTCCCGATCTCCCACTCCCACCTCTACCCCATGCTTTCATGGCAGTTCTCATACACTTGTTTAAGTATGGCGTGTTTTGTCTTGGCAGTGCTTGTGACATGAAAGCATATCCCTTAGTTGACAGGCTGTACGTAACTATGACAGGAGATCTAGGAATCGGGCTGCTAACCTCACGGTCAGCTGTTCGAAACTGCCAGCCATTCCATGGGAGAGAGATGAGGCTTTCCGCTCCCGTAAAAATTTACAAACTCGGAAACCCTATACAGGGTTGCTGTAAGTCAGAACCAACTCCACAGCACACCAACACCACTTCACTGTAAATACTATGTAAACTGTTGCTGATAATACAGATGTAATTAATGAACTTTAAATGATTGCAGTTTGCTGATATTAACGTGACTTGATTGTTAGTTGTGACTTGATGTAAGTATCGCCTAATTACAAATATGGGAAAACTACACTCCCCAACCTTCCCACAATGCATCTTTCTGATTTTTCTTTGTTGGATGTATGGCTATTCTCTATTCTATTTCTTATTAGATCATTTTTGGGAAATTAGCTCTTTCTTTGTAAAGTTCCCTGCATGGTGCAAACAATTTTACTTGGCTGTAACCAGAAGGTAGAGTTCACCCAGAGTCACCCCAGAAGAACCACCTGGCACTCTAGTTCTGAAAAAGCAGCCATTGAGAACCCTGTGTAACAAGTTCTACTCTGGCATATAATGGGGTCACCATGGGTCAGAATTGACTTAGCAGCAATTGCTTCTTTTTCACAGGTAGGACCTGATCTTGGTCACAGAAGATGTATTCTTGCTACTTGTAATTATTTAATGCTCTCTTCAAATGAAATCCGCATATAAACAGAAGTAGCAATCTTTGATCTACATGCAGCCTATTTTGCATCTTAAAGTAAGTTAAGAATTTCTCTAATGGAAGCCAGTTTTCCATACCAGTGGATTCAACTTTAGGAGCTCTGGTGGCACTGTAGGACAAGCACCGGACTGCTGACTGCAAGGTTGGTGGTTCAAACCCACCAGCTACTCCATGGTAGAAAGATGAGGCTATCTGCTCCTGTAAAGATTTACAGCCTTGGAAACCTTATATAATAGCATTATTAAGAGTTGGAATTAACTCGATGGCACTGTGTTTGATTTGGTTAGAATTAGCCCAGTGTGATTGATAAGAGACCAGTTGGCCACATGGAGTTTGTGTTGACAGAGGGAGAAAGACAGTCTGCTGAATGAATGCATTCAGAGTGTGTGTGTGTGTGTGGGGGGGGGGGGGGGGATCTATTAGGTTTTTTTTCTCTTACAAATATAGTAGTTTCTTACTGTAATATATTGAATCCTCTGATTTTAAAAGTGTCACTCATCTGTGTTGCATTTATTTTTTTTCCTTATTTCTCTTGCGAAACTTGGCTATTTCCAGGTGTTTTGATTTTCTTTTTGTAGTTATAAATGGACTTGTGTATTTTAGAGAAGGTCAGGTTTACAAGCAGCCCTCACCACGTGCCTATCTCTCTTTTTATTTTTAAATGGCACATGAGCGTCTGACTCTCACATGGTATTTTGAGCTTTGCAGGCTGTGCAGACTCAGTGTCTTCTGTTTCTAAGAGATAAACGTCTGGTGGTTTTTGTTTTGCTGTGAGAAGCGTGTGAGTCAGACTCATCGTGAACTATGTCCTCCTTTCAAGCCTCTCCTTATTTTGAGCAGTGTGCTTGTACCTGGATATCTGGAAGCTAACGTGGAAATTTCAGTTTTGTGTGTGTTTTCTAAAGACTCAGTCAATTGCCACTTTTCATTCCTTCATACAACTGACAGCCCATTGCTATGGAGACAATTCCAACTCAGCAGCCTTTCTAGGACTCCGTAGGGTTTCCAACACTGTGAATCTCTATGGGAGCACACAGCCTCATCTTTCTCCCACAGAGTGCTTGTTTTGAACCATCGACCTTTCAGGTAGCAGCTCAGTGCTCAGTCCATTATGCCACCAGGTTCCTTATTTAAAACAAAACATAACAATGAAAGAAAGCCATGTGGCCCATAATCTCTAGGGCTGACTTCCTCTTTTTTGTTGTTAGGTGCTGTCAAGTTGATTTTGACCCGTAGTGGTAGTGATCCTATGCACAACACAATGAAACACCGCGCAGTCTTGTGCCATCCTCACATTTGTGGTTATATTTGAACATATTGTTGCAACCACTGTGTCAATCCATCTTGTTGGAGTTCTTCCTCTTAAAGGACCCTCTACTTTGCCTAGGATGATGTCCTACTCCAGGGACTGATTTCTCCTGACAACATGTCCAAAGTAAGTCAGGCGAAGTCTTGCCATTCTCTCTTCTATGGAGCATTCTGGCTGTACTTCTGTGTTCCTCTGGTAGTACATAGAACTTTCAGTATTCTTCTCCAACACTGTAATTCAAATGCATTGATTCTTCTATTGTCTTCCTTATTCATTTTCCAATTTTCACATGCATATGAGGTGACTGAAAAGACCATGGGTTGGTTCAAGTGTACTTTAGTTCTTAAACTGACATCTGTGCTCTTGAACACTTTATAAAGAAGTGTTTTACAGCAGATTTGCCTAATGCAACATGTCATTTTATTTCTTTGATGCTGCTTCCATGAGTGTTGGTTATGGATTCAAACAAAATGAAGTCTTTGACAATGTCAGTGTTTTCTCCATGTATCATGATATTATTTATTGGTCCAATTGTGAGGATTCTCATTTTCTTTACACTGAGGTAAAATCCATACTGAATATTTTAGTCTTTGATCTTCATCAGTAAGTATTTCAGATCCTTTTTGCTTCTAGAAATCAAGGTTGTGTGATCTATATGTTGTAGGTTGTTGTAGCCTTTCTCCAATCCTTAAGCCACATTCTTCTTCATATAGTCCAGATTCTCAAATTATTTGCTCAGCATGCAGATTGAATAAGTATGGTGAAAGGATACAGCCTTTCCTGATTTTGAACCATTCAGTATCCTGTTCTGGTTGAACTTGGTCCTTTGAGCACAAGTAAGTGTTCTGGAATACCCATTCTTTGAAATGTCTTCTATAGTTTGTTTTGATACACACAATCTTTCCATAGTCAGTGAAGCACAAACAAACATCTTTCTGGTATTCTCTGCTTCTAGCCAGGATCCATATGATGTTGATAATGATATCCCTAGATTTCATTAGTTAATATAAACTATATTGTAATCTGTAATAAATGTAGATTTCATTAGTTTATCTCTTCTTGAAAATGACAATCTCTAGTGCAGTGACTCATAGTTTTGAAAATAATCCAAAGATAGAAAAGAGTGAAATATTTTATGTTATTAAAGAACTTGATCAGCGTTCTCAAAATCATATTTAACTTCCCTAATTTTTTGTGACAGGTCGTATGTGTAATGGGTAAGAGCATGGATGTAGGAATCAAAGGGTCTGGCTTCCCAGATTAGCTCCACCACTTAACTAACTCTGTTGTTTGTCAAATCACTTGACCTTCCATGACTCTAGTCTCATCTGTGTGAAGTGGAGAAGGATAGTAGTACCTCTCTCCTTGGGTTGTTTTAAGGATTCACTGGAGTAATATGAGAGGGCTTACCAGCATTAATAGTAAAGTTAAAAACACAGAGAACAACAAATGCTGACGTGGGTATGGATAGATTGGAACCCTTATACATCGAAAGTGAGACTACAAACTGTGGAACATGATGCGGCACTTCTCCAAAAAACTGGAAATAGAAAGACCATATGATCCAGCCATCCCTCTACTTGGTATATATCCTAGAGAAATCAGAGCCATAACACAAATAGATATATGCACCCCCATGTTTGTTGTGAAATCCTGGTGTGGCACTGTAGGATAAGCAGTAGACCGCAAGATTGGTTTGAACTACAAGGTTGGTAGTTCAAACTCACCAGCCACTGCTCGGAAACTCTATACATGGTTGCTGTGAGTTGTAAGTGATTCGAAAGCCCTTAACAACAACAACAATATTCACAATAGCAAAAATATGGAAACAATCTCAATGCTAATCAATAAATCGATAAAATAACAAACCCAAAAGAAAACTTTGGTATATACACTCAACGGAATATTATGTAGTGTTAAATAATAGCAATGAATCTGTGAAACACTTCATAACATGGATTAACCTGGAGGACATTATGCTGAATGAAATTAATCACAAAAAGACAAATATTGTATGGGACTACTACTATTGTAACAAGTCATGAAAATCTTTTCACACTAAACGAAACATTCTTTGATGGTGTGGGAGGAACGGAGATAGTAGAGAGTTTACTGGCTACAGGGTTGTTGTTGTATGCCATCCAGTCGATTCCAACTCATAGCATGTTGCTGTTGTTGTTGTTAAGTGGCTTCGAATTGGTGCCGATTCTTAGTGATGGTATGTAGGATTTCTGAGGAGCAGCTGGCGGGCTTGAGATGCCAACCAAGCCTATCATGAAATGCCATACCAGGACTCAGAGGTAGACACATGTTAATTTGGGTGTAGGGGAAGACAACATACAGGAAGAGAGAGGTTGGCAAAAAATGATGGAGGCAGGGGAAGATGCAGGAAAGCGTGCAAGTGTGAAAGGAAATATAGGTAAATACTATTATCTACACAGACCTGCAACAATGGCTGAAAGGCAGTGGGAGGCAGAGGGGGAGTATACCCATGAATATATAAAGGTTTGACAGATGGCATTTGTACCTTTGCTGCAGATATATCCATGAACATGGTGGAACATGCAGGAGGCAAAGTTATGAAAACTTCTTAAACATAACCAAACACTTTGAGGGAATGAGTTTCTGGATCTAGGGGCTCAGGAACACAGTCTTTGGGGACACCATGGTCAATTAGCATAATAAAGTCCCCAAAGACAATATTTTACATCCGATTTTGGTGAGTTGTGACTGGGATCTTAAAAGCTCATGAGCATCCATGTAAAGTGCAACTATTGATCTGTTTCTGTCTGGAAGAAAGAAGAAGGTTGAAAAGTGAAGATGCTTGGAAACAATTAGCCCAGTAGATTAAAGGATTATCTCCATGACCCTAGTGCCTGGATATGACTACCAACTGCTCTTAATAGAACAACCTTAGAAGGTCCTAGGTAGAATGAGAGAAAATGTGGAACAAAACTCAAAGTCATAAATTAAAAAAAAAAAAAGTCATGATTACTGGTTGGGTAGATACTGGTGAAACCCCAAAACTATGACCCCTTAGTCACTGTTCAGATTTGGAACTAAACTTACCCCATGCTCAATTTTCAACCAGCTCAAGTTCTATAAGGGGAACAATAGCACTAGTGAGATACACACCTTAGAATAATCAACTATAGGAGATAAAAAAGGCAATATTTATCCAAAGACCAACTTCAGAAGAGTTAGGAAAGATGGCAAAATGGGAGTAGCTCTGCGAAGAAGTGGGGTACATGATGATGCATTGAAGGGATTGCAATCAATGAGGTGAAACAAAATGTATGAATGTCTAATGTAAAACTTATCAACTGCTCTGTAAACTCTCACCCAATTCACAAGTAAAGTTGGAAAGAAAGAAAATAATCTCTCTTTTCCACGATTCTTTTCCACTTATTGAAACGATCTTTCTCCTTACCTTCAAAAAACAGAGGGGGGAGGGGCATGGAGGAGCTTCAGAAAATTTGTGGGAAAAGTCCATTCTTTTTTTAGGTCCATTTTCCCATAAACTTTTGAAGCCCCCTCTTGTTTGTGAAGTACTTGCAACAGTGCTTCAAATATAGTGGTGAATCATGGTGGTGCCTTGACTAAAGCGCTAAGTTGCTAGCCTCACAGTTCGTGGTCTGAGCCCTCCAGAACCTGCTTCTGTAAAGATCACAGCTTCATAAACCTTATGTGGCGGTTCTACTCTGTCCCACAGGGTCGCGGTGACTCAGAATCAATTTTCTGGCACCAGGTTCTGTTTTTGGTTTTATGTGAGTCAGAGCTGACTGCTCAGCAGGTAACAATAGGATCCTTAGCTATTATTTCTCATTTCTGCCTTTATTTGCTTTAAGAAATTGTTCATGACCCATGTTGTTGTTGTTATGTGCCGTGCAGTTGGTTCCAATTCATAGCGACCCTTTAACAGGGTTTCCGAGGCTGTAAATCTTTACAGGAGAAGAAAGCCTCATCTTTCTCCCATGGAATGGCTGATGGTTTCAAACTGTAGACCTTGTGGTTCGCGGCCCAATTTGTAACCACTACGCTACCAGAACTCCTTTATGAACCACCCATAGAGATACCTTTATATTTCATTTATTTAAAGTATGTACTAGAATTTCCAATTTTAAAAGTCAAAAATTTCCATTGTAGGCCAACTTCCATGAGTGTTGTTGTTAAGTGCTGTTAAATTGGTTAGGTTCCTGATGACCCTGTGTACGGCTTTGGGGAGCAGATGGTGAGTCTGAACCACCAACCTTGCAGTTCAAACTGACCTTATGGTTGCATGCTTATCCTACAGTGCTGTAGTAACTCTTAAGAAATGAATGCTTGAAACAATTCTGTTGTCAAAGGCTGCTGCAAAGTACTGAATTATATATTAACAAAAGATAAAGAAATCCATGGAATTCCATGAAACTCTTAATGGTTCTACCTTTTTTAGCATTTTGTGGAGTCCTGGTGTGGCACTGTGGGTTAATGAGTTTGACTACAAAGCTGATTTGAGCTACAAGGTCCACGGTTCAAGCCCCTTTGTTGTTGTTGTTGTTGTTAGGTGCCATTGAGTTGGTACCGACTCATAGTGACCTTATGCACAGCAGAATGAAACACTGCCCGATCCTGGGCCAAGCTCACAGTCAAGCCCCTTAGAAACCTTATATATGATCAGAACTGACTTAACGCACTTAACCACAACAACATATATTTATTTTTAATGTTTTATTGTGAATTATGTGATAGTGTACAACAACATATTTTTAAAGGAACCCTGGTGGTGCTGTGAGTTAGGCATTGTGCTGTTAACTTCAAGGTTGGTAGTTCAAATCCACCAACCCTTCTATGTGAGAGCAATGAGGCTGTCTGCTTCTGTAAAGGAAACTTTATTTAGGGTAGCTATGATACGGAGTCGACTCGAATGGCAGTGATTTTGATTTGATGTACTTTAACTTTTGGTAAATTCCTACTTGAAGACAGAAAAGTGGCTGTTTTCCCAACTAGGTGTTTGCCCAGCCTTACCTGTCCTAAGAAGGAACGCTGGTAGCCTAGGGGTTATACATTGGGCTTAGTAACTGAAAGGTCAGCAGATCAAATCTACCAGATGCTCCATAGGAGAAAGATGAGGCTTTCTAATCCCGTAAAGATTTACAGCTTCGGGGTCACTGAGTCGGAACTGACTCGATGGCACATCACCACCTATCCTAAGAACTGAAGTTTTCATTGAGGGAAGACTCTGCGAGTTTTCTTAAGACTGTTGATATACTTGCACACTATTGTTTTAAATAGTCTTATTTTTTTTTTTTTTTAATTTTAGGAACATTTCCTTGAACATTCACTTTGGAGTATCAAAAGAAGTTTTTGTTTGTGGTTGGAAAAAAATGTTTTTAACCTGCCAACAGAACTTAAAATTGCATAAGAAAATGGGTGTTGATGCTGAGAAATGATGTGTAGGCAGCAGATCTCTTGTTCTGTCTGAAAACAGTGATGAAATACAAACAAATAGGGAATTGCTGCTGCTCTATTTTAGTGTGGGAAAGACAGCTTCCAAGTAGGGAGAACAGTTTCTGCTGTTTTAATAAACTTTTGTTATATTCAGGCATAGGATCTAATTGGCTGTCATTATCAGAGTCACTGAAAGTTAATTTCTATAAAAAGAACCATCATGTGTATATCATCAAAATTGTGCTGGAGTTTATAACTTGGATAGGATAATCTTTAGGTGATTTGCAAGCTCTTATAGAATTTTGTATTGGGCAAATTTATCTTGAAAATCAGTTCTTTCATTCCTCAAAGCCTCACAATATATAGTATATTGTTGTTGTCAAGTGCCAACGAGTCAGTTCTGACTTATAACCATCCTGTATAGGGTTTCCAAAGAGCGGCTGGTGAGCTTGAACCGATGACCTTGCTGTTCAAAGCAGCCTTGCAGTCCATCCAGTGCATTAACCTGCAGCACCCCTCCAGGACTCTCATAGTATGTAGTGGTTACTTTTTAATAGAATCACCAGGATACTTGGTGAAGACAATGAACATGATAGATGTTCGTTCTATTAAATACACTTGTTTCCTCATTCCACTAAAAATTCTTTGTGTAAATGAAATACAAGGTATTACTTTTCAACTGCAGTCTGTTGGGTTAGCATCAAAATAATGCAGCGGTCCACTCACTTCAGGAGTTGTGGTTCTCAGTGTAGTCCCAGCACCAGTGGCATTTAGCATCACCAGAATTGCAAATTCTTGGCATCACTCCAAACCGAAACCAAGCCATCCTACTGCCATCAAGTCTATTCTAACTCATAGCATCCCTGGTCATGGTTTCTGAGACTAATCATCTTCTTTGGAGCAGTCAGTCTCATCTTTTCCCTCCAAAGCACCTGATGAGTTTGAACTACTGCCCTTGAGATTAGCAGCCTAGTGCCTGACCCACAGTACCTCTCCTGAACTGGCAACTAGTGCTTTAAGTAGACAGACCTCCTGGAGCATTTGATGTGCATTCCATTTTGAGAACCATTGAGTTAGAGGTTATCAGTCAATTAAGCCTTTATGGTTTCTTTGGCAAATAAGCTCCCTTAAAGCCTAAGTGGACCAGTCTTCTGTTTGTTTATGATCAATCCCATGAGGCGTATCCTTAGCCAGTGATCTTGCTTGGTCATCATTTCCGAGCCTGGGAAATTTGCTGTTATAGCCAGAAGCCCCACCCATGCTCCGGGACCTTTATTTGAAGGTCACTGCCCCATCCTGGCCTCTGCCTGTTCCTTGCCTTTAGGTTGCATCTCAGCTGCAGTTGTACAATGAGCTTTATTGTTGTCCTTGTTCAGCAAAAGCATGCTTAACTGGAGATGCTTGGGAAAGGACTGGCTGTGGGGGTGGGGATTAGATGTCTTCTGGACCTCCAATTTCATCTATTGCTCTACCCACTCACTGCCACCTAGGCGAATGTGAGTCACAGCAACCCCTTCTGCCAGAGGAGACAGCCTCATCTGTCTCCCGTGGAATGGCTGGTGGGTTTAAACTGCTGACCTTGCGGTTAGCTCAGTATTGAACCCACTGTGCCACCAAGGCACCTTCATCTCTTTGCAGAATCACTTAACTTCCAAGCCTCTGCGTTCACGAAACTTAATATGGTTTAGGTAATTGGGGGGTTTCTTTCTTGTATCTTTTATTGTTTTAATCTTATTGAATCAGCTAATATTACCAGACATTCAGCTTTTTTGTGTGTAGTAGAGGCAGAGAACTGAGTTAACAATGGTGGATTTTCTGCACACAGTTGTCAGACTAAAGTTATCTCTATGTAGGTCAGAAGAAGTAGGCACATTCAATCATTCTTCATTTTCCACCATTCAAGGTTCTTTTATTAGAAGTTGTTGTCATTGTTAAGTGCCATTGAGTCAGTTTCAACTCATAGCAATCCTGTATAGGGTTTCCAAGGAGCAGCTGGTGGGTTTGAACTGCTGACCTTATAGTTTGCAGTATAGTGCTGATCCTACAGTGCCACACCAGGAGTCCATTTGATAAATGTGTGGAGTAGTCATGAAAATTAGGGCATTAGATCAGTGGTTAAGAGCATTGATATTCAGCTGTACCTGCTGGATTGGAAACAGAACAGGAAGCAAATGGGGGAAACGAAGGCCTTTCTCCCTTTTCCAGCCTTTCATTCTCCCTCTACCGCCCCCTCCTGGCATGACACTGTGGCTGGATGGCACTTCACAACAACAACAAAACCAAACCTAGAGCTGTTGTGTGCTGCTAGGTCATTTCCATCTCAGAGTAACCCTATAGGATTTCCAAGAGCAGCTGGTGGGTTTGAACTGCTGACCTTGTGATTAGCAGTCCATTGCTGATCCTACAGTGCCACATCAGGGCTTACTCAGTTTAAAATCCAAGTTTCACTACTTCCTAGCTTTGAATTAAGTTACTTTAGTCTCATTCTGCCTGTTTTCTCTTCTGTAAAAGAAGGAAAATGAAAACACTGACCTCACAAATTTTCTGGAAGGCTATTAAGTGGTTTAATATTTGTAAAGTGCTTAAAATTGTGCCCTTCACACAGTCAGGTATGGTATAAGTACTGTTAGTACTTACTAGGATGCTAACAAGACTGTTTTATTTTTAAAGAATCTGTACTTAGATAGATTATCCCTTTACACATTGCATATAAATTGAACATATTTTGAATAAAATTTTGATGAAATTAGAAATACAGTTACTGGGAACAACATTATGAGGCTTTTAACACACATTAGTAGATTGTCTTCAGCAAAGTTAAACTGATTTTCAGTCTCTTCAGCAATCTCAGAGAATCCCTAGATATGTAATTATTAAGCCAAATTAGAAAAATGATTTTATCTTGATAAAATCTTAAAATGAATCCACATTCTGTACTGAAACTAGAAAAAAAGAAAAAGAGAAAAACAGGTAGCAAAGTTAAACTGATTTTCAGTCTCTTCAGCAATCTCAGAGAATCCCTAGATAAGTAATTATTAAGCCAAATTAGAAAAATGATTTTATCTTGATGAAAATCTTAAAATGAATCCACATTCTATAGTGAAACTAGAAAAAAAAGAAAAAGAGAAAAACAGGTAAAATGGGACAGGAATTATTTGGAGATGTAAGGGAAAAATTTTACAATAGTATATGTTGTTAAATAACAAATAACAAAATAAATTTTTAATGTAGGAAATGAAATGACTCTAGGGTCCTTTAAAATACTGCATGCCCTGGTGGAGTTGTAGGATAAATGCTGGACTGCAAACCTCGAAGTCAACAGTTCTAACCCACCAGCTACTCCATGGGAGAACAATAAGGCTGTATGTTCTTGTAAAGACTTGCGCCTTGGAAACCTTATACTGGGTCACTGTCAATCTGAATGAACTTGATGCCAGTGGGTTTTGTTGGGATCATTTGTTTTGTAACTGTTGATAACTGTGGGTACTCAGTATCTGTCCTTATCAATAATACTTTGATGAATTTATGTTTATTCAGTTAATTCTTTTAAACATGGTGACTTTTTTTTTTTAAGTTTTTATTGTGAATTGAGTGATAGTTTACATGGGAGAACATGAGCTTTACATTCATCATATCATATTTCATTGCAATGATTACAGTCCCTTCCATGCATCATTATTCAACAGGATTTTTACTTCCATTCCCTCTGTGTTTTTTGTAGCGGGGTGGGGTGGGGTGGGGGAGGTATGTGCACCGAAGCACTCAGGAATATATAACCATTCAAACAACCCATGGGTATACCCTGCACGCCAGCCCCTTGGCCACCAGCACACAACCCTTCTCCCTCTCAGAGTTCAGGGTCCCCAGCCACTCCATCTCTCCATGTCATTGTCTCTGCCTTCATCTCTGGTGTCACTGCTTCTCTGGATAGGGTCCCGCACTTTGCTCTTCTCACTTGATGGTTTCAGGGTCCTCCACTCCTGGACTGCAAGATCAACCACTCCCCTCCTTTTGTTACAACATGTCTACCTGTACATTTGCAACATTCACAGTCAGTCTTAATAGCAGTTATTCACTATTGAACCACAAGAGTCTTATCCCCATGTCCTTTCACCAGCCCTGCCCAGACAGGTTGGAAACCACTCAGTGGAGATTCTACCTTCCCCCACATAAACATGGGAACTTATTATACAACAGAATGAAATGTGGCCTGGTCCTTATTCCCAGTTTTTGGTATGTTTGAGTCCATTGTCATAGGCACTGTGAAATTTTGAGTGCCTTCCAACCTAGGGTCTCACCTTCCAGTGCTGTATCGGACAGTATTTGTGGTGATTCTTTCACTGGCTAATTTTCTAAAGTGGATCACCAGGCTTTTCCTTCCTAGTCTGCCCTTAGTCTGAAAGCTCAGCTGAAACATGCACATCCTAGGTACCTCCATTGGCCTTTGAAATATAGGTGGCGTATCTTCCAGCACCAGAGCATCACAGTACATCAGACTGACAGATAAGTGGTGGATCTCAAAATGACTCATTTCTTCCATCTGAGATGCATTTTCTCTTCTGCATCCTAATGGTAATGAAATTAACATGGTTCTTTATAAGAAGTGAGTGAAATATTTGTTGTTGTTGTTAAGTGCCCGTCGAGTCAGTTCTGATTCATAGTCACTCTGTATTGGGTTTCCAAGGAGCTACTGGTGGGTTTCAAGTGCTGACATTGCAATTAGCAGTCCAGTACCGATCCTACAGCACCACATAGGGGCAAATTAATGGATTATGGAAGAATAAAAGAGCTGTTGTTGAATTGGTAGTGATTTATGATCAGCCAAGGAAATAAGATGTAATATATATGAAGGAGAAGATACACTAAAAAGTTGAATCATTAACCATGGTGTAGCACTCAAGTGAGAAGAGCTTTCTGTACTGGATGTTTGAGAAGTCACCTTTAATAGTCAATGGATTTAGTGGTAGGAACCTGTCAGTTTCCTCATCTTGCCTGTCTAGCTAATAGTACTTTTCTTGGCCGTGCTTTGGATAGTAATTTCTAAAGGTCAACATTTAATTTTACTGTAATTATTATAATGGTGGTAGTTGTGTGACATGGAGTTGGTTCCAACTCATAGTGACCCTGTATTGGGTTTCCAAGGCTTGCAATCTCATTTTTCTCCAGCAGAGTGACTGGTAGTTTTGAACTGCTGATCTTGAGGTTAGCAGCCCTATTCATAACCACTACACTACCAGAGCTTCTTAGAATCGCTTCTCTTGAATTTGGTAAATTAGTTTAAGTTGAAATAGTGGGTAATTGCAGAAATACTTAGGTATTACTTTTCCAATTCAATTAAAAACCCTTCGTCTCTCTTATTATGTAATTGTTGTTGTTGTTATGTGCCATAGAGTCGGTTCCAACCCATAGCAACCCTGTATAGGGTTTCCGAGGGTGTAAATCTTTACGGGAGTAGAAAGCCTCATCTTTCTCCCGCGGTGCAGCTGGTAGTTTCGAACCGCTGACCTTAAGGTTCGCAGCCCGATTCGTAACCACTATGCTACCAGAGCTCCTTATTATGTAATTACTCACAGCATTATTTGTCCCAAACAACATAAGTTATTTTCCCACACAGGTTATAAAATTATCTGAATGTAGCTTTCTAGTTTTGACTCTGTTGAAATATAAGATCCTCCCCACCCCCCAGGATGTTTTGACCAGTGCTAGGACAATATCTTTTATCCCGGGCGCCAAAATATGGTACCTGTGATATAGAATTAACTTCGGCCCAGTGTTTCCTGTGAGATTTCACCCTGGCAGACGCCAGACACTTCAAGAGCCCCTGAGGAAGCAAAAACAATAGCTCTCCTCGTTGGTTCTCCTTTACTTTTTAACTATATTTTGTTGTCCATTATTTAGATTTGGGGGTTGATATATTTAGCATGTGGCTCAGTCAAACCTTCAAAAGATTAACCCTTAGGTAAGTCTTTGATTGGCATCACATTTCATTCACTGTCTTTAGAATATTCGAAAGTATAACTTTAGTTTTACTTTTAGTTTAATTATAGGTGATGTTTAACCACTCAGCCGTGGGAATTATTTCTAATATGTTGCTGTTGTTAAGTGCCGTTGAGTCAGTTCCTACTTAAAGAGACCCTGCATAGTGTTTCCAAGGCTTTCAATCTGCTGGAGCCTAACACCTTGTGTTTCTCCTGCAGAATGGCTGGTGAGGTTGAACCGCTAACCTTCTTCAGAGTCCAGTGCTTATCGTATGGAGCCACTGTGTTCTCTTTTTTTTAATATTGTTGTTGTCAGGTGCCATCGAGTTGGCACCAACTCATATCTATGCACAACAGAATGAAACACTGCCCGGTTCTGGGCCAACGTCACAATTGTTGCTAAACCTGAGCCTGTCGCTGCTGCCACTGTGCCAATCCATCTCACTGGGGTCTTCTTCTTTTTTTCTGAGCCTCCACCTTACCAAACATGACATCCTACTCGAGTGACTGGTTCCTCCTGATAATATATCCCAAGTATGAGAGATGATGAAATCTGGCCATCCTGGCCTCCAAGGAGCATTCTGGCTGCGCTTCTTCCAACACAGATCTGTTGGTTCTTCTGGCAGCCCGTGGCACTTTCAATAGTCTCCTCCAACACCATAATTCAAATGCATCAGTTCTTCTACAGTCTTCCTTATTCATTTCATTATATAAATGGGGCTTCAACTCAAGCACATAGTAATAGTACCACTTTTTACAAATACAAATGCCTTGTTTCCATTCATGTAGACTTTGATTCATTGAGCTTGGTAAGAGGCCAGGTCTCTGTACCTAAAAAGATAAAAACAAGCAAAACAAAAAAACAAACATGCTCCAAGGTGTGTAGAGGAGCTAGGGGTAGAATTGTATGTATGCAAATAAAATGTTCTTTTATGATAGCAAATAGATGGTGTTGTTGAGTGTCGTCGAGTCAATTCTGACCCATAGCGACCCTGTCTAGAGTTTCCAAGGAGCAGCTGGTGAGCTAGAACCGCCAACCTTGCAGTTCAAATGGATAGTTGTCTGTAAAAACCCTGTTTAGTTTTCATCTTGGACATTCATAAGTTAGGCTGAATTACGTACTATACAGAGTACCTTTTTATAGGGTCTCCAGATCGAGTGGTTGACGAGATATCTTTGTTCCTTTAGCAAATCTTATTTGGTGAATACTGCTGTCTCCATTGTTGTCTTTGGAAAGTCTAGACAATATCTTAGCCTTAATATTTTGACTGCTCTCATTGTTTTTTATGAAACAAAAAGTATAGGTGGAGTAGAAGAAAACTTTTGGGAAACTATGTGCTTTATTGTTAACAGAATGTTGCTATCTTTCACCATGGTATTTTAGTAAACACATCCATTATGTATATGGGACCTTGTCTCTGAGAGAGTAAACTTTCAGCTACAAATGAAGACATTAAAGACTCAACTGAAATTATTGTAGTTACTTATTAATTATGTTTCCTCCATGTTCCCATCCATTGGCATGTTAGTTGATTCAGGCCTATATTCAGTTCTAGAAAGTCATTTTCTTTGCTGTTTTTTCCTGCATGTCTTGTACTCTAAAGATTACCATTGAAATGTAAGACAACACGGAAATGGTAAAGAATTATCGTAAGCATGAATCATCTTTGGACCTTGGTGGATATTTGTTGGCTTCTTGTGCAATGAGAAATATAAAGGAAGTATAGTTTAAGTTTTCTTGTGAAATGGCATTTGTGACTTTCCTTCTGTTTTACTGTTAAAGTAGGATATCTCTTGTAGAGGACAGTAGAGAGGAGTTTAGCTTTAGCTTTTTCTTTCTTTCTTTCTTTCTTTCTTTCTTTCTTTCTTTCTTTCTTTCTTTCTTTCTTTCTTTCTTTCTACTGTCTTCACTTGGAAAAACAAAACATTAGCATTTTATTTGGGGCTCCTTTTGTGTAGGTGTTTTTAAATTGTATTGCATTGTAGCATTCCAAGGTCTGGAAACTGCTAGTGTAAAGACAGACAGTTATATTAAAATGGATAGTTTTTGGTAGAGCTTTAGTTACTTTCATTTCTCTTCTCAAGTGGTTTGTTTCACATGGCATACAGACTGGGTTCAGTTTATGTCCTGTGTAGGGTTCCTGCTTATGGTTCTAGCCTCCAAGATTTAGTTTCCTGTTTCTAGCTGCCTAATATCCCTATCACCAGTTGGTGCCACCCACATTTCTAATGTCCCTAGATAGTAACCCCTTTTCCTACCATGTATTTCACTGGGTTTGCTCCATGCAGGTCCAATGATAATTGTCAACCCACTTTTCTGCTTAGCACAGCAGTTGTCTCTGCAGCCAGTGATGGGCTTAACTGATTTGGTCTGTCAACTAGTCAGCTATTGTTCTGAGTACTTATTGGTATTGGGATAAAGCACTGGACTGTAAGGTCGATTTCAACCACAAGGTTGGTGGTTCAAACTCATCAGCTGTTCCTTGAAAACCCTATACAGGGTTGCTATGAGTTGGAACTGACTCTACGGCACTTAACAGCAACAAACAGTGCTTGGTTCCTAAAGTCAGCGGTTCTAACCCACAACCACCAGATACTCTGTGGAAGAAAGATGTAAGAGTCACAACCTTGGAAACCCTCTGGGGCAAAATCCTACTGTCTCTTATAGGCTCACTCTAACTTGGAATTGACTAGACATCAGTGTGGGGGGGGGGGAGGCTTAGTTTTGTTTCTTAAGATATATGGCTGTTCCTTTTTTTTTTTTTTTTATTGTGATTTGAGTGATAGTTTACATGAGAGAACATCAGTTTTACACTCATCCTATTGTATTTTGTTTCATTGCAGTGATTACAACCCCCTCTGTGCATCATCATTTAGCAATATTTGCTTCTATTCCCTCTGGTTTGTTTGTTTTGTTTTGGATGTACACAAGAACAATCAGGAACATATGATCATTTAAACAACCAAAGGGCACATTCTGCAAGCTTGCCTCCTGGCTGCCAGCACACAGCCTTTCTCTTTCCTTGAGTCTGTAGTCCTCAGCTGTTCTTTCACTCCATGTCCTCATCTCTGCCGCCATCTCTGGTGTCCCTGCTTCTCTGGATAGGGCCTCACATTCCTCTTGTGCTCTTTTCCCTTGATGCTCCTAGGGTCCTCTGTTCCTTGAAAGTAAGATTAACTACTCCCAAGGTTCAGCTTTATTTGTTGTTGTTGTTAACTGCTGTCAAGTCGGTTCTAACCCATAGTGGCCCTATATAAGTTTTCTGATATGTCTGCTGAGCTTGAACTACCAACCTTGCGATTCAAACTGACTTTGCAGTCTAGTGCATTAACCCAAAAGTGCCACACCAGGACTCTAAAAATTGAATCATGTGACTGGAATGGAGTATACTAGTTTGACTTGTTAATGCTTGAATCAAAAATGTTGTTGTTGTGGCTAAGTGCTGTCAAGTTGGTTGCAACTAATAGTAACCCTATAGAATTGGTGGAATTGAGCTGTTGACCCTTAGGTTCATTGTGACCTTGTGGTACAGCGCATTATAGATTTTGCTTATTTGATTTGTCTTTGACTGGGAGCAGAGGGAGAAGCAGAAGAATGAGTCACATCTGGCTGTTTCTCTCTCCTCCATGAAAAAAGACATCAGTATAGGTGAATTTTTAATAGGCCAACTCTGCTGTTTTAGTCCCAAAGCCTATATGATAATATAAAGATGCCATTTAAAACTAAAGACTGAATGTTTTAAAACTTTTAATTTTTTATTTGTTTTTTGTAGTTCAGGTATTAATTTGGCAAGTTGCTATATGTTTTAACCCTTTGAAATACTTTAATCTGTGAAAATCCGTTGCTGTGTCATCTAGTTTGTGTAAGTTAAACATATTCTACCCCTGATAGCTTTTGAAACTTCAGCGTTTTGCTGCTAAATGCAATGCTTAATCTTCCTCTACCTTTAAGACTTTTTGTCATTTCTTGGCCTGTGGTCATAGAACAAAAAACCTGTGCAAAGATTAGTAGGTGTGATATACTGGTCTTATCCTTCCATCGAAACAGCCTAAGTCTATTCAGGATTTTGCTTGTTCCTTGCTACTCAACAGCCATCTCTTTTTGGTCTGGGCTTTCAACAGTCAACCTTCAAAGATCTTTTGTTTCCTGACGGTTGAAGAAAGTGGCTCAGGGTTCTTACTCTTAGACAATTCTTTAATTGTTTACCGGTCACTGAAACTATCGTTCCTATGAAGAATTTCTTTATTTTATGGGATGCCTGCTATGTCTACATGATTGTGTAACAGAGTTCCTGGTGGATTGGAAAATTATTTTAAACCAAATGGCATCAAAGAGCTCATTCTCTTATGATTTTGCATTGCATCTCCACCCCCCCCCCCGTGTATTATATAAAATCTCTCTCCCTTTTAAAAGTAAAACAGCAGATTTAATGCTTGAATTGTTACTGTTACAGCATGCATACAAAAAATACACTCTATAAAACTTTTTAGTTTGTGAAAGTTAAAAGGGTTACTTTGATAACGGTGGGTTAAGAAGAGAAACCCATTTTAGACAACATAAAATGTGGAACACACACATGTATATTTATTTATTTGGGGGGATTTCAAAAACTTCATGGAAAAATTAAAATTTTCCACACTTTTTGAGAACTCCTTATTGTGTGTGTATATACATTATATATGTATATATATGTATGTATGTATGTGTATGTATATATATGCCAGCCACTTCTCAGAACCCATATAAAGGGACCCACTTGATAACATTTAACAACAACAATTTGTGTATGTGTTCTAATTAACCCCAGAGAAGCAATTTAGTAAAGACTAGTTCAGATTCTTAGAGTCCTGGTGTGACGGTGGAGGACAAGCACTGGACTACTAACTACAAGGTCAGTAGTTCAAACTCACCAGCTGCTCCTTAGAAGCCCTATGTAGGGTCACTGTGAGTCAGAATGGACTAGATGGCACTTAATAACAATAACTAAACCCTTCCTAAATGCAGACATAATTTTACGTGCCTTACATGTATAGTCCAGTTCTTCTTGTAAATGTTTAAAATGGATCTGTTTCCTCCCTTCTCTTTTCCCACACGGTTGTAACTTATAGCCTAAGTCTGAAATATTAGTAACTTTTTAAAGATAATCAGCTTAATTCATGGAGCCCTGTATTGGTTGTTGTTGTGGTTGTTGTGTGTCATTGAGTCCGTTCCAACTCATAGCATCCATGTATAGAGTTTCCATGGTGGTAAATGTTTACAGCAGCAGAAAGCCTTATCTTTCTCTCACAGGAGATTTGGTCAAGTTGAACTGCTTGACCATGTGGTTAGTTGTCCAGTTTGTAACCCACTACACTACCAGGGCTATTAAATCATAAGACAGGAGGAATTGCTAAAGCTGTTTCCACACTCATTATATATGACCTTTCTCCATTTGTGAGTTCTTGAATGTCAAATAAGATATGGGGACCTAGAAAGCCTTTCCCACATTCCTTACATTGCAAAGATCTGTTCCCCTGTGTGAGTTATCTATTGGTAATCTAAGAAAAAAAGAGCAATGAGAGAGGGAGCCAGGAGACATGGTGAGTCTGAGGAGGTGCAAATAGCAGATAGGAGGGGCTTCAAAACGTTCCTGGAAAAGTCCATTATCTTTTCATTCCATTTTTCCCCCATGAACTTTTTGAAGCTCTCTTATGCCCTGGAAGCAGCCAAATTTCACCAAATGAATGCCAGTCCTAAGGGGAACCTCCTGATGAATGGGGGGCTTTAGTACATTGAGGGGACCATGGAGCTATTTGAGGAACTATGAAGGAAGAGCCCTAGTCTTCCTGGGTTCCCAACTTGTCAGATGAGGTGACATGGTTTGCCACAGAGCCAACTGAAGAATAAACATCATATAGTTTGAAATCTAGATTCCTGGCTTTGAATCTCAACTCAGTTAAATGAGCTAATGTGTGTAAAACACCTCCAACACTGTCTCATACTCAAAGCTAAGAAAAAGTGAATTGCCTTCCCAAGGATAAGATAACAGGACGGTATTTTCCTTATCCTTGTTATGGAAGGTCAGAAATTGAAAATATGAGAAGACATACAACTGTGATAAATTATAATATGTGTATTTGTTTTGTTGTTGTTAAGCGCTGTCCATTCTGATCTGACTCATAGCAAGCCTGTATTGTGTTTCCAAGGCTCTAAATCTTTGCGGGAGCAGAAAGTCTCCCAATGGAGCTGCTGGTGGGCTCAAATCACCCATCTTGTGGTTCACAATCCAGTGCTCGTTGTATGGAGCCACCACACTCACATTGTATGTATTATTGTTGTTGTTAAGTGTCACCGAGTTGGTTCTGATTCATAGCAACTCTGTATAGGGTTTCCAAGGAAGGGCTGGTGAGTTTGAACCACCGACCTTGTAGTTCAAACTGATCTTGAGGTTGAGTGCTTATCCTATGGCGCCACACCAGGATATATATGTATGTATTAGCGTAGTGGTTATGAATCGGGCTGTGAGTCACAAGGTTAGCAGTTCGAAACTACCAGCGGCTCCGCAGGAGAAAGATGAGGCAGAACGCTCCCGTAAAGATTTATAGCCTCGGAAACCCTGTACAGGGTCACTATGAGTCGGAATCGACTCCACGGCACATAACAACAACAACAACAATGTATATTTAAATATAAATTGCTATGGAGTGAAGCAAAGGGTTTTAGCTGATTAAGATTATGTGGCTGGTGAAGTAATAAAACACAATTCCAAATATATGTGTTATTTTGCTTTCAGGTTCTATGCTAAGATCATAGACAGTAAGCATTGTATAACTAACTGTGGAGTATAATGATTCATGTGTACATTTAAGGATGCATATTAATAAAAGAAAGCAATGGTCCAATTAAGTTACTAAAAGTTCAATATTTTTTTGTTGTTCCAAAAGAAAGAAAATTTCAAGCCTTTATGTTTTGTGATCATTGAAAACTTTGCTATTCATTATAGCAACTGAATCACCAAAGAGATATGTTGTTCTTTTCCATGTTGTTGAGCCTTATCTTTTTGGCATGGAACTATTTTATTATGCTCTGACGGTTTTATTGTATTTTAAATTATATTTTAATTATATTTTTCAAGTACATAAGTAGAACCAACATTTTCGATTTTAAAAGGTAATTCTTTATCATGTCTAAAAACTATTGAGAAATAAATCTGTTTAACCATTTGACTAATGTAATTCCAAAGAATATCCAACAGACACATTTTAATAGTTTATTTTCTTTGATCTCAAGACATAAAAATTATCTGAAAATTTCCGGTGCATATATTTTTATGAGAATGTCATGTTGCCTATTCTTATATCATTGGTCAAGGGCTAAATAAGCATGTGTCATCATTTCTGAACAATACATTATAAATTATTAAGTTTTGTCGAGTCAATTCTGACTCATAGCAATCCTGTGTAGAGTATCTGAGGAGTGGCTGGTGAGTTTGAACTGCCGACTTTGTAATTAGCAGTCCATTTACTTATCCTACTATGCCACACCAGGACATTATAAATAAGTTATGTTAAGTTTTTGTCTGCTTATATGAAGTCAAAAGATTGTAGAAAAAACAAAACAGTGGGTCTTGAATTTCTTTTAATTAGTTGATCATTTAGTATTTATAAATTCTGTTCTTCATAGCTATGTGCATTTTAAGATAATCTGATGCAATTTGTACAACCATTCTTAAATAGTTGAATTAATTTGCAAATTTCTGTGCTTGTTGGCAACAAAATAAATATGACACATGGTAAATGTTTATTTTTGATATATCTTGTATAAACTAGGAAATAGTATTAAAGTTGCATCTCAGTGTATAATTTGTTTGTTTGATTGTTTTCTCTATGTTAAGTATACACTGTCTTTATATATCTGAGACTTATTCATTGCTCTCATTTGAACAGGTGTCTCAATGCCTGCACCTACTGTAAAACTAAACATGCCAGAGGAAATTTGGCCAGTTATTCGATTGATGAACTAGTAGATAGAGCCAAGCAGTCATTTCAAGGTAAGAGTTTCTAGAATTGTTTGCCACATTTATATTCTAAATAAATTATCTTAGACTTCTAGTTATACCCAGCTTTAGACATATGTTACTTGATCTTTCTTAAGAGTGTAGAAGTATTTAAAAAAACTAACAAAAAGATGGTACCAGATTGAATGCATTCAGGTACTGGAACCACTCCACCCAGAGCGGTAGCAACTGAGATGCCTAATGAGGAGAATTCTTTGTGTAGGGTGTCTGCATCAGTCACTTGTGGGGAATGTCACTGTCGGTCAGCATGTAGTAAGATTTCTCTTTAATGTGATCATACTTGCTTTATCACATAAGTACTTGAACCATAAACTTACACTTGAGTCTTTGTTATAATGTGGGCCTGCCAACATTGGTGTGTTTTTTTTTACACTCAACATGAGATAATCTATGTGTTGTACTCTAGAGGGTTAATAGATATTGGCAATATACTTTTTTCTTTTAGCAAGTAACAAGGAGTACTAATTTGAGCTCTCCACACTCTGAGTCTCAGGAAGCTTTGGTTCCAAATATACTTCTTTATTTCATAATTCTGTGACTTTGACCAACAAGAATTCGGGATGTTCCTTTTAATAGAAAGATGCATACCCTTCATTGATTTATTGACACCATCCATCCAACATTTGCCCCTTGATTTTTGACTCTTTGCTCAGTCCTCTCCTCAACTCACATTCAAACAATATTGAAATGGAAATGAAAGGAAGCTCATTAGATTCTTGCCAGCATTTTGTTTTAGAGTCAAAATACAAGCAGTCCCCAGGGAGCATACATCCAATTTTGTACAACCTCTCCTTGTCCTTTAAGCAGGGTTTTGAACCAATGTGAACTGCTTCTGGCATGGCTGAAAAGCAATATAGGAATATTCTTAAATGTATACAGTTTGGATGTTTTGTCACAATAACTAAAATGGGGGAAAATACAGTTTGAAGCCTTGGAATAGGTGACTCAGAAGAGGTGTAGTGAGCCGTACACATTCAGGGTTAGTGTGGTCATCTGCCAGCTTGAGTCGGTGTTACCATCTTTGGAATTCCTCAGCCATGACTGAACTGAGAAGAACCTGTTCTAAGCCCTGCTTTGAAGCAATTGAGCCAACCTGTAGTCCTACCAGAATTCTTCATCACAATCACCTACACTTATTTCACGTGAAGTTTTGAAATCCTTTACACCTTCTATTGTACTAAAACCAAACCAAAGTCACTGCCATTGAGTTGATAGCAACTTCTAGTTACTGCACAGCGTTTCTGAGGCTGTAAATCTTTACAGGAGCAGAAAGCCTCATCTTTTCCCCATGGAACAGCTGGTGGGTTTGAACTGTTGACTTGGCAGTTGATAATCTGATGCTTATCCCAAAGCACCAAATATGAATTGTATGTGTTTTTTCCCGACTTCCCTACAAATTCTTAAAGACACAGTTAGGAATGGATCTTGGGACTGCCTGTATTGTTAATTTGAGGAATATTGAGTGGTTGTCTTTTCTACAGTATGACTTCTGTACGGATTTTTCAGAAGCAAAAATATTGTACAGAAATCTAACCTATATGAAAAATACTATTACTGCTGGAAAATTTGGCATTTCCCCACTCCCCACCCCCCGCCCACCTGCTTCCATCTGCTAATGGGAATACTATATGTGCAAAGACCTGGAGTTAGAAAACAAAAAAGGAAAGACATGCTCAGCATTTCTCACACTGAGTATATAATCAAGAACCAATCGTATTGAAGGAAGCCATCCAAGCCGCACTAAAGGCATTGGTGAAAATGAATGGAATGCAAATTGAAATCTTTCCAGAAAGTTGATTAAGCACTAGAAGCATTCACTCATCGGTGCCAAAAAATTTGGAAGGCAGCTACTTGGCCAACGATAGAAAGAGATCCATATTTGTGTCCATTCCAAAGAAAGGTGACCTAACAGAATGCAGAAATCATCTAACAATGTCACTAATATCATATGCAAGTAAAATTTTGATGAAGATAATTAAAAAATGGCTGCAACAGTACATCCACAAAGAACTGCCAGAAATTCAAACCAGATTCAGAAGAGGATGTAGAATGAGGGATATCATTGCTGATGTCAGATCGATCTTGTCTGAAAGCAGAGGATACCAAACAGATGTTTATTTGTGCTTTATTGACTATGCAAAGGCTGTGTGGGTTATGAAAAGCTATAGATAACATTGCCAAGAAGGGGTATTCCAGAGTACTTAATTGTACTCATGAAGAATCATACACAGACCAAGAGGCAGCTGTTAGGACAGAGCATGGGGTTTAAATTAGGAAATGTGTGCACCAGGATTTTAGTCTTTCACCACACTTAGTCACTCTATATGCTGAGCGAATAAATCGGAGAAGTTGGATTATTTGAAGAAGAATGTGGCATCAGGATTTGAGTCAGTTCTGACCTATAGCGACACTTTGTGGGGGTTTCTGAGGAGTGGCTGGTGTGCGTGAACCATGGACTTTGCTGTTTAAACCGACTTTGCAGTCCAATGCATTTACTCTCAGCACCACACCAGGACTCATTAACCACCTGCAATATGCACATGATACAACTCCCGCTTACTGAAAGCAAAGAGGACTTACAATACTTACTGATGAAGATCAGAGACTACAGCCTTAAGTATGGGTTGCACCTCAAAGTAAAGAAAACCAAAATCCTCACCACTGGACTAATAAATAATACAGTGATAAATGGAAAAAAGATTGCCGTTGTCAATAACGTCATTTTTCTTGGTTCTAACATCAACTCTCTAGAAAGTCAAGAAATCAAATGATATCTTGATTGCAAATCTGCTGCATAAGACCTCTTTAAAGTTTAAGAGCAAAGATAGCAGTTCAAGGATTACTTGATCCAAGCCTTTACTTTCAGTCACCTCATATGCAAGTGAAAGTTGGACAATGAATAAGGAAAACAGTAGATGAATTGACTCTTTTGAGTTATGGTGTTGGTGAATAATATTACAAGTATCATGGACAGCAAGAAGAACAAACAGGTCTGTGTTGGAAGAAGTATACCTCCAATGCTCATTAGGCTCCAGCATGGCGAGACTTTGTCTCTCTTACTTTGGACATGTTATCAGGAAGGACCAGACCCTGGAGAAGGACATCATGCTTGGTAAGGTACAGAGTCAGCAAAAAAGAGGAAGTCCCCCATCATGATGGATTGGCACCAGTAGTAGTAGCAGTGGGCAATTGTGAAAACGGCACAGGACCGGGCAGTGTTTTGTTCTGTTGTGCATATGGTTGCCATGAGTTGAAACCGACTTGATGACACTTAACAACAACAACAAACAAGCACTGAATTACTAGCCACAGGTCAACAGTTCAAACTCACCAGCCACTCCTTGGAAACCCTTTACAGGGCCGCTATGAATCCTAACCAACTTGATGGCACTTAACAACAAACCTATCTGACCTATCCCCCAAAATGCCGCAAACTGAAAGGCAATGAATTAATTCCTTTAAGGTACTTTTTCAACATTACACATTTCTAACTTTAGCTACATAAACCTTACAAAAAAACAAAACCTGTTTTATTTTGAAAATTGTTATGAACAGCGTGCAAATGTAAAATCACAGTGTTGTTGTTGAATACCGTGGAGTCGGTTCTGACTCATAGTGACCCTGCACAGGGTTTCCGAGGCTGCACATCTTTACTGGAGCAGAAAGCCTCATCTTTCTCCTGTGGAGCAGCTGGTAGTTTCAAACTGCTGACCTTGAAGTTAGCAGCCCAATTCATAACCACTACGCTACCAGAGCTCACAGTGTAGGATGTTAAATTATTTTCTCTTGCTTCTTCATATCTGTCGTCATCTGTAACTTATGCTAACAATCTGATCTAAATTATTACAGGATATGGACACATTTACATAAGAGGGTACTTCTAAAAGTTCATGGGAAATGAAATGAAAAGATGATGAAATTTTTCCATGAACTTTTTGAATCAGTCTCATTTGCCAGTTGAGAAAAAAAAAAAGACTGACACAAATATACCACACATTTTTGCAAAATAGCACATGCGTGCTAGTAAGCCTTGCATTCTTATTGAAAGTCAGGTGTGACAGAGTGGCAAGGGAGGTTGCATGACTGGCAAAATAATCTATAATGTCGGTGTTACTCGCATGAAAATATAAATGGCAAAGATTTTCTAAAGTTTTCCTACTTAGCTCTCTCGTTTATACTTAGATATGCTCCACTGCGTAACAAAGGTACAATGTGTAGCTTCTGTGGATTTTAGTTATTAGTTAGCAGCTAGAAAGTTCCTGAGAAGCAAGGCTGGAAAGACATCATCCTGCTCACTTAGGGCACACACACCATCAAGGACGACTAATCACTACAAAAGGACTCATGCATGGTGGAGGGTAGGTGAAAACATGGGACGCCCTTCATGGTGTGGGTTCACACAGCAGGTGCAGAAAGGGCTCCGACAAACTAACAGTTATGAGGATAGTGCCAGACCACATAATAATGTTTCAACCTGTTAAACGTAAAGTCATCATGAGTCTCCTCGGCTGGACAGCAACTAGCTACCACATTGCCCTAAGTGATTTAGGCCAGTTACAGTGACAGTAGTCAGAGCAGGGAGTTGTAGTGGCTATTTTTAGAAGCAGTGCTAGGTTGATATAGTATTCCTACCATTATCATCATAATAGAAATATCTGTGTCTTTTTATTCCTAATCATGGAATGTTTGCAATGTACAGTTTTCCTCTTGTATTACTATCTATCTATCAGAGTCAAAACTGAATGCTGGTCTTTGGACTGATTAACTCTGTCTCCTTATCACTTGCCAGCAACCGTCCACTTTACCAAACATGTTCTTTTCTAGTAATTGGTGTTTTCTTAGAACATGTCTAAAGCACGGAAGACAAAGTCACACCATCCTTATATCTTACGGCATTCTGGCTATACCCTTTTGGTTGCTATGTGGTGCTCTTTCTAAAAGATTGAGGTCATCATTTACTAGGGCAATGTTTTCTGCAAAAGACAATGGGATTTTAATGGTTTTATAGAATTCCTGAAGTTTAACTTCCAAGATTATGAATACTAATTATGAAGTAGATATAATAGAAGAAATTACTCGTTTTCTTATCTATGACTTTTGCATATTTAGTTTTTTGTTTTTTTTTTTTAATTCTGCATATTTAGTTTTGTTTTAATAATTCAGGTGTTAGGAGTAATCCTAGGACCAGAAAGCCCTTAAAATCTCATTATGCCATGATTAGATTGTCCTGTGATGAACAGCAAACATTACGTTCTATGAAAAGTTACTCTAATAGTCTATGTAGGCTGCCAATAAACTTGAGTACTGTGTTTAAAGATCTCTTGCTGGTGGAAATTAAATTTTACATTCTTAAAATAGAAACTGCTTTCTTTTCTTTTCTTAATTTTATAAGGGCTACTCTGGTAGCATGGAGTCCTGGTGTGGCGCTGTGGGTTAATGCGCCAGACTGCAAAGTTAGTTTGAACTACACGGTTGGCAGTTCAAGCTCACCAGCTACTCCTTGGAAACCCTACACAGGGTCACTATGGGTCGGAAATGACTCGATGGCACTTAACAGCAACAACAACTCTGGTAGCATAGTGGTTACAAATTGGACTGCTAACCTCAAGGTCAGCAGTTCGAAACTACCAGAAAGATGTGGTTTTCTGCTCCCATAAAGATTTACAGCCTCGGAAACCCTGTGCAGGGTCATTATGAGTCAGAACTAACTTCACGGTACTTAACAACAAACAGAAATATAAAATAATTTTTTTTAAGTTTTTAAGCCAGTTTCAGAATGTGAATAAGATCCCAGATGCGTGTCATATGATAGGGTAAAGAATAAGGTCTCAATTTTTTTCTCAGTAGCATACTTATCAGAGATTTTACATTTATGAAGAAAAATATTTCTTGGAAATTAAAAGGCAGTAAGAGACTAAGTGAAAATTCAAAATCTAGGTTTCACTCAGAAGAGATTCTGAAGTACTCATGAAATCATTCTGAATATAAAGTGTTTTACCAAGGTATTAAATGTATGCTGACTACACATACACCTGCCCAGAAAATGAAAAATGTAGCTCATTACCTTTTCAGTGGACAG
>NW_006408558.1:5085260-5088100 GCF_000296735.1 Chrysochloris asiatica | reverse complement strand
CAAAGCTGTTTGAATTGCAAGGTCGGCAGTTCAAGCTCACCAGCTGCTCCTTGGAAACCCTATACAGGGTCGCTATGGGTCAGAACCGACAACAACAACATATATATAATTGGTTTCCTAGCTCCCTTTTGTTTTTCTCTGACTTAAATCATTCCTCTGGATACTGTAACTGTTTTTACCTTCTCAGCACGTTTTTCCTGCGTGTGCACAGTGCTGCTTCTAGTGTGGAATTTATCTGATAACTTGTGTGTATTGTGTCATTGTTCTAACAGACTGCTGGGGAACTTCACCCCTCGCTTTCCCACCATGGTTGAGATTCAGGTTTTAAAATCTCTTGGAAATAAGTGTTTGGGGCCTGGGGTTTGACATGGCTGCATTTTAGATATCCAGAAAAACATGTCAGGCAGTGACCAGGACTTTGTTGGGGCCAGAATGAATTTACAAGCTAGTGTTTTCTAGGATATTTGTATTGATTTTTCTCTAGCAGCTAATCAATCAGTTTCAGTTGTTTAAGTGATGGAGCAAACCTTTTTAAGTGTGCCGGGCGAGTGGTGTGGAAACACCCCCTTTCACTGCTGTCTCTGGAATCACAATGTAGAGATGATGGATGAGCTGTGTTCATAGCTATCGTGTGGTTTTCTGGATCTCATTTGTGCGTGGTACTTTGTTCCTCCCTCATAAATCTGAAAAGCCCCACACGATCAGCAGCATAAACCAGTTCCACAAAGGTGAATAAATTAAGACAAAATATTCACAATATGGAGAAAATTTCCTAATGCTTAGTGATTTCATTATTAATGTGAGCACTAAAAAAATGTGAGTTCAGTTGTATTTCACAACTTGGAAAGATACTGTCTGTTGTGTATAAGATTAATTGTGAAATACAAGGAAAGGATACATGTAATGTTTTTCTGTTGCATAAACTTCAGATCATTCCGTTGCTTGTTTTACAAAAAACTACTTTTGAGTAATTATCTACAGCAGTGATTACTATACACTGAGCCAAGATTTTTTTTTTTTAAAAGGCCCAATAATCACATTGATGTTGTTACTAAGTACTGTAAAGTCGGCTCCGATTCAGAGCCACCCTGTATAGGATTTCCAAAGCGTGACTGATAGGTTTGAACTACCAACTTTGCAATTAGAAATCCAGTGCTTATCCTACAGCGTCATACCCATTACATTCTGTTAATTCATATGATAGTTAAAATGTCTCTTTTGTTCTTTTTTCTTATTATTATACAAATACAATTGAGAAGTCCATTTCTTCCATAGGCTTAAGGATGGATGTTAATTTACATGTTTGCTATACATTGTCAACTTCCGAAAAGGGTTTTAGGAAGTTTATATCATATGATTGTATGTAGTATATCATGAAAATAAAAACTGTATAAAATACTGTGTTTTGAGAAGAGAAGATAGTTTTACCAGCTGGTGAATTATAGCACTCTAGAAGAACAGGGAAATGGGATCTTTTGTATAATTTGAGCATTGTAAAAGGTAGCAGATAGTTAATCATGAGAAATCGATGTGTTTCTAGAATGTAAACAGTGTAATGCTGATTTTTTCTTTGTTGTTGTTGTTAAGGGCTGTCGAGTTGGTTCCAACCCATAGTGACCCTGTTTAGGGTATCCAAGGAGCGGCTGGTGAGTTTGAACCGCCAGACTTGCAGTTCAAACTAACTTTGAGGTTGAGTGCTTATCCTACAGTGCCAATAAATAGGTATAGTAGAAATGCTTTTAATTGGTGGTGTACAGAAATTAAGAATATATTCTCTATCTGGCCTTTCCTGTTCATGCTTAAAAATCCAAGATTATACTATTAAAATGTTACTTTTTAAAGTAATTCTTAAAACCCACTGTCATTGATTCAATTCCTTATCTAGGGTTTCTAAGATGGTCAATTTTTAGGAAAGCAGATAGCCTCATCTTTCTCCCTAGGAGCAGCTGGTGGGTTTGAACTGCTGACCTTGCAGTTAACAGCCCAACCCATAGCGCCACCAGGACTCATTAAGTAATTTCTGTAGTAGAGCTTAATAGATGCAATGTACATATTGAAGGGGAGTAAAATGCTAGTAGGTATTTATCAATATTGAGTTTCAATAAGCTAAGATTAGTAGTTATGATGTCAGGGAATGTTTGTTAAGGCTGTCCATCACACAATAGGATTTAGTTTACTTGGCTTTTGCCTACTCAGAGTGTTTAAGTCAGTGGAGTTCAAACTTTTCTTAGCAATCAAGAGAACTCCTTAAGTAAGAAAAGTGAAAACACAGCTGCTGTGGCTGAAGTAGAGGTGGGTCCCTGTCCAAGGAGGCTTTCCCTTCCCTGAGCACTCACAGGATCCAGCCTGAATCTACAACATTGGGTTAGTATTCCTCTGGTGTGTTCCCCAAGATACAGAGGTGACAAACAGTACCTTAAAGGACCAGACAGTAAATAGTTTGGGCTCTGTGGGTCATGAGGTCTCTCTGACAACTTCTCAACTCAGCCCTTACCACGTGACAGCAGCCACAGACAGTACCTAAATTAATAGGCATGACTTGTTCCAATAAAACTGTGTTTGTAATGGGAGTTACTGATTAAAGGGTTCAACTGTGAACTTCGGGAAAAGCTGGTTTACATAAGATTAAGATTAAGGCAAAACTTCTCCTTGCCTTCAGTATGCTAATATGCATTGTAAACCCATAAGAGAAGGATGGTGTCTTTTGATCGTCAATGGATCAGTTTTCCCAACCTGACTGCTCATTTGCTGCACTTGGTAATGTTAAAATAAAATCTTGACCTAAAATTAACACAAAGACATCTCTGACAATTGCATCATGGTTTCTGTGGATTGTTGTT
>NW_006408558.1:5079401-5080300 GCF_000296735.1 Chrysochloris asiatica | reverse complement strand
TATCTAATGTTAGTAGTGGTCATATTCGGGCAAATTGAATTGTTTTATAGAGTTAAGTGAACTCCTCTCCTTGGTTAGGAAAGCAGAAAGCTGTTCACCATTGTGGAATGATGCTTTGGCTTTGAGGCCTAGCTCAACATCTTGCTTCTCTTGAGAATTATATTTGGTAGTTATAATTATGGAAACCAATTAGATGTCAGTTTGCACATAGATTTGGCATGGAATTCATGACTCTAGATAGACTGCGATCTTTCACAACAGGTGAATGATCTGTAACCCTGTAAGATGCTGATCTTTACAGCTGTTTACTGAGCTTTATTTTTGTTCAGTACTAGTGACCTAGAGTCCTGGTGTGGTGCTGTGGGTTAGTGCCCTGGACTGCAAAGTCGGTTTCACTGCAAGCTTGGCAGTTCAAGCTCACCAGCTGCTCCTTGGAAACCTTGTACAGGGTCACTATGAGTCATAAGTGACTCGATGGCACTTAGCAACAAGGGCAACAGGTCTGTCTTATTCCCAATCACACTGAGAATTTTTTCTTTGCCTTTTCAATGTGTTGAAAAACACACATTTAATATTGTCTTATATGTTATAGTAATGTAACATATACAGGGTTCCTTATTCTTTGTGATAAATCCTGTTTTAAAATGTTAACAAAACAGATACTAGCTTTCTAATTAGATTTACTCTACCAAAATACAGTTCAAATAGAACTTCTAGAGTTCATTGTGTACTAAAATTACCAAACAACTACTTTTCATATAAAAAAGGCTGTGGATCTAATTTACAAAAATCAAAATGCAGGACTGTAAGTTTGGTTTACTTTTTTAACCAAACTGAATTTTTGGAAAGACTACTTGCAGGTTTTATCTAATGTTAGTAGTGGTCATATTCGGGCAAAT
>NW_006408558.1:5071884-5079301 GCF_000296735.1 Chrysochloris asiatica | reverse complement strand
TCTGCATATTGCAGGTTGTTAATGAGTCTTCCTCCAATCCTGATGCCATGTTTTTCTTCATAGAACTCAGCTTCTCGGATGATTTGCTCAGCATACAGGTTGAAAAAGTATGGTGAAAGAATACACCTTGTCGCATACCTTTCTTAATTTGAAACCATTCAGTATTCCCTTGTTCTGTTCAAACAGCTGCCTCTTGGTCCATGATGTTGTTGTTGTTGTTAAGTGCCGTTGAGTTGATTCCGATCCATAGCAACTCTGTATAGGGTTTCCAAGGAGCAGCTGGTGAGCTGGAACCATTGACCTTGCAGTTGAAATGATTTTGCAGTCTGACGCATTAGCCCACAGCACCACACCAGGTTGGGACCCCGTATTTTCTGAAAGCATTCCAGGTGGTTCTCATGTATAGTCAGCGTTGAGAGTTAGGGCTGAGAACCTCTTGTCTAGATCCTTGTTTGTACACCAACTCCTCACTTACCAACTCTCTCATTTTCTGACATTTTGCATTTACGATAGTAAGAAATCTGTTTTGCACATTAATGATGTGCACCTGGCAGTAAGGAATGCTGAGGTATGAGGCAAAATTAACGCTGGCTGTGTTGATGAAGTTATGTCAGAGTGGCTGGGCCAAGATCCTCGGAAGTTTGGCAGTTATGTAATAATGTAGTCAGCCTCTATTTTGTGATCTGATGTGCTTACCCCCCGGGTTTGCAGAACACTGGTTTTTGCATAATGTCCTGGTCTTTGGAGCCTACCAATGTTTATAAATGAAGAATGAGTGTAATTATCAAATGAACCATGGAGTGTCAACAACCTTTACTGATGTTATGGATCAAATTTTGTGCTCCAAAAATGTGTGTCCCTAAAGTCCTAAGTATTGCACTGCAGTGTCTGTTTGAACCACAAGGTTGGCAGTTCAAATCCACCAGCCGCTCCTCAGAAATCCTGTACAGAATCACTGTGAATCAGATTGAAATCCATCAATTCTTCTTCTGCTGACTTCCTTATTCAATGTCCCACTTTCATATGCATATGGGATGATTGAAAACATCAAGGCTTGGGTCAGGCACGCCTTAGTCTTCAAACTGTTATCTTTGCTATTTCTTGACCGCTGCTTCCATGAGTGTTGATAGTGGATCCAGTCAAAATGAAAAATTTGACAACTTCAATCTATGCTCCATTTATCATGTTATTTATGAAGTGCAGTTCATATTGAAGGCTGCAGTCTTTCATCTTCATCAGTATTTCAAGTCTTTTTCACTTTTAGCAAGCAAGGTTGTGTCATCTGCATATCTCAGGTTACTAATGAGTTCCTGTCAGCCACTGCATTTGGTCACAATTAATACTTAGAATGGAATCTGCTTGCCCTTCTGAATCATGAGTCTTACTTGATGTTCTAAGTCTGCGAAAGAAGAAACCAAACAATGGCACTTTAAGTAAAATGACTGTTGGAATTATTGACTTTTATTTTCCCATTCATTCTACAAATATTATTGAGCACTTATTAGAAACAGTCCATGTTTCTGCTAATAGGCACATACTTTAGAAAAGCTGTGATAACAATCATTATTACAATCAGCCTTTGATTACTTCCACCAATGAAGAGTGGCAGGGAGGACAGCAGGTGAGGATAATTAAGTACACTGCCTTTCCCTGTTGGCAGAAACAAGGATGCAATACCAAGACAGTTTTGCCGAATGACATTTGTTCATAATCCTCTGCATTCTCATAGTTCAGAAGAGTTTCATTCCAAAGTACACATCATCTGGAGTTTGTGAAAATACCTTTTTTCTATCTGTCCTTGTGAAAACCAGACTGCCTTTAGTCCTTCACTTGTTATTGGTGAGTTTTACTTATTTATTTTGTTGTTTTGCTGTGTCCTCCAAAACAACTTATAAATATGCAATTAAGTATAAAAGTATGTAAAATCATGAGACCCTGGGAAAACAGATGGCATAGAAATGTCGAGACTTGGTTGGAAATTGGAACACCGGAAAGTAGGCCAGAGTCACATATGTGGAGTCTAAAATCAAGCTGCAGTTTTGACTCCGAACTTCTTGAAAGCTTATTGTCTATAAGGGCTAAAAAACAACAACTAAAAAACAAAACAAAAACAACAACAACCAAAAAACCAGAAAGCAAGCTGGCATTAGATTAGGAAGAAATTTTTCACTTGGGGTTTCATATAGTGGAATTGTAGGGGATACAGTAGATCTCAACAGTACTCTTTTAAGTTTCAGACTCACGTCCTGTGTATATTTTGGCATTCCTTATTAGAACGTGCAGGCATGCCGCACAAAGCAGAGCACTCTGAAAGGGTTTCTTAGGAGTCTAGGACAGTACACTCCAAGTATGTGTGACCCTCTGGTGATGTGACCCCATTTTATTAGCCATTGTTCTCTATAAAGGAATTTCACTATAGAGCCTAATAGCTTTGTTGTTGTTGTTGTTAAGTCCCGTTAAGTTGGTTCTGACCCATAATGACCCTGTACAGGGATTCTGAGGCTGTAAATCTTTACAGGACCAGAAAGCCTCATCTTTCTCCCGCGGAGCGGCTGGTAGTTTCAAACTGCTGACCTTAAGAGTCGCAGCCCGATTTGTAACCACTACGTTACTAGAGAGCCTAATAGCTTAGGGGTTTGCAAATCGTACATCATATTGTAAGATGATGCATCAAGGTGCCTGAAGATACTGGAATTTGTATTTTCTCATCCTTTCAAGTTTTTCTTCCTTTTTTGTGTGGTTTATAGTGTACATAATATTTTAGTATAATAACCCATTGCCACTGAGGCGATTCAATTCACTATAGCCCTGGAAAACAGAGTAGAATTGCCTTTTGGAGCTTCCAAAGATGTAAATCTCAGATAAGCAGAGTGTTACATCATTCTTCCACAGATTGGCTGGTAAGTTTTGAACTGCTCCTCTTTAGTATAATGATGCATGGCTGTAGCTCATACGCATAGCCTATGAGTCAGTTCACCTACTTGGATGTATTTGAAAATTGTTTAACTGATCCAGGAAAATGATTTAAAAATATTTGGAAATCCCTTTGTGAGGTTACAGGTAATCTGCCCATCCTTCACTACAAATGGAGTTTTTTTCATCCAGGCATTTCATCTGACTAGGGTAGTGGGGTTCCGTATTCTGTTAAGGTCTTCAGGTACAAGAATTCTGTTTTGATTAAGTGCAAATTCATCTACTTTTGAGATGAAGTAAGCCAATAATGAAGTTTATACCCTTGAGATGAAGTCCTTAATGAAGACTCTCGCTTGGATCTGTAGTCAGCCAGGCATCTCTGCTCAGGGTGGAAAGAACTACTTCACCCTTTGGAATACATGGTCTTCTTACCTTCCATCTGCGTTATAGGTCATTGGCAGACTGAGCCAAGAAGGTATTGGGGTTAGGTATATGCAGTAGTGCCTTTATGGGTTTACTTAGGTGCTCAAGAAATGTGTGTTGGGTGGCTATTCAAAAATTGATTATTCATGATGAAATTCATATGCCACTTGGAACCTGTCATGAAAATACAGTATGGAAAAGCCCTATTTCTAAAGTGAGCAAGAGCTATTATTTAGTTGTGAGTACTCTTCATGCAAGTTGCGTACTGTGTCTTATAACACGAGCTTGGTTTTATGACACCACTTGAGTCCTGGTGAGTTTCCAACATTTGCAATGGAGAAGTCATTTACTTTGGGCAGTCATTTCCTGATAGCTAAGCAGAATCTATCATTTTGCTAAAAGGACACGCTCATTTAGGTCTACATTATAGCAACAAATAAATAGACATTGACTCTGATATATAGAGATACGTTGTTTTGACCGAGTCAAAATCTTTGGTGTAAAAGGGACAAAAGTTGACATAGATTTTGCTTTCGAAGTTTGAACTGTGGGTGATATATCTCAGGGATCATTCTGCTGAACTTTACAGGCTGCAAGTTAGTTTTGGAAGGTTGTTTAATAGAATTTTAATGGCCCTGGAAAGATGTGAAAAGTGATACTGCTACCTGGTGGTTTGTAAACCTGACCTTTGTGAGATGTTTTCTGGGCAAAAATACTACTTTGTGATGCCAGCAGCTCTTATTGATTCTGCGGAGTCTGCACTTTCTAACACTGGCTGTCAATTCATTCCAGCTGAAAAATTATTAAATTTCTTCTCCTGCTCGTGTGGATATTAAATTGCAGTAAACATACTTGCACAATGTCAGGCAGAGTGAGCACAATTTTCTACATGGGGGGGTAGGGAGGGAGGAAATGTTGGTTAGAGGGACCTTGGCTGTTCTGCAGAGGTTATAAATTTCTGTATTTCCTATTATTTGTCGCTCTCAGTTCTACTGTTTCTTTCTCTTGGTGAGTTCTAGCACCTTTCTTATTATTTATAACATAGGAGAGAAATGTTTCATTTCATTTGCTCCCTCTTTAAAATATGCCGCCTAGTTCATAGTGTCTGATCTTGCAAACAAAAGAAGGCTGAGAGTATGAGGAGGAGAGGATTTCATCCATGAGAGTGTGGTTGATTAAGAATGGGAAAGTTTTGAGGAGAGGCTGTACTGCATGAAGAAGGGAAGGAATGAATGATTCTGTGATTGTGAGTTCCACATAGAGCTTTTAGATTTGTTGCATTAAGGATGGGGACTGGCAGTGACTCAGTAGTCATCTGTTGTGGTTGTTGTTAACTGCCGTCTAGTCGGTTCCCATTCAGAGCGACCCTGGATAGGGTTTCCAAGGAGCAGCTGATGAGCTTGAACTGCTGATGTGGGTTTTAAACTTCATTTCTGTAAATAACTTTTAATCTTTTTGGATTTGTGTTAACAACAAATTTATGGCCAGATTCCCAGTATACTATCTCTACCATTGAGTCCTGGTGTGGCATTGTAGGATAAACTGCTCGACTGCAAGGTCAGTTTGAACCACAAGATCAGTGGTTCAAACTTACCAGTTAGTTGCTCCTTGGAAACCCTATACAGGGTTGCTGTGAATTAGAATCGACTTGATGGTACTTAACAACAACAACAGCAATCATAGGTCCCGGAATTTATATTTTCAGATGAATCTCTTCAAATGATTCACACATAGGTAACAGGAGGACCACGGGTAGAAACTTCTGTCTGGAGACCTGTCATGAAGTACACTGAGTAATTTGATCAAAGTATTCGATGGAAATAAGGAAGAAGTGTACCACTGATGAAAGGAAGCAAGCTAAAAATCGAGGCCTGTGTTTTCCCTGCATTTATGCAAAGTGTGTGCACCAGCCCCTTTCTTCCTACACCAATCATTTCTTCGGGTTATTTTTGGGAATTAAAAAAATACAGAGTCTCAGTCTTCTCAGAACATTCTGATTCTGTGAGCTAGGCTTCATTCAATGTTTATCTTAAAGTCACAAGTTTGAGACACTAGCCTACATCTTTTTTAGGTCTACTTCTTTTTGATCTATGAGTGTGTGTTGCTTTTAAGTTATCATTTAAAAAATTAATTTAGGCCTTTCAAAGCAGGATATCACTTTTTTGTAATGAGTAGAAAGGGAACTGTAACTTGATTAAACTTGTTTTATAGAATAGTGGTGGTTAATGGTGGTGCTGTGCCATGGAGTCAGTTCAGACTCATAGCAATCCTGTATAGGGTTTCCGAAACTATAAATCTTTACGGGAGCAGAAAGCCTCATCTTTCTCCTGAAGAACAGTTGGTAGTTTTGAACTGCTGACCTTGAGGTTAGCAGCCCAACTCATAACCACTACAGTATTAGAGCTGATTGTTTTATAGAATAGATATGTCTATATTATACAAGGGAGTGTAATGGCTCCATAGGAGAAGCACTGGACTGCAAAACACAAGGTCGACGGTTTGAGTCCACCAGTCACTATGTGGAAGTCACTCAGTTTCTGTTCCCAGAAAGATTTAAAGGCCTCAAAAACTCTGTACAGAGTCACTATGAATCAAAACCAACTTGATGGTCTTAAGAACAACAACATACTATCCAAATAATAATTATTATAGTTGTTATTTGGACAATATGTTGTTTGATGTAGGTATGGGAAGAATATATAAATTGGTGTGATTTGGGAAAGTAGCTTTATTTCCTGGAGATAAAGTATGCCTTTTTCTTTATTTGAGAAGAAGGAATTTAAAAATGCTAAACCTGTGTCAGGAGAGAACAGTTGCTGGAGAAGGATGTCATGCTGGGTAAGATGGAGAGTCAGAGACAAAGACCCCAACGAGATGGATCAGCCAAGTGGCATCACTGATGGCGTCAAGTGTGGCAGCGGTGGTGGGGTTGGCCCAGGATCGGACATTGTTTCGATCTGCTGTGCATGGGGTCGCTATGAGTCGGTTCCGACTTGATGGCACCTGACAACAACAACAACAGCAAACCTGTGTCATAGAGAGGAGGGCCCAAGATGGCAGCTTAGTCATCATTCCACTGTCCCTCTACAACAAAGACCCAATAAACCAAGTGAAACAGATAGATGACAAATCTGGAACCTTGAGCGTCAAGTGGAAGGCTAGAGAAAAAGATCAAACACCAGCTGGAATAAGACATTGGAAGAACACAGGGAATGAGGAGTGATACAGACTGGAGGAGTTCTGCTGGCCATCCCAGCTCTCTGTGACCATTCTGAGACAAAATCAGTGGGGACTTTGTGAGAGGAACCCAGGAAGACAGCTCCATGGCGTTTCCAATAAGAGACAGGGAAATGGTGTAGACACGTCTGGGAGGAAGCACCGTGAGTAACACGTGACTGGATCTAAGGAGGGGACACACAGGAAGGAGGGTGAGAGTGTCCTGGCATGCCCAGAGTAGGGAAGGAGCTAGGATCCAGAGTCAGGTACACTCATGAGAGCCGTCCCCAACCATTAAGGTGGGTGGTGCACACGAAGCAACGGATTCCTAAAGTATCCATGGGAAGTTTGCACCTGACTAGACTCTGGGAAGCCCACACTCCTTGCACTCCAACCATCCCACCCTTCCAACAGCAGACCCATTCCTGTGAGTCTTCTGAACAACTACTCACCCCCAACCATGCAAGAAGCAGCAACTGTGCTCCTGTGTTCTTGCCTGCCTGTCAGTAACCCCTCTGACCTGACAGGCAATGGTGATTACACTCCTGCCCCACCCCCTCCCACCATTCAAGCCTCCCATACAATCATCCTCCCTCTTACTACTACCCTACCCCCTCTCCCACCCTCCCAAACCTATGAGCTGTCAGGACCTCACCTGCCCATCTCCCATCCCCCTGACCTGGTGAGAAATGGCAGGTGCAATCCTGCACAGTCTCCCATCTAGTACCTCTGAGCTGAAGGAAAAAATTCAAGCCTCGACTTTCATTATTGAAGGATTCTCTGGGCAAATTATTGAATGATGCAGAAAGCATCAAAAGAAGATGGAAGGAATACACAGAGTCATGGTACCAAAAGGAAATGGTTG
>NW_006408558.1:5030725-5069889 GCF_000296735.1 Chrysochloris asiatica | reverse complement strand
TATCTAATGTTAGTAGTGGTCATATTCGGGCAAATTGAATTGTTTTATAGAGTTAAGTGAACTCCTCTCCTTGGTTAGGAAAGCAGAAAGCTGTTCACCATTGTGGAATGATGCTTTGGCTTTGAGGCCTAGCTCAACATCTTGCTTCTCTTGAGAATTATATTTGGTAGTTATAATTATGGAAACCAATTAGATGTCAGTTTGCACATAGATTTGGCATGGAATTCATGACTCTAGATAGACTGCGATCTTTCACAACAGGTGAATGATCTGTAACCCTGTAAGATGCTGATCTTTACAGCTGTTTACTGAGCTTTATTTTTGTTCAGTACTAGTGACCTAGAGTCCTGGTGTGGTGCTGTGGGTTAGTGCCCTGGACTGCAAAGTCGGTTTCACTGCAAGCTTGGCAGTTCAAGCTCACCAGCTGCTCCTTGGAAACCCTTTGCAGGGTCCCTGTGGGTCGGAACCAACTCTCTGGCACCTAAGAACAACAGCAACAACAGTGACTAAGTTATTTTGCTATCCAGTTTTTATAAATCAAATGAAATTATAAAAGAGGATTCTGACAGAAGTTATTTTGTACATATGTACATATATTGTCCAAATAAAAATGATAAAGAAAAAAACCCCAGGGTTTTCTTCATATGGTGCTGTATTTATTACCAGGTTGTTTGTAAACCAGTTGCTGGGAAATCATTTCGAACTCGTGGCTACCCACGTGAGTCAGAGTAGGTCTGTACTCCACAGGGTTTTCAGTTGTCTCCATGTGGACTCCAGCCTGCAGCCTTTCAGTTAGCTGTCAGTCCGTTTATCATTTGTGACACCCAGTAGTTACAGTGATTTGTTTGCATGTTTATGTTTATTGCCTCCACTTGACCTCCTCTGGAACAAATGCTGCCTAATCTCACTTCTATTGATATTACAAGTGATATTCAATAAATGTTTATTGAATGAATTGTGTGTGCATGCATGCCAATATGATTCTCAAAACTGTGGAATGGAGACTTCATCTTTCACCTTACCAACTGGAAGAAGTAAAAGTTCTTAGAATCCGACTCAGCCTTGTAAAATGCCTGGCTGTGGATCCTGGAGTCTGAAGGAATAGCCAGCTAATAACCTTGATTGGTAATGAGAGAAAGATGGATTGCTCACAGATGTGAGGCAGTTTAGGGAGGATAGTGTGGATTGAGCACAGTAAGACTGTTTATTTTTGTGAATATTAATGTATACAAATGTTATATTACTTAAGTAAATCATGGCAGGCTGGACATAATTTGAATTAAACTAAATGCTGTATGTAGGAAATGTTGGGTTGGGGTAGAACTGGAATTAAAATTATCTGTTTTCTTTGAAATATTGAGTTGCTACATCTGTATACAAGTGATTTCATTTTTTTACATCTGTATCTGTTCACTCCACTTGCCATCTGTGCTTTATTTTTCAGGCTTGAATCAATTTATATGCAGTGATCTGACTGGCTTTATTGTTATACTGACTTTAAGATATTAACCATTGTGTAATTAGTTTTAGTGGGAAAAAAAAAGGTGGAGGTAAGAGAAACTTGGTTCTATATTAAGTGGAGAACAAATTGAATAAGGACTTTATTAATAGATTTTCTAACAGTATTAGCCCAGAATTTGCATGTTTCCAGCAATAATATTTCAGCCAAATGCGTTTTCCACATTTATAAATGTTGGAATCACATGAAAAATATCTTTGCCCATGATTTTGGAAAAACAGTGAGGTGTTTGCACGAGGGCTTCAAACCCAGGTGATGCTTACCTAATCTTGGGGATCTTGTTAAAATAGTTTCTGATTTAGTATATCTGGAATAGAAGGGCAAATTCTCAGCAGGCGCTCAGACTACTTCTGAAGACCTGGTTTGCTTAGATCAGCTATCATTTTACATTTCATTGCATGCTTCTTGACTTAAAGATGGTGACATAATGGCTTACTTGATGGAAGTAACGTTTGAGGTGTTTTTCTAGCATCTTAATCATGGTGGTTCTTATTATTATTTAACAAGCATTTGCCAAGTACTTATCAAGTGGAGATGAGTCCTGGTGGTGCTGTGGGCTTAGCGATACTGACTGCAAGGTTGGTGGTTCAAACCCAGCAGCCGCTCTGTGGGAGACAGATGAGACTTTCAACTTCCATGTAGATGTACAGCCTCTGGAACCTTGTAGAAAGCCCTAATGAGCCAGAACTGACTTGACAGCAGTGGGTGTTGTGGTTTTATCAAGGGGAAGGTTTATTGTAGTGAGGCGCTCTTTGTAGCTGACATCTTCTGTCATGAATTCTAGAATATTAGAAAAAGTTATTTGTAATACCTAATTATGAATTGATAGCAAGTTATAAGACAAATTTTTTCTTCACTCAAATGTAAGACAGAAAATATAAGGTTCAATTTATACAAGTTGACTTGCTTTGAGTAATTAAAACAACCACCCAGCACTACCAGTGGCTGTCAAGTTGATTTCTGACTCATAGAGATCCCGTGTGTGTCAGTGTAAGGTTTTCATTGTTTTGTGGAAGTAGAACACCAAGTCTTTCTTCTTAGGCATGTCAGGGTTGACACGGACGCTAATATTTTGGTTTGCAGCTGAATATTTCTCCTGTGTGCACTGGGACAATTTATAGAAAGGACAACTCAGTAGAATATTGTTGTTGTTGTTGTTGTTATGTGCCGTGGAGTTGGTTCCAACTCATAGCGACCCTGTATAGGGTTTCCGAGGCTGTAAATCTTTACGGGAGCAGAAAGCCTCATCTTTCTTCCCCCGGAACAGCTGGTAGTTTCGAACTGCTGATCTTGCGGCCCGCAGCCCGATTCATAACCACTACGCTACTAGATTGGTGAATTTTAGGCAAAATATGGTGTTTTTCAAATTGAGTATCTGAATCCTGATGTGGTGCTGCAGGATAAAAACTGTACTGCTGAACACAAACCCACCAGCTGCTCCTTGGAAACCCTGTCCTGCTGACTGTGAGCTGCATCCAACTCGACGGCAGTTAACAACAACACTTACGCATTCAGCCAGTGTATTGCTAAATATTCGTTAAAGTGGACTGCAGTAATAAAAGTTGCTGTATCTAAAAATAATTTATTTTATTTTCTGCCTAGTACTCATAAGGAGCCCTCGTGGCATTGTAGGCTAAGCACTGGATTGCCTCAGCAGTTCAAACCTACCAGCCGCTCCAAGGGAGAAAGATGGGGCTTTCTGCTCCTGTAAAAATTCAGTCTTGGAAACACAGGAAGATTTACAGCCTTGGAAACACTATATATATAGTCGCTCTGAATCAGACTCAACTTGATTTCAGTGGGTTTGGGTTACAGTACTTATACACTACCATCAAAAAACATGAAATAAACCTTTGCTTTAATTTTAGCCCTTGTTTTACTTTCATTCTTTTCCTACCTGTAACAGTGATTCTCTCCCCCGCCCCCAAGATATGGCTATAACATACAATTCCGTTATTATATTGCTTTCGAAGCCCTAGTCTTGACTGTTTGGATCATGACAAACTATGGCTAACATTGTGAACAGTGGGTATTCCCAGGACATTTAATTGTGCTCATTAGGTACCTATACATAGACCAAGGGGCAGTTGTAAGAACAGAACAAGGAGAGCCTGAATAGTCTAAATCAGAAAGGTGTGCACCAGGGTTTTAGGCCTTCACCATACTTACTTAATCTGTGGAGTCCTGGTATGGTGGTGTAGGATAAGCACTGGACTGCAAGGTCAAATTGAACTGCTAGGTGACAATTCAAATCCACCAGCTGCTCCTTGGAAACCCTATACAGGGTCGCTATGGGTTGGAACCGACTCATAGCAATTAACAACAACAGCATAAGTGAATGGAACCTTGGTAGCGTAGTGGGTTATGCATTGGGCTACTAACCACAAGGTCAGCACTTTGAATCTGCCAGCCACTCTGTGAGAGAAAGATGAGGCTTTATGCTCCAATAAAGATTTACAATCTCTAAGACTCTAAACCCAACAGCACACAGCTGCCGTAGCAGTAGTATTGTTGTTGTTGTTGTTAAGTGCCGTCGAGTCGGTTCCGACCCATAGCGACCCTGTACAGGGTTTCATATTAGAAAGTGTTATTTAAGATGTGAATATCAAATCATTGTCTTTGAGCTTTTGTGTTCAGCTTTTCATTTCATCCTTGCCTTCTCTAGTAAGCTTGTTGTACTGAAGCACAGGGAGGCTATCATAAGAGTTTGAGGAAGATTATTAAAGCGCGTGTTTCCCAATTGATGGACCAGTGGACTTTCACTGAAGCATGCGGCCCCTCAGGGGAAAATTTTGTACCCAAATACTTGGCACTGCAAATGTGTTGGTTACTACACTACAGTGTAGTTTATTGTGATAACTGGGACCATTTCATCAGTTGGAATAATTTGGAGAGAAACCCATTAGTAGAATTACAATCACAGTGTTCTTGATTGGTGGCACTGAAACATTTCAGACATCTTCAGTTTGTTGGCCATAAACTGTATCCAAGATGAGCTGCTTGTTTAAAACAACAGAATGCAGACAGTCAGCTCTAAGCAATCGTCTCAGGCTCTAGAAATTTCATTACTCAGAAAAAGCATTGTTGTTGTTGTTGTTCATTTGTTTGTTTTTAAATATGTAAGTAAATAAGATTATATTTAATTACCTAATGTTAATGTAGTTCAATTTTCATTAAGGTCATTTAAAATTAACTCTGCTTAAACTGGGGGGAAAAATCCCTATTCTTTAAGTTTGAGGATTGAGAACATTTAAAATGAAAGTGAAATCTGTATTTCACATTTTAGAAACGTCCATAAAATGGATCTAGTGCTGATGCAGAAAGATTAGTTCTGCTACATATACCTATTAACTTGAGGCTTGGGATCCATGAAGGTACTTCGAGATGCCAGTGTACCCATCAGAGTAGCTTGATTGCCTAAAATCTATGTTCTCCTCATGGCACAGACTTGCACTAAATGAACTGTGAATTTTAATTTGAAATGCATTTGCAAAGCAATTCCTATAAAAAGTGGATTGATGACTTGAAAACCAAGTACTACAGAAATGCCAAGTCAATCCTGTTCATCTGCAATTACCAGTTGTGTCTGTTCTTAATTTTAGGAAATTGCATTTGTGACCTGTTCGTGTTTTGCCTTACGTTTTGAGAACCAGAGCTGCAAAGAAAGAAAAAATAAACTCACTTTTGTTCCTAAGTTTATTTGCAAACCAGGTCAGACACCTTTGATTAACTCTCAGTTGGAGGATAATTTGAACCTTGACAGATTGAACCCAAACAGCAGGGTTTCTCTAGTCTGGCCAACAGATAGAAAAATAAATAAATAAATAAAATAAAAGCTAATTTCAGTTCACAAGCTGTACAACCGGACTGAATAAATGTGCAACTGTTAATGAATAGCGATTTCAAATATTTACAAAAGGTCCAAGAAAAAAGGAAAAGATTAGCATCTTAGGCAGCTGTTCTTAGAGAAACCTATTAAAAATAAACATGATAAATGATGCTCAAGAGCTAATATATCTGTCACATATCAAAGACACGTAAAGAAAATACTGTTTCAGAAAAAAAACTATTAAGACCCTTTAGGCATAGCTATTTGGCTTTGTGTTTTTCACCTGGGTTTGTTCTCATCTGTCTTCTACCTCTTCTAATATTCATACCAATATTATTTTATAAATTATAAAGCCATGGATTAGTGAATGGAGCGATTTGGGTTGTGTCCATTGTAATTAAATTGGTTTGAAAATTTTAAGATTGTCCTTTTAAGTATCCTTGAAGGAGAAGACCTGCTGTATTGTTTTTTTTTTAAGGAATTAAAGCTGATGTGATGGTTTAACTGTATGAGTGGCTCCTTCTTTGCATCATTTCTTTGCATGCAATTTCTAGGAATTGCAACATGAAAGCAGAAATGATTATTGAAGCAGTGAAGTGTTGGTTCCTAACAGTGATTACAAATAGAATTATTATTACCTAAATAGATTTGACAGTTTTTCTCCAAATTCATCCTGGTTTCTTTCTTGTAAAGTACCCTTTTTGCATTTAGACAACCAAAATTAAAGCAAACTATATTTGGTGTTTATTAGTGACTTGTAGAGTGGATCCATGTCATTCAGAGATTTATTTGTTGTTGTGTGTAACTGTTTCAGAGAGTGTTGAAAGGCTGTGGGGGGAAGAAACAGTTTGAATAGTCTGAGCTTGACTTTGTTCTTGGATACCTTGGACTCTGAGGTTCAAGTGAATGAACAAGTCATTCATCTGATGAGTGAGCTTCGCCAGCCGCTCAGAGTTTACATCTCAGTGTAAAAAGGACGTCTCTTACAGTTTTTAGTTGTAAATGACTAAAACCTTTGTTTCTGTGTGGAAGAAAGTCAGTTGTTAGTGGTATGATTATGAACTTGGAAATTTTATAGTGATAGTGATCTGCTGTGTTCATATTTGAATATTAGACATTTTGTCCAATTGTTTTGATGTGAGGTAACCTCAAACTTATGTAAAAGAATGGTTCTTTACTAATACTGTGAATGATTTTAGGAAAAATCATAAACCATGGTCATGTTTTAAGTGTACCCTGTGTAGAGATTAATGCTGTGGATGTAAATGGCGAGCGGTTTGGCCTTGAGTCAGAAGATGGTTAGGTTAAGCATGCTGTTGTTGTTAGTCACCTTGGAGTTGGTTCCCCACCTCATGGTGATCCCATGAACAATGGAACAAAATGTTTTGCCACCCCTACCATAGTTTGCAAATAGAACCTTTGTGGTCCATAGGGTTTTCATTGACTGGTTTCAGAAGCAGATTTCCAGGCCCTTCTTCCATGTCTTTCTTAGTTTGGAAGCTCTTCTGAAACATATATGAAACAGCATCATAGCCACACCGAAGCTTCCACTGACAGACTGCACAGTGACTCAAACCTAGATCTGTCTCACAGAAGTTAAGGGGTTTCTACTGAACCACTGATGTCTCCCAGATTGGGCAATGTTGATGAGCTACTATATGTTTTCAGGTCAGTTTCAGAATCAGTGGAGAAATGTGGCCATCCTCATCCCTACCCAGAGAGGATAAGTACAAGTATCATTGGAGGCACCATGGTGACAGTCATGTGACTTAATGATCGGGCTCTAGCCTATTTCTCTTATGTCGTTTTCCAATCTTCTTCAGGGGCATGTTTCAGCTGTTTCCTTTTTGATCCCCACCCATTCCCACCCAAAGTGGCAAGACTGGAAGTTATCCATAATTACTTATCGCCTGAAAGAGCCTTTTATCATCACGAATTCATTTCTGCTTGTTAATAGGCAGGTTTGATAGTGGGGTGTGGGGAACAAAGAAAGAATATAAAAATGATCTATGCATGAGTATTAAAATTTCCTTTTGAGCCACACTTTTGTGTTGCTTCTGTATAATAAAAATGTAGTTTATACATTGCTGTTTAATTTGCTGACATATACATTGTTGTTGTTGTTAAGTGCCGTCGAGTCAATTCTGATTCACAGAGACCCTGTATAGGGTTTCTAAGGAGTGGCTGGTGAGTTTGAACCACCGATCTTGTGGTTCAAATCAACTTTGAGTCCAGTGCTTTATCTCACAGCACCACACCATACCCATCCATATATACTAGGGCAATGATGTTGTGATTTATATGTACACAGAGGGTAGGATCAACACTGTTAATGTTCTTACTGCTGACATTTTCCATTATTGCTGTGTTGGAAGAACACACAATATCATCTCCAGTCTAAGAATGATTTGGGTGAAGTCTGAGAGGCTCTGTTCCTTGTTTAGGGAATACTTTGATTTGGACTCCACTGGTAACACTACATTTTCATGCTGTCCTGCCATTATATTAGACCCTTAAAACTTAGACTCTCTTTGTACTTCATCATTGTAATTTACACACTAGGTCAGTACATTCTCTTCAAGACAGTTTGTCTTGTGCCTCCAGCTGCTCCCCAATAGCCATTGTGCTGAATAAGCACTTACTTCAGTATGTCCTTGATACAATTAATCCAGGCATCTGCAGAAGTGGTGGCGGTGGCGGCGGCGGCAGCTGCTGCAGTGCCTTCTGGAAGCCAACTTCTGCTTAGCATTGTGATAAAAGAAATAGTTTTGAGCTGGAAGCGAATGTTGGCTTATTTTTAGCATAAAAAGAGTTGCACCTGCCAGGGCTAGCCAGGGACTGAGGTTTGTTGATTACATGTTCTTGTTAGTACCATTGTTATTGGTAAAATGGAATGATGTCATCCCTATCAAACTGAATTGGCACCCTGTACAGTGACAAATAATTTACCCTCTGTGGTTTTATCAGCATGGGCCGTGTGTTAGAAGTGACTAGAGTGCTGAGTTTTCACAGTTGAATGCTATGGAAATGCAGAGGTGTATGAAAATGAAAGGGATTGATACTTGTAATCAGTGCACATGGTAATGGCCAAGGTGTAATGAAACATAAGTGCACATTTAGGGTAATCATGCTGCTACCAGGTGGGGCCCTGGGGCTTTGCATGTATAGAAGCTGCTTGAGATGGCGGGTGTGCAGCGAGGAATACCGCGGCACCATCTGGTAGAGTCTCATTTTCTCATTAATTCTTCTGTCCCCTAAGTCTGGGCTGCATTGACTTTGCACAGCGCTTCATCTGTTCAGTATCTCATCTAGTTTTAGTTGGAGGTTGCTCGCAACAGTGGTATTGATATGATGTAATCCCCAGTCTCCTCTAAGTGAAATATATTAAGACAAATCGTCGGGTTGATTTTCTTTTTTGAGTCAAGTTGGCTATCCTTAGTAACATTTGCTCGGTTGTCTGATGGTTAACACTTTTGTAGTTCCGTTATAGTGAAAGACTTCGAATGCCTATTTAATGCAAATTAGCCAAATCAATATTGTCCTTTGAAGCAATTTGTAAATAAAAGTATAATGTGTCTTTAAAAGAAGTTACTTAAGTGTATTTTCCTTTGTCCTTTTATTAAACTGTATGTCGGAATTGTGTAGTTTGATGTTGTTTTTGCCTCAAATGTAATAAATTGTATATAAAGAATAGGCTAGTAGTATTCCAGGTTACATATTATATTGGCAAATATAATGGTTAAACCTGTGACATTAGTTTTGCAGATTTTTCCATATAATTTGAAAAATAATATATTTAATAATATTTATAGGTGGGTCACATGTGGCTGATTTCCTTATTAACAAATATTAATATCACTAAAATTTAAAACTTATTTATTGTATGTGTCCATATAACACAAAAAATAATTTGTGCAGTTTGTAGAGTTTGTCATTTTAATTTTGTGCAGTCTTGTAGAGTTTGTCATTTTATTTCCCTGATATGACACTAGTGATTTCACAATCTGCTTGTAGTTGTCTGTTGTTAAGTGCCGTTGAGTAGGTTCCAACTCACAATGACCCTGTATGTAAGTTTTCCCAGGAAGTATATCTTTGCAGAAGCAGAAAGCCCCATCTTTCTACTGCAGAGTGGCTGGTGGGTTTGGGCCACTCACTTTCTGGTGTGCACTTCACTGTTTATCCTTTAGAACCATCACTCTCCCACAGTCTGTTTTGTCAGTACAAATGCAGTATCTGTACAGTTTTAGTGGTTCTTTAAGAGCTTGCTGGAAATAATAGGAATATCCCCATTAAAAAAATTTCCGTTAAGTGTCCCCATGTGTTTTGTCATTTCATTTCCATGAATGTTCCTGAAAATGGGAAATGGGAGAAAAGCCCATTGCTCTTTCAGCAACAACAGAAATGCTTCCAGAGCTGATGTCCTGGTCATCGGTATTTGTCAGGCTAGTGCTGTAGGACATCCCTGCAGATGTTGGTTCCACCTTATGAACAGGACTGTTGCCATTCTCCTCGTGGTGCACAAATGCCTAAGGCTCTCGGAAACTACAGTAAAAACTATTGTAGTTCTTTGAAATAAATGCCCAACTAAAATTTTTCACCTTGCCTTGGAATAAGTCTAATGAAATGTATGTCATCCTTTCCCCTCTTCTGTTTATACAGATTCATTTAGGGCAGCAATGGGAAGAGATTGAAAGCTCCTTCTGAGTTATCTCATGGGAAATAACTTGGTTAGGACCTAATGCACATCAAAGCAAACCCATTGTCTTCTAGTAGATTCCGACTCACAGCAACCTAGTAGGTTACAGAGCAAGACTCTTCCCTAGGGTCTTGTTGACTGTAGTCTTTACATAAGCAGATCGCCAGGGCTTTCTTCCGTGGTACTGCTGGATGTGTTTGAACCTTTAGGTCAGCACCCAGTCACAAACTGCATGCCCCTCCGGGACCTCAAAATTAGATCAGCACTATAGGTAGATACATGGAAAGACACATATTCAGAATGGGTATGGGAGGGCGAGTGGGAGTATACCCACAAATATATAAAGATTTGACAAAGAATATTTGTTTGGTTTTGTTTATTTTTATTTTATTGGAGTAAAAATAAATAAAATGAAGCATTTCTAATTTGAAAAGTTTCCCATGTCTAATTCAGTAATCTTGATTATGTTTTTAAGACTGTGTAACCATCAGTGCTATTTGTTTCCAAATCATTCCATCACCATTAACAAAACCTCAAGAGCTCCCCCAAACACTGACTCTATGTTTCTTCTTCCCTTCAATCCATAACCAGAAAACCAAACCAATTGCCTTTGATTCATGGCATCCCCATATGTGTGTCAGAGTGGAACTGTGCTCCATAGGATTGTTTTTATTTTTGACAAATAATAAAGGAAAATTGTATTTAAAAAGGAATTCTGCCATAATTCTGATTTTACATTTTTACCCAACAATGGCCAAACATTTCAATTTTGGATACAAAGTCCACACTTTTGAAATGGTAGCACTACATACTAAGGCAGACTTACTTTAAAAAAAAACTTCCGGATTTTCTTCTTCGGCCGTTGTTATTTAAAAAAAAGAGTTTTTCTTGTGAATTATGTGATAGTTTACCTGGGAAAACATGAGCTTTACATTCATCCTATCCTATATTGTTTCATTGCCATGGTTACAATCCCCTCCATGCATCATCAACCAACCAAAGGGTATACCCTGCAAGCCTGCCCCCTGGTCATCAGCACACAGCCCCTCTCCCTCTCTGTGTCTAAAGTCCCCAGCTGCTCCATCTCTCCACGTCATGGTCTCTGCCTCCATCTCTGGTGTCATTGTTTCTCTGGGTAGGATCCCACACTCCACTCTTGTCCCTTGATGGTCCCAGGGACCTCTGCTCCTGAACTGCAAAGTCAACCACTCCCCTCCTTTTCCTACAAAACATCTACCTTTACATTTCCAAAACTCACAGTCAGTCCTGATAGCAATTATTCACTATTGTATCACAAGAGACCTATCCCCATCTCCTTTTATTAGGCCTGCCCAAATAGATTGGATACTACTCAGTGGAGATTCTACCTTCCTCCATGCCCTCTGGATCTAGACTTCCTCTTGAAAGCTTGTAAGCCAGTCACTTCTTGCCTTTGTAGCCACCCTCCTCCCCATTTTGGATAGCCAATGTCCAAGTTGCCCGTTCCTGTCCTCTGTGTATGGAGGAGGTGGGAATGATCCTCGCTGTAAAGATTTGTTCCCTCTTTTGAGTTACTACATCCATAGGTGTAGGTCAAGTTCATCAAATTGTATCAGATTACTCTTTTTTCCCTCTTCTTTCTTCTTCTGTTTGAGCTCTGATCATCCAGTCATTGAAGCCAAGTCAAGTGGGTATTATCTGCAAGTGTGGATGTTCTTATGCATATGCCCTCTCTTCTTATCAGCTGGACGCTTCATTCTCCACTCTAATCCTCTGTGGCTATGTCATTGATTCTGGGCCCAAGAGTCCCCAGGTTTTGCCACACTGCTGGCCAACCAGGTCTCCACCCGGGTTCACAGGAGTCTATTGAATGTTGTAGGGCTTAGCTCACAGCTTCATTACTGTTTTTCTCTAACTTCCCCTTATCGGTGACAAATGTGGTCCCCAATCAGAGCGCATGTCTGCTTGTGTATTCCCATTGAGTCTTAGTCTTGGAGAGGGGTTTTCCCTGAGGGGACCCGACCACTTGCCTTGATGCCTCCTGGGCAAGCAACTTTCTTGTTCTTGTAGTAATCAGTCAGACTGCCATTATTATTTTTTTATTTTTCCTTTCGGTCTTTCTCTCAAGAAGCATCTTCTGTTCCTCTAGCCACTCCAGGCTGGGCTGCTTGTCCTTTCAAGTGGAAATTTCCCATCTCTGAAGATTCTGGATGGGGTTCAGGATTCTACCTATGGTCTTATGTAATGCAGAGGCTCTGCAGGAACCTCCTTCAATGGGCACATTGTATTCCCATTTTAGGTATTACAATGAGTTATAGACAGAAGACAGACTTACATGCTTTCTATGGTGATATTTCTGGCTATTCCTTTCTCTCCTTCTCAAGTGTCTATTTTATAATGGTATTCCAGGGAAACCAAGATTCAAAAGACAACCAAGCATTAACAAAGAATATTTTAACATGGTTATTTATCTTTGCTGCAAACATATCTATGACTGTCATGAAACTAATCCAAGCAAAATGGCTGTAAACTTCTTGGACTAAGGAAATGTGTTGCTTGGGACTGGAGCTCAGGACCATGGTCTCAGGAAACATCCTAGTCAGTTAGCATAATATTGTCCACAAAGACAATGTTCTACATTCTACTTAAGTGAGTAGCAGCTGGAATCTTAAACACTCATGAGTGGCCATCTAATGTGCAACTATTGGTCTTATTTGGAGAGAAGAAGAATGATGAAAATTGAAGACGTTTGGAATTAATTATTCCACTAGATTAATGAAATACATGAACACCAGTCTACATGACCCTGAGACTAGAACTAGATGGTGTTGTTCTGAAAGGGATCACACTGGAAGGTACTGGATAGATTGGGAGAAATGTGGAGTTAAACTCAAAATGATAAAAAATAAAAAAACAGACTTACTGGTTAGAAAGAGCCTGGAGGAACTTAAGAGTATGGCCTTCAGTCACCCCTCAGGTCTGGAACTAAATTTACCCTCATGGCTCAATTTTCAACCAAGCAGCAGGTAGATATAGAGAGGAGAGAGAAAAACACTACTCGTCAGCTCACCAAGGTATGCTCACCGTGGAATGGTCAGTTGTTCAAGATCCAAAGGCTAGCATTTTCCTAAGGACAAAATTCAGAAGAGGTGGGAAAGAAGGGTGAATGGAGATAAGAACCACAAGGAGAATGTGAGCTAAGTGATATTACATGGAGAAGGCTGCAATCATTGAAATGACACAAAGGGCATGATTTGTTGCATGTAAAACTGATGATCTGCTCTGTAAAAACGTCACTCAATTCACAATAAAAAATTTTTTTTAATGTTTAAAAAAAACAAAAGTAGATCAGCACTGCTTTAGCTCTCTCCTGTAGTTTGTCTTCAAAGCATTTAACTATCAAGGCGCTTTCTCATACATCTCAATAAGAACTTGCTAGATCACCTGTTCACTAGGCTCTGTCAGTGAAACTGTCAGTCACCACAGTGAGAACCTGGGTAATGAAAGCAGACTATTCAAACCCTGACTATGGACCCGTCATGTAACCTTTCCAAGGCTCAGTGTTCTCATCTATTAGAATTAATATAATAATTTTAAAATCATTATCCTTTCGCTTATGTAGAATAGGATCATGTACTCCTTGCACAGGACCTTTGCTTAAGCATTTGGTCTACGATTCTGTATGGTTCTTGTTTACCCATCGGAGGCTTGGGTAGATTTCTTCACTTCAGTGTTTGGTAGTTTCTTCAGTTGTCCTTTGGTGTTACGTGAGCATTTCTGCCTTAAGAAAATATGAAAAAGATTTTCAATCACTGTGACATCTGCAACTAGCAGTATCAAATTAATTTTAAAATAAATTGCTTGGGGGAAATTCCAAGGATACAGGGAGAGCGAATATAGAGGTTCCTAGTCTTTTCTTTTTGTTACTGAGATGAAGATTCCAGGATTCTTAAAGCTGAAAAAGGAACAAAAATATGTTTAAAACAGGTACAGTTTGGCTATGTTGTTGTTGTGAAGTGCCGTCGAGTAGGTGCCGTCCCATAGCGACCCTGTATAGGGTTTCCGAGGAGCAGCTGGTGAGTTTGAACGGCCGACCTTGCAGTTCTAATGGCTTTGCAGTCTGGCGCATTAACCCACAGCACCACACCAGGACTCCAGTTTGCCTATGAGGGTTAAGTAAATTGCAACAAAATCACAGAAACCTTTATTAAACAAAAATAGCAGAATGCAAGGCTACTGTTTCTTGATGTATCCACTGTCCAGGTCTGTATACTTCTGAAGGTACTCTTACCATCTTTCTAACCCTTCCCCAAAGAATTCTGGGAGCTTCAGTTTACACCACATTAAATGGCAGTTTTGACATGTTCACAGGACTGAAATAGTATCCCTTTGTGTTTGAGAAGAAAAATAAAAAGAAGTCTGAGGGGACAAAATCAGGGCTGTAGAGTAGGGTAACGGGATAAGGTTTCCCAGCAAAACTCTGTTAGGACAGACTTTTTAGACTCTACAAATTGGAAGGTACATTGTCATGGTGTTGTAAGGTGCCCTCAAGTTGGTTCTTTTTCTATGTTCTGGAATATTTTGAGTACAGTTGGTTTCAGCTCTTCTTTGACTGTTTGGTAGAATTCACCAATAAAACCGAAAGGGCCCAGACTATTTTTGTGGTAGTTTTTGAATGATATGATTGATGAATTTTTTGTTATAGGTCTGTGCAGGTTTCCTACTACAGTCTGTGTTGTTTAGGTAGGTAGTGTCTTTCTAGAAATTTGCCCTTTGCATCTAGATTTGTTTGAATGCAGTTCTTCATATTATCATTTATTATCCTTTTCATTTCTTTTGATTCTATTGTTTCATTTCTTATTCATGTTACTATATCTTCTCCCTTTTTTATTGTTAGATTTGCCAATACTTTATCAATTTTATTCATCCTTTCAAAGAACCAAATTTTTGTCTTGTATCTTTGGATTCTTTGTATTTTCTTGTTTTAATAATTTCTGCTGTAATCTTTATTATTTCTTTTCTTCTTGTGACTAAAGGCTTACTTTATTGCTCTTTTTCTAATTGTTGAAGATACTGAGTTAAAGTGTTGATTTTGGGTCTTTATTCTTCTCAGTTTGGACATATTGTCTGGAGGAAACAATCGCTGGAGAAGGATGTCATGCTGGGTAAGGTGGAGGGTCAGAGAAAAAGAGGAAGACCCCTAAGGAGTTGGATTGGTCAGGTGGCATCATTGATGGACTCAAGTGTGGCAGCGGTAGTGAGGTTGGCCCAGGATCGGACATTGTTTTGTTCTGCTGTGCATGGGGTCGCTATGAGTTGGTTCCGACTCGATGGCACCTGACAACAACAACATTCTTCTCAGATGTTTGCATTTATTGCTATAAAATGCCATCTGAATACTACTTTTGTTGTGTCCCAAAGGCTTTGTTTTGTTTGTTTTGTTTTCATCTTCATTTGATTCAAGAAATTTTTCTTTTCTTTTTTTTTTTAATTTCTTTCATCACACAGTTTTTAAGCAGAGTGTTATGTATATTTGATTTTTTTTTTCTTGATCTTTCTATTGTTTTTTAATTTTATAGTGTTGTTATCTGAGAAGATGCTTTGTAGTATTTTGATATTTTTTAGTTTATTGAGTCTTATTTTGCAGATTAACATATTGTCTGTTCTGGAAAAATTTCCAAGTTCACTGAAAATGAATGCATATTGTACTGTTGTTGGTTTGAGTGCTCTGTATAAGTATATGAGTTCCAGTTAGTTGATTGTGTTTAATTATCCTGGGTCTTTATTGAGTTTTCTTTCCTTCATTGAAAGTAGTATACTAAAATCTCCCACTATTATTGTAGAGTTGTCTGTTCCGCTTTTCAAATCTGTTTGACGTTAATTTACATAGTTTGAGACTCTTTCTTTGGGAGCATAGATATTTATTATGCTATGGCCTTTTTTTCAGTTGACCCTTTGTGGTTGTTAAGTGCCATCACATTAGTTCCTACCCATAGTGACCCTGTATAGGGTTTCTGAGGCGTGGCTGGTGAGTTTGAACACTGACTTTGCAGTTGAAACTGACTTTGCAGTCTAGCACATTAACCCATAGTGCCATAGCAGGAGTGCAACTGACCCTTTAGTCATTATATAATGTCCTTTTTTGTCTCTTATGCTGGTTTTGCCTTAAAATCTATTTTCCCAGGAATTAATGTTGCCACTTCTGCTTTTTTTGTTATTGTTGTTTGCTTGATGTATTTTTTTCATTCTTTGATTTTTAGCAAATTTTTGTCTTTGTGTGTTAGGTGTATCTTGAAAACAGTATATTGAAGGATCCTGTTTAATTTGTTCTCTCTGTCTCTTATTCAGTGTACGTTTCAGTAAGTATGGATTGATTACTCCTCCCATTCGTTGTGTGGTTTGTGCATGTGTGTGGTGCTGCTGATTTCTTGTTCCATATAATTTTCTCTGCTGAGTTCATTTTGCTTGTGGTTATTCTTGTCATTTTCTTAGTTGCTGTCGTTTTAATGTTGATTAAATCATTATGATTGTCCTCTTTTTTATTTTGATGAGGTTTATTAATTTTTAGGTCATCCTGTATTTTATTAATTTATTCCCCAGTTTAAAACATTCTGTTGAAATGTATTATTTTGAAATCTACTTGACTTCCTTTCCATCTGAAAGTTCTATAGTTGTCTTCATTACAAACTGATATATCTGGTTCCCTATTTTCAGTTTTGTGGGTGTGTTTTACTTTGGATATTTCTGTATCTGGATTGATTTCTGGGTGGTGTTGTCATGTATGTTAATCTCAAGTTGTAGTCTTCTGCTGTGGTTCTCTGTATAAGTAGCTCCCTTAAGAATTTTTTGTAAAGTTGGTTTGGTTATTACAAATTGCTTTAACTTTTGCTTATCTGGAAATGCCCTGGTTTTGCCATCATATTTGATGGACAAATTTTCTGGGTATATGGATATTGCTTATAATATGTCTTGGTTGGCAATTTTTTTCTTTCAGAGTTTTATGTATGTCATTCCTTTGTCCTCTTGCTTGCATAGTTTTTGCTGAGAAATCAGAACTTAGTCCTATTAATTCTACTTCTTAGGTAACTGTTCGTTTTTCCCAAGCTGCCCTAAGGATTCTTTGTCTTTGATTTTGAAAAGATTTTCATTTGAGTGTATTATGTTTGGAGTTTGTGTAACTTCTTGAGTGGCTATCTTCTCATTGTTTCATGGTGTTAGGGAATTTTTCTTCTAGCAACTCTTGGACAATTTCCTATGTTGCTTTATTTGTCTCTTCCTGTTTTAAAGTACCAGTCACACCTACGTTATTTTTCTTGATAGTGTCCCACATACATCTTATGTTTTCTCCAGAATATTTTGTTCTTTTTTCTGATTATTCCTTTTGAAGATGAATTGAGAGATTTGTCTCTAAACTCACTAATTTAACCCTCCATGATTTCAGTTCTACTTCTTTGCCACTTCAATGTACTATTCAATTTCTGTAGTCTTTGTATTAATCTTCTGACTTTCTAATTGCTGTTTTTGTATGGTTTTCAATTTTTCATTTAGTTTGTCAGATCATTTGTAGAGTGTTTTCCTGAAGCCCTCTAAAGTTTTTTTTTTTTGTGTGTGTGTGTGTGTGTGTTCTTGCTTTCATCGATCTTTGTCACAATCTGTTAAAGGTAGTTAAATAACATTCTTTTAAAATGCTTATCAAGTATTTCTGATTCTATATTTTCTGGTATTTTATTTTCTGACTCTGTATTTTGGTCATTTGTTCGAGGTACTCTGTCTTATTTCTTTGTAGTACCCTGTTTTGTTTCTTTGTGTAAGCTGAAATTGTTTCCTCCAAGACATTATGGTGTCGTTGTATTTATGTTTAATTGATGATTGCATGTTGGTGTGTTCTCAGCTTCTCACCACCTGTCTCATGGTGGGTGTGGTAGAAATTGAAAGCATTAACACAGTTCTCTGATCACTGTCTGTGTAGTGTAGTTCAGCCTGGGTTTGTTCATATGCCTTCAGAAGCAGGGTGGCCTCCCAGCACCTGATTCCAGGCAGAGCAGAGATTGCGTAGGAGGAGATGCCACTGGCTTCTGGGTTGCTAATGGTAATACTGACCTTGCCCCTGGCTACCAATAGGGCTCAGAACAGAGGATATCTACCTCCCTTGCCTCCAACCTCTGGCTGCGCCCTGTACCCGCAGACCACTGTATCCACAGCCTCTTGTGCTGCCCTGTACCAGTTCACAGCTTGCCTGTTTTTCTTCCCGTTCGCTGCTCCCATTCAGATTCCTTATCCAATGGGTACTCAACTCACCTCTTGGTTCTATCCTCTCATGCCCAGGGTTCTAGGATCACAATCTGTATCTGTTTCACTTGGTCTCTTAGGTTTGTTTTTCAGAGAGTCTGCTCAGTGTATCTGCCCTCTCAGCCATCTTGCCCTGAAACTTTTGAATGCTTCCCCTCTTTCATGATGTTAGAGAAATTTTCTTGCAATAGCTCTTTGATAATATTCTGGTTATTTTAATTTTTAAAAATATTCCTTGTCTCTTCCTGTTCTGGAATTCTGATAGCCTGTAAGTTATTCTTCTTGATGATGTCCCACATAAACTTAGCCTTTCTTTGGATTTGTTTTCTTTTTTCTGATTGTTTTTCTAGCAGATTAGTATTGAGCGATGTCTGTCTTCAAATTCATGAATTCAGTCTTCCATTGATTCAGATCCACTCCTTTGCCCTTTTAAAGCATTATCCGTTTCTGATATTAGTATTAATCTTCTGTGTTTCTACTTAGAGATTTTGCATCATTTCTAATTTTCCATTTATTTTGCCCATTTGTTCTTGTAGTGTTTTCCTGAATTCTTCTAAAGTTTTTTTTTCTATTTTCTTGTTGCCTTCATCTTCAGCTTCCTAAATCTTTCTCTTAATTTGTTGAAGGTACCTAAATATCATTCTTTTAAATTCTTTATCAGGTAATTTCAAAACCTTTTCTTGTTTAGAAATGTTTTCTGACTGTGCACCTTGGTCATTTTTTTGAGCCCCTCTGTCTTGCTTCTTTGCGTGAACTGAGATTGTTGGTTGTCTTCAAGACATTGCGCTGTCATAGTCTTAGTATTTAACTGATGTTTGTATATTGGTGTGTTCTTGGGTACTCACCACCTCTGAGGTGGGTGTGATTAGAGAATGGAAGTGTCAGACAGTCCTCCATCTGCCATTCGTGAAGTTCAGTTCAGGGTGGTTTTGGCTAGTGTTGACTGCTGTCTACTGCTGATTGGTTGGTATAGAAACTGCCCAGTGGGTGGGGCTTCAGTAGGTACAGTTGTGGGTAGGCTGTATGGGCATTATTGTTTTCTTGTCTCCTCACACTAGTGTGCACCTGTACAATCAGTTACTGGATCCATTTCTGCTAGAAGTTCAAGATGGCCACTCCAAGTGGCCACCAATCCTTTTCTTTTCTCCCCTGTTCAGCTTCTTCTCCTAGTCATTTTTCAGTCTGCTTCTCATGCTCTCCTCTGAAGCTCAGCGTTCCAGGATTATAGGTATCTGTTTCATTTGGTCTCTTGGATCTTTGTTATAGAAAGTCTGCATGGTGTGTCTGCTTACTCCACCATTTTGCCAAAAGTCTCCCTTATGGATTTTTTTTTTTACATAATTTTACATAGCACAGTGATTTTTAGGCACACACATGCTACGTTATAGTAGAACTGACTGTCCCCAAATAAATGCATTGCTGTAGGTAAGTACCATTGAGTTGGTTCCAATTCATAGCGATCCTATATAGGGTTTCTGAGGAGCAGCTGGTGGATTTGAACTGTCGACTTTTTGGTTAGTAGTCTAATGCTTATCCTACAGTGCCATACCAAGATGCTGAGATAAATTCATAGGAACAAATAATTATTTGTAACTATTAGGTATTCAAAGAGCTCTGGTAGTATAGTGGTTATGAATTGGTCTGCTAACCTCAAGATCAGCAGTTCAAAACTATCAGTTGTTCCGTGGGAGAAAGATGAGGCTTTCTGCTCCCATAAAGATTTATAGCCTTGGAAACCCTGTACAGGGTCACTATGAGTCAGAACCAATTCCACAGCATACCACCACCACCACCATTAGGTATTATTCAGTATGTTATATAAATATAATGTATATGCTGTTGTTGTTATTAAGTGACATAGAGTCAGTTCCAACTCATAGCAACCCTATGTAGAGTTTCCAAGGTGCGGCTGGTGGGTTTGAATCGCCAATATTGTGGTTTGCTGTCCAGTGCTTAGATTAGCCTTCAGCGCCACACTAGGAGTGCATATGTTGTATGAGTGGTCTTCAAATAGTTCACGGAAAAATACAATTGGAAGATAATAACATTCTTCCATGCAATTTTTGAAGCCCCCTTGTATATGAGGCCTGTAATATGGCAGCATTTACTTAATGATAAGAAAATAGTTTAATAGAAAAGTTACGCCTCAGAGCAGTATCTGTGATGATGAAATGTCAGCCCAGGATATTATCCTTTACATCCTCTTGTAAAGTCTTGGTCAGTGATAGGATTATAGAATGGGAGACAGAAGAGTATTTGTAACAGAAGTCTGAAACCCCTATTTATCCCTGGTAGGAAATTTATGAAATGAAATGCATACATAATGTTTAAGGAGGACCTGTGATACTGGGATTTTCCCCTTCCCAGTGTTTTTTCCTACTGAACAGGAACTGGTCTTCCCTTCTTTGACCATGCCCTGTGTTCTGCTTCAGTGCCTGGTGTCCCAGGTCATTTTATCTTCTCCATTTCAGTCTTTTATAAATAGACTGAAATGGAGAATAAATAGAAATGAGGGGTAGCTTTCTGAGATTAGGTCCATGAGAGAGAATATTTTTAGAATTTGCTTGCCTAAAATAGCATCTAGGTTATTCTCATATCTGATCAAAAGCTTCTTCGACTATAAAGTTCTAAGTTCAAAATAATTTTTTCTCTGAGTTTTTAGGGCTACAGTGTTGTCTAACCTTTTTCTAACTTCTCTGGAGAAGTTGATGCTTTTCTTGCTTCTAGTCTTTCTCTTTTGAATCTTTTCGCCTTTCCTTAGTCCTGGAAACTTTTAGGAGTTTTTCTTTACCTGACATGTTCCAAAATTTCATGATAGCTCTTTTTCATTGTATTTTTAAAGCTCCTCTGGCCTGTGTCCTTCAGCCTGGGAAGTGTTCTTTATATTATTTTTGTCTTCAGTCTACTCTCTCTCTCCTTTTAGTTAAATATCTGGATTGGTCTTCCGAGATGCTTTATTTTTTGGTCTCTTAATTTCTGTCTTTTAATCTTGTTTTCTGGGGGCTATTTCCAGTGTTTTCCACTATATTACCTGTTGCTTTATTTCCCCGGAATTTTATCATTGCAGTTTTAGTTTGAAACCAGTTTTCTTTTTTATATATTTCTTTTATCGAGCATCCTGTTTCTGGTTCAGTGCTATTTCAGAGTCTCACTAAAGAGATTTATTTTTAATTTTCCTTCCCATTTTTATTCATTCTGTACATTTCTATTTGTTTTGAAATCGTTTGAGCTATTCAGCCTCGTTTTGCTTGGCTTTAAATGTGTTTTTAAGAGAAACACTGAAAAATCAGTTGGTAGTTATGGGGTGTGTGTGTGTGTCTGTGTGTGTGTGTGGTGAGAGAACGTGCTTGTCAATTGGTTACTGATTATAAAATGGCTGACCAATCTTTTTCTTTGGAGATCCCAAATGTTTTGTTTCTAGAGATTTTTTTTTCCTTTTCTGTATCAGACAGTTTCTCCAAGAAGAATCATCCAGCATGGGTGTGACTCGAGGGTGTTTGCCTGACTGTGAACATCCAAAAGGGAAAGACTGTTTCTTTGTTCACTTATCAGACATTTATTTAATGAGCCTATTTTTAGTCACCATTAATGTTCCCATTTTCAGTCACTGTACCTACCACCCCACTTCCAAGTGTCTGACAATCTCTAGGTCGAGTTTCTCAGATTGTGTTTCTCCAGCGAATAAATCTTTGTTACTTTGCCAGAATGGATAATAATAGTTTAGCATTCAATATATAAGAAAGAATGCTGAATGTTTTCGTTTTTTGAAAAAAAATTATTTGGACTTTCCTACCAGTTAATTTCTTTTCTTCTGCCTTCTTTTGTTTTGGTTTTATGTCTTTAATTTATTTATTATCATTTCAACTTGAGGGAAGTGTACTAAACAGATGGTCATCTGGTCATTTGTTTTATTATCATTTTTTCTTTTTTTTTAAGAGAAGAAACATTTCAAGCAATGTATAAAATCTTGAATATTTCCGCCATTTTATCAACTTGGAGCTGCTACCAATTAAATACAGATTTTAGAGGCATTAAAGTACAGTGCCTCTTACAATATAATTTTCTATTGCCCAATTCGTCAGATTTTTCAAATACTGAAAGTAAGAAGGATGGCATTGGTTGCACTGCTTTCTCTCTGGAATTACTCAGTGATTGTTTTTAAGTCTCCATTTACTGATTGATTGATTACTCTTTTATTGGGAAACGTAGATTAGTACTAGAAATATAATTATAGCTATGACAGAAACTATAAACCCAGATAAATGGTCTTTTTCCTGATTCATGCCCATCAATCAGTAGGCAGTACTTGTCTATTAAGTTTCTGGAATTGTGTGGGTATCAGTCCATCCTTGCCTTTCAGGAATATGCAGTACGAGGAACATGTTGACTTATGTTTGTATTTTTTCAGTGAATTGGTTTCTGTAAAAATGATTATTTTTAATCATTAGATGAAAACATAAGCTCTTAATCATTTTTGCTCCTTGGATCTTATGGCAGACTGATAATACCTGTAGATGTCTTCTCATATTTTTAAATAAATGCATAAAATAAAATACCTAAGACCAAAAAAAAAAACCCAACAAAACTTCATCTACTCTCACGTAATCAACTATTTTGCTATCTGATATGCAGTGATATAGTTTGGCAATTGTGTAATGATATAGTCATCCTCCGTTTGTGATTTGATGTGATCATCCTCCATTTTCACATAAAGCTGATGTTTTGCATAATGATGTGGTCTTTGGAACCTAACCATGTTGATCAATGAAGAGGTGGGTATATATTGAAAATCCTTATCAGTGTATCTTTAGCAAAACTGGGTAACCACTTGCATAAGATTGAAAAGACCCATAAAGAGCTTTGGTAGCACAGTGGTTATGAATCGGGCTGTGGATCACAAGGTCAGCAGTTTGAAACTACCAGCTATTCCATGGGAGAAAGATGAGGCTTTCAGCTCCTATAGAGATTTGCAGCCTGGGAAACCCTGTACAGGGTCGCTATGAGTCAAAACCGACTCCATGGCACATAACAACAACAACAACAACAACATCACACCACATACAAAAACTAACTCAGGATGGATCCAAGACTTAAACGTAAAATCCAGAAGTGTAAAAATCATCAGTGAAAAAAAATCAGAACAAACTTGAAGGATTCTGATACACGGCATAAATGCACCATCAAACATAACTGAAAACACATAAATAGCAGAAGGCTCTTAAACATTAGTCAAGTGTGTCTTAGTCTGTGTTCTCTAGAGAAGCAAAACCAGTGAAGCTTATAAATATATATGAGAGCCGTTTAAACGTGCATGAAAAATTCCATTATCCATTTTTCCACGAACTTTTTGATGCCTCCACATATGTGCTTCTTTATCAGTGCCTTAAGGAAAAGATGCAGCCGAGTGTCTAGTAATTACATTAATCTCATAATGTTGTTGTAAAGTGCCATCGAGTCTATTCTAACCCATTGCGACTCTGTATAGGGTTTCTGAGGCGTGGCTGGTGAGCTTGAATCACCGACTTTGTAGTTCAGACCTTGCAGTCCAGCACATTAACCCGCAGTGGCTCCCAATTTCATAGTAGTGAATAATACTTTATGATATGTGAAACAACTGTTAATGTGAAGTGAAAATATTTGTGATTTCTTAGGGACAATAATCATAGACACTGCAAATACTTATAATTTGTTGCCTACATCCACAATCCCAGATAAGCTCACTTTTAACCAGATATTTGTGGAAACAAAGATGTGATTCCCTACTCCCCTTAGTTTAAGCATCTTCTGTGCCCTCACAAGGAGCCTTGGCGATACTGTGGGATAAGTACCACAAGATCAGTGGCTAGAACCCACTAGCCACTCATTGGGGGAAAGATGAGACTCTCTGCTCTTATAAAGATTTACTCTCAGAAGCCCCATATTGGGTCGCTATGAGTTGAAATTGACATGATGGAGGGGACAAGGGTTTGATGTGGGCTTTTTTGGTACTCACGCAAGTCTGTCCGTTGAAGTGCGAGGAAGGAGCCAGTGACGTGGAGGGGTCAGCTAAGAACTAGATGTGAGTTAAAAGAAATGCTGGCTGTTTTGTGCAGGGTAAAGATATCATTGATGTAACAATTTAAAACTCACTGCAACCTTACACAAAACATTTCATTCCGTAGTCATTTTTACACTGTGTTGCACACAGGAAGAACTTAGGAAGCTTGTCAAAATGTAGACTTGAGAACTTTGTGCCAGAGACTTGTAGGACGAGGGCAGGGCCTGAAAGTCTACACTCTTATGCATTCAAATGATGACGATGGATGCAGTGGTAGCAGATACATAGCAAGGACTGAACATAAGCCAGGCAGGCACTGTTCTAAGCTGATTATATTTATAATCATGGCCTCCTAAGAACTGTATCAGGTATGTATAGTACTTTCCTATTTTACAGTTGAGCAAACTGAATTGCAAAGGTCATAGAATTTGCCCACGCTTACATAATTAGGAAATGGTAGCTCTGTGGCCCATATTCTTTATCACTGTGTGATGCCCCATGATCAATGACTTGGACTGAAAAACACAGTTGCCAGTTAATGGACTCCAAGTCATGGTGACCCCTGTGTGTCAGAGGATTACTGTGTTCTGGAGGGTATACAATGGCTGATTTTTTTAAAAATGTAGGTCCCTGGGCCTTACTTCCTGGGTGCCTCTAGGAGTTAGCACCAGATGCATTAACTGTTTGCACCACCTGGGGGCGCCTGAGGGCAAAGCCCACTTCCTCAACTTCCTGAGTAAATGGTTGCAGAGGAAGTTCCATTGCAATGATGGAGTTACTAAGAAGAGGCAAGACAATGAAAGAAACTAGCATTTGAAGGAGTGGTAAAAGGTCCAGATTCTATATGTTGTTGTTGTTGTTAAGTATCATGGAGTCAGTTCAGACTCATAGTGACTCTACACTGGGTTTCTGAGGCTGTAAATCTTTACAGGAGCAGAACACCTCATCTTTCTTCTGCGGAACCACTGGTAGTTTCGAACTGCTGACCTTAAAGTTGGCAGCCCAACTCATAACCACTATGCTACGTAGATTCTATATAGAAGGAGTTTAACAAACACATTTATTTTACTTAGAGTTATGTGGGGTTTTTTTCCACTAGCTTGACGGCATTGAGCTAAGGATATCGAAGGAAATAGTTGGGGCTGGGAGTAGGGTCAGGAGAATGCCAAAACTCAGTAAAAAAAAAATCTTTGGTGACCCCAGCTATGGAAAGAAGAGTGAAAATAGATGGTGAGATTGTGGGAGGGGAAATGGTATTTTTACATTAGAGACTATTCATGCATATTTATCAGTAAAAAGGAAGTAGAAAGCAAGTCTTTGCATTACTGAAGTTGTTGTTAAGTGCCACCAAATTGGTTCTGACCTATAGCGACCCTGAATAGGGTATCCGAGGAGCAGCTGGTGAGCTTGAACCACCGACCTTGCAGTTCAAACCAACTTTGCAAGTCCAGCACATTAATCCACAGCATCACACCAGGACTCTACATTACTGAAGAGAGGGGTCTTTGTCGCTGGGAGAGTGGTTTTAAAGGCTAAAGCAAGAGTAGGGGCATTTCCTTACCTGATACAACAAGGAAAAAGGAGAGTTCATTCCAACATATTGAGGAATTTTGAACCAATGGGAGGAAGTTCAAAGCCTTTCAAAATGAATGAGGCCTTAATTCTTTCAATAAGTAGGTAGCAAGGTTCCCAGTGGAGTCCTGGTGTGGCACTGTGAGTTAATGCGCCAGACTGCAAAGCCATTTGAACTACAAGGTTGGTGGTTCAAGCTCACCAGTTGCTCCTTGGAAACCCTATACAGGGTTGTTATGGGTCGGAACCAACTTGACGGCACTTAACAACAACAACAAAGGTTCCCAGTAAGCCCTGGGGATACGAGAATAATTGTATATGCCCTGATAATTACATATGTCTTTGTAGACCTCTGAAATCAGTAAGAGAAAAAAAATGAAAACCCTTAGATATTTTGTAACTTATTTCAGGATTTAGAGTGAAAATATTTTAAGTTCACTATTGTTTCTGGAATGTGGGGTTGACAGACAGATTCCAGGAGGGGGCAGCAGCGTTGTAAGTATTTAATTTGGGTGTTTTCTATCTTGTTCACCTGGCTTTTAGAAATTAAATAATAGTAAGGGATTTTTTTTTTTTTTTTGTCTCTATTACCTTAACTATTTCACAGAAATAGTTACTAGGAAGCTCTTTAATCATTTTACAGTTTATTAATTTGTTAGCTCCCATTACCAAACATAGCAACTGTGCAAAGCCCAAGTTATCCTCATATACAACTGCTCTGTATGAATATTTTGGTATGACTTAGGCCCAACTTTGTCCTATTCCTGCATGTGATTTATATTGTAAGATTCAAAAAAGGCTTACCAGCTTAAATAGCTTTAACAGTATAAACTATGGGAATATAGGACCTAATTGAGCTTGTTGAAAGAAATTGTAACATATAAACATTAATCTTTATTGAGCAGGGACCAAGTTGGAAGAGCCTAAAGTTACATGTTAGGATAATTTGGCCGTCTCACGGCAGATCCCAAATCTCTGAAAATGTAAATAAATTAAAATGTAGGCAGGGTTTTACTGTCTGTAATGGATTAGCATTCCGTTTTTTACCAGCTGCTGCTGGCGTTTTTGGTAGCTGACTCAGTATCTGAACACACTGGTGGGTTGCTGCTGCTAAGTGTAAGAACCTGTAGTTGAAAACGTGCAGGACTAGACTGATGAGTAGAAATGTTTCTGAAATTTTAAGCAGCAGATTCTTCCCCTTCTGGACAGGAATAAATATGGTATCCCTCCTAATTCATAAGGATAGATGTTTGTAGCACTGATGAGAAGGATGGACCACTACTATTTGTTGCTAATGTGACAGAACATGTAGAATGCATGTGTACCATGGAGTGTGTACTTGTCCTTGGAGAAGGACACTTTCTTTAACCATCGTCTCACACATACTTAGACACATTAAAGGCAAAATCGCAATATGTGTACATTGATGGGAAATCTCACACTCTATATTAAATTTGCTACTTTTTTTTTCTTATATATATTTTTAAATTTTCATAAACCTTGATGTTGAGCACACAGATGATATTGATTTCTTGGAAAGAACGTAACTTTGGGGTCAGGCAGACCTAACTTTGAATTCAGATTCTGTTATTTCCTAACTGTGTGACCATATCAAAATTCAGAACCTTTGTTTCCTCATCTGTAAAATCGGGATCATAATGTCTATCTAGTAGAGTTTTGATGGCAATTCACACTCCTTGGAAAGTCCCTTGGATAGTTTTCAACAGGCTGGGTCTGTTTCTTTCTGAAGGTAGAAGGTCTGTGTTTAGTAACTGCAGAATCACAGGTCTAGTTAATATTTGCTGCATCAAAAACTCTGTAATGTATCTAAACTGTAATATATACGTTTCACAGATATGAAATTACTTTTATGGTCAGCATGTTATTTGTTTATTTTTGCCTTGGTGTATAAACTTATTTAAAGGACTAGTTTTAAGTAAAACTTTGTTTGCTACAGCAATGAGACATTTTGGTGTCTTGGCTGCATGTATTATCACTGTCATGCAAACTCAGTGTATTCTGATTCTAAGTAGTAAAAAGAGACATAGAATTTAATGTGTGATGATTAAATATATTGTTTCATTTCCTCAATATTGAAGAAGACAGTTTTCTTTTGAGCGCTTTGCTGTAACACTTTTAATTAATGGAAACAGCTTGTTAAAAAGTTGACCAATTCCCAATGTGATAGCTTCCTGTTGCTCTAGCTGTACACACATGGATCTTATTTTTATTTTCAATCTTATCACAAATTAACCATTTAGAACTTATTAAGTTTATTTTCTAGTCAGAGGCAATTAAAATTCAGTAAGCATTCGATCACACATGAGGACATCGTGTTTAGTAAGGCCGAGGGTAAGCGAAAATGAGGGACACCCTCCATGAGGTGAACTGGCACGGTAGCCACAAAAATGGGCTCAACTCACCGATGGCTGCAAAGGTGGTTCAGGGCTGGGTAACGTCTCATTCTAGTTTAAATAAGGTAGCCAGGAGTCAGCGCTGACTTGATAGCAGCTAACGACAGGTATTGAAAGACTGGGGGTGAATATACCAGTTCCTAGCCTCGCTCTTATGGATGTGGTATGGATTGCTGTGACTACAAGAACATAAACAAGCATTTCAACTTGGTCTGATTGGCGCAGTGGGGTTAAAGAAGCTTTCCTGCAGGCAGTGATGTAAAATATGCAACACTTCACAAAGCGTATGTTTGAATATTATAAATTGTTGTTGTTACATGCCATCAAGTCAATTCTGACTCGTGGTGATCCTATATAAGGTTTCCAAGGAGTATAACTGGTGAGTTTGAACCACTGACCTTGTGGTTCAAACCAAACCTGTAGTCCACTACTTTATCCCACAGTGCCACCCCGAAATCCCTTGTTTCTTGAATGGATCGAGGAATTCTGACCCTGGCAGATTTGTGAATATCATATGCATGCCTTTGCCATTTGTCTAAGGTAGTGCTATATACCATAACAGAAATATCCTAAGTGGATTCGTGTAACAGATGGCTTTATCTTCTTACAGTTTTGTTGTTGTTGCTAAGTGCCGTCGAGTCTATTCCGACCCATAGCAACCTTGTATAAGGTTTCTGAGGAGCAGCTGGTGAGCTTGAACCATTGACCTTGCAGTTCCAACAGTTTAGAAGGTTAGAATTCCAAATCCAGAGCGCTGGCTGTAAGGAAAGACTTTCTCTCTCAGCACTGGTGGAAGGTCCTTGTCGCTCCCTCTTCTGCCTCCAGTTTCCTTGCATATTTTCATGTGTTGGCATTGATCTTATCCCATCTCTGTTCCTTTGACTTGCTTGTTAAATCTATGTTATATCTTTGAAGACATTGACTCAAAATACACTTTACACTAATCCTGTCTCATAATATAACAATTACAATCTATTTCAGGATTTACCACACATATTTTTGGGGAACACAATTCAATTCATAGCACAATCGAAGACCAGACCAGATACAAGGAAATTTTAGTTCAATACTTTGAAGGTATCTTTGGGCTGTTCACATCCTTCCTTGTCCTGTCCCACCAACACAGAGTCTTCAGGCTGACCAGTGATTACTGAGATGTCTCTGACCATCCTGAACTCACTGCCCTGGGGCTGAGACTTAAGTCGTTGGTTTGCTAGTGACTCACCATGTGTTACCCCAGCTGGCCCTGACCTGCGCTTTCTCAAGTGTAGTTGAGTGTGAACATAGAGAACTCATTTGCTACCTTAAATTAGTTCTGTCTGCATTTCTCACTGTTACTCATTCACTGTTGAGTCATCAGCCCTTGTTTTAAACTTGTGCTCCAGGGTCACTCATAATTGAGCCGTCCTTCTCCTAGAAGCAGAAGCTGTCACTTAGGCTGACTGTTTGACCCTGCCCTTGAATGTTTGAAGTGTCTGTATTTGGTACATTTATGGTTATAATCCCAGCCCCTTAGCCTGGGAATTTTGGTCCTTGTGGTCTCTATTTCCAGCCTTAGCCCTGACCTCCCCACTTCCTGCTGCCCCTGTCAAACTCGACTACTTATAGTCTTCCATATGTGTCTCATGCTTTCTGACCAAAATGACGGGTCTTTGCTGGCTCTTGTCGCCTTCCTTCAGGCTGAACTTAAGGCTGCCACATCAGTTTCAGAACCCGCCCTGATTTCCCTTGCTAGAAATAATTCCTCCCTATAATGCACTTGTGTATGACAGGGGGCTTCAGAAACTGCACACGGAAAAATGGAACTAAAAGAGGATAGCATTTTCCAACAAACTTTTTGAAGCACCTTCGTAGTTCACAATATTTTACTTTCTACTCTGCATTGTAGTTATTTATGATAGTATGTCAGATTACTGCCACTAGATTGTAAGGCGCTTTTTATTCATACCCCACACAGTGTCTTCCTCATATATATGTCCTAAGTAAAATTGTGCCCATAGAATGGGGTGGTGACCCAGACTTCAGAGGGCAACTGAGCCCAACAAGATTGAGTGCCCTTCTTACCTGCTCTCACCTCATAAGCTTCTCCCCCCTTCCCTGCAGGCTTTGATCTCCCACGGCCTTTTCTATGCTCACCTCCCTGCCCTTGTTCTTACAGGCAACAGCTCTGCACTATTGTCCTGAACTCCTTCAAGTGTTAAAGAAGTCAATAAATCTTTAAAGCCAACAGTAAGAGCCCTATCAGTTTAAAAATAAATCCACCACATCAGTGAGGATTCCAGTACTATTGTTCCAGCTTCAGAGCTGAGAGGTTAGAGAAGTAACCACACACAGTCTTAGAACTGATGTTCAGGTGGGCTCTCTTCTCATTTCTGTAGACTCAGAAAGCCTTGCTTACCACCTAGCAAAAACAGAGTCCCTGAAGGTGGCAACGCATGCTTTACTAGTGGGAATAAAGTGTACTTACCTGTCCTCCCTGGTCAGAAAGAACTGAGTTCATCTCTAGGGTTTAAAACCACCCCGGTGGTGGTAGTAGTGGTTATGTGCTGTGGAGTCGGTTCTGACTCATAGCGACCCAGAATAGTGTTTCTGAAGTAGTAAATCTTTACAAGAGCTGAAAGTCTCATCTTTCTCCCACAGAACCGCTGGTAGTTTCGAACTACTGACCTTGAGGTTAGCAGCCTGATTTGTAAACACTACACTACCAGAACTCCTTAAAAACTGCCCATAGAGGGTTTTTTAAAAAAAGAAAATTCTCAATAAATAATAATTTCTCTCTTCTGCATGCCAGGTGGAGTCCTGGTGTGGCGCTGTAGCATCAGCACTGGCCTGCTAACCGCAGGGTTGGCAGTTCAAACTCATCAGTCGCTCCTTAGAAACCCTGACTCAATGGTACTTAACATGTGCCCGGAATTTTAGCAGTTTTTATGTGTGTCCGTTGACCATTGAAACAGTCTTTTGAGGTAGCCATTGTACTGTTGCTAAGTGATGTCTAGTTGGTTCTGACCCACAACAACCCTGTATAGGGTTTCCAAGGAGCAGCTGGTGGGTTTAAATTGCCAACCTTGTGGTTTGCCGTCCAGTGATGAGCCTATAAACACCACGCCAGGAATCCATTATTCCCATTTTAATAGCTTAGGAACCAGAGAGTGAAAGATTTATGTAGGATGCAAAAATGTATGTCCTGAGGCCAGGTTTACTGTTGCGTCTGCCTGTATCTTGGAATTTGAACTTCAGTCTCCAGTAACCCTTGACATTGGCAAATTCCTTCTTAACCTTGCTGGATTTTCTGGGCTCCTCAATTCTGATGACCTCTGACTTATCCTGACCTCCAGTTCTAAAGGTCATTCATGAATCTCTAGACTGCTCTCCCCTATTCTGTGCAATGATACGCACTGTTTGCTGTGAGTGATTCCAACTTACTAAAAGACGAAGTTGACCACGTTTTTGAAATCAGCATTTTCTTTATAGTCTGTTAGAGGATCCCCTGCCCATTTTTCAACTACGTTACATAATTTTTTATGCTGATTATCTTCTAATTCCTCCTTGTTTTGATTTTCTTATTTCACTACATTTAAAACCCTTCCTCCTCTGTCTTCCTTGGTTTCAGGCCTCTCTCAGTGATGTGACCGGAATCAGCATTGTTTGCCGTGTCCTTGCCTGTGTCTTTTCACCAGTGATCTATGCTTTGTTTCTTTAATTAAAAAAAAAAAATTGTTAAAAAAATTCTGTGCTTTTTGCATAATATTTGATTTGATTATATTGGAATTTCTTGTAATTCCCTACGTATCAACCTGAAGAAGTTTGCCAAGGACTCCAGAGTACTTAGAGTGAGATGTTGGGTTATAGTATTTAGTTCTGTATATTTTCCCATTAAACATACTAAATTTGACCTGCTTTTACAGATTCTAACTATATAACAAAAATGCCGTAATGTGTCATAAGGTTGTTGTTAAATGCTTTCGAGTTGGTTCTGACTCATAGCGACCCTTATACTCGTCTTTTATTTATAAATATCTCTATGACATGTATATTTTTACTGTATTTCCAAACCTTCTACATTCTTATGTAATATGCAACTCAGCAGGTACGAGAAAAATTCATGGATGAGTTGGAGAATTGCTTGGCAAAGAACTACCTGTTCTCTCAGAATTCGGGCGTCTTCTCTTCCCACCATCCAGTTTACACTGAAGTCTTTATCCATTTGGAAATTATTTCAGTATACTTTTTTAATCGATTGATTGCACAGAAAAATAAGGATCTGATATGATGCCCGTCCAAATAGCTAGGAGGCTCGCTGTTCATTAAATAGGCTGTCATTGCTGTTGTGTGCTGTAAACCAACCCTGTAGGACAGAGCAGGACTGGCCCTCATGGTTTCCTAGACGGTCATCTCTCTGGAAGCACACTGCTACAGTTTTCTCCTGAAGCGTGTCTGGTGAGTTCTGCCAGACTTTCAGTTAGCAACTGAGCTCGTAGCCACTGAACACTCAAGGCTTCTTCATTAAATAGGCTATTGTTGCTGTTGTTAGGTGATGTCAAGTTGGTTCCTACTATTAGTGACCCTAAGTACAACAGAATGAAATCCTGCCCAGCCCTGTGCTAGAATCCTCACAGTGTTTGAAGCCCTTGTTACAGCCATTGAGTCCTTCCAGCTCAGTCACTCTCTTCCTCTTTTACTCTGACCCTCTCCCAGGAATCCGTTCTTTCTGAGAACGTGTTCAAAGTGAGTGAGTTGAACAGTGAGTGTTCTGTTGTGATCCGTTTCATTGACTAATTTTGGGGAGCAGATCACCAGGTCTTTTTCCCTACTCTGTTTCAGTCTCCTGGAACCTTGTTGAAATCTGTCCCCACTGGTAATCCTATTTGAAATGGCCGTAGCATAGATTTCAACATCACACCAACAGGCTAGTCACCACAATATGAAACACTAACAGTTGGGTGTGACTCGCTATTCCTTATGGCCACCTCTAATTTCTATCCTTTGCTTAAGAAAAAGATCTGGAAACTGTAAAAAAAAAAAAAAAATTAATTTACATTTCACATTGATAGGAATTACTCTCTCTTTGACACATTAAATTTTTCTGTTACACTGCCAAAATTTTTCTATGCTCTGTGTTAATTTTTCTTGGCTGATCCTTGGTTAGTGAGAAGCCTGCAATCAATTTTTGAGATCTGGACAAAATTAGGTACTTCAGGTAATGCCACTCATCTGTCAGTTGGTTGTACTGTGGTGGCTTGCATGTTGCTGGGACTCTGGAAGCCATGCTGCAGGTCTTTCAAATTCCAGCAGGGTCACCCACGGTGGACAGATTTCAACTGAACTTCCAGACTAAGACAGGAAGAAGGAGAGATGGACTCCTTCCAAATATTTAGTCACTGAAAACCTTATGAATAGCAGTGGGCTTAAGCGTACCAACGATTGTGAGGTTGGTGTAGGACTGGCCAGTGTTTCGTTCCATTATGCATGAGGTCACTATGAGTTGTTACCAACTTGAAGGCACCTAACAACAACAACGACAGCAGCAGGTATTACCTACCATTGGTTCCAGCACAGTGAAAGAGTTTACACTATTCGCAGTGAGATGGGGAGATGGAACAGTGGGGGATCGGATTACAGTTGCTAGTGGGATCCTTCTTCTGTGCTCTCATGCATTGTCTTCCCGTGGTTACATTTTGTCTACACGTGTGAGTAATACCAGGCAGCATCCCCCTTACCACATACCTGCAGCAGGCAGAGTTCTAAAATGGTCTAAAGTGGTCCTCAACATTGCTACTCTCTGTTGTGTGTGCCTCGTATAGTTCATTCCCCTTGAATGTGGACTGAACTAGTCAATATGTCACGGACTATGCCTCCCGTGATACTGTTCTACTGTGTACATCCAACATTGAAAGGTAACTAGAAGTACTGAAGAAATGAAGTTTTTGGCAAGTGGCGGCTAATGATGTGCTTGGTGACGTTGTTGTTAAGCACTGTTGAGTCGATTCTGACCCATAGCGGCCCTGTATAGGGTTTCCAAGGGGTAGCTGGTGAGCTCGAACCCTCGACCTTTCAGTTCAAACAACTTTGCAGTCTGACGCATTAACCCACAGCGCCCCACCAGGTATTTGGGGTGAATTGTGCTAATATCTGCCTCTTACTTGGAAATGCATTAACAAAAGTAAGATGGATAGCCATGTGGCCATAAAGTATAGTAACATGTTTATTGTAGAATCTAGGTAGTGGATTTATGGGGTTCCACGTTTTTTTTGTATATTTGAAAAGTTTCACAATAAAACGATGAGAGGAGACTTTCAAAGAACCTTATTTTAAAATCACCCTAACCTTAGAGGATATTTAGATGCAAAGTGACGTAAAACAGCTGCATTTTTATGGAACTGTTACCACTTGCCTTTGGCAGTGACAGTCTCCTGTTTTACAAGGCACTCTCCATGTATGTTAATAAGCACTGCTTTAAGCCACATCTTGATGTTTCTTATTGCTTAATTACCAATTTGTACACTCAAACCAACATGTACAAATGGTGTTTATGGGGACTTTCCTTCCTCAAGGACTTCCTTGTGGTGATAAATTCAGAGCATTTGAAGCAGTTGTGAAGAAAAAGTGCTCAACAGCAAACTTGGAAGAAGCCATGCAGCTAATAATGCAATGTATCTTCAGAAAGAAAAAGACATTTTTAAAACCTTGCTTTTCTATTAACCTCCATTGCAATTTCCCACAGTCGAATGGAAAGTAAATGTAATTATTATTGCAACTTCCTAGGGACTTTACAAAGTTCTCCAGGAGTTACATAACATTCCTTAAAATACGAAACATTTGGAGTTTTGGTTGAAAATATGGTTCCCGTGCTTCTTCCCTGGAGATTCTGCCTGAGTGAGTCTGGGATAGGGTTCATTCAATTTGTTTTTGTTTTTTTAACAAGGTACATGTTGATTCACAACAGAGTACTTGCAGAGTTGCAGGTAACGTTGTCTGAAAGGATATACTCTTGTAATTTGTAGTGGTTGTAAAAATTACATGATTCAGTGTGACAATAATAAAAATTGGTAGTTTAGGAACATTAAACCCACTGTCATCGGGTCAGTTCTGACTTATAGTGACCCCAGAAGGCAAACTAGAACTGCTCCGTAAAGTTTCCAAGGCTGTGAGTCTTTACTGCAGTAGATTGTCACAGCTTTCTCCTAGGGTGGCCTGGTGAGTTTGAACCACTGACCTTTTGGTTAGCAACCTGGTGCTTAACTCACTGTGCCACCAGAGTTCCTTAGGAATATTTGTTATGTGCCGTGGAGTCAGTCCCGACTCATAGCAACCCTGTACAGGGTTTCCGAGGCTGTAAATCTTTACAGGAGCAGAACGCCTCATCTTTCTCCCGCGGAACAGCTGGTAGTTTCGAACTGTTGACCTTTCGGTTAGTATATTTGAATCACTCTTGTGTAACTGCTTTGTTTGTATTAGCTTGTTTAATTCTCATAAAGGGAGTTGTTGTTAATTGCTGTCCAATCAGTTCTGACTCATAGCGATTCATACAGGGTTTCCAAGGAGTGGCTGGTAGGTTTGAAATGCCGACCTTGTGGTTAGCTGTCCTGTGCTTATCCTATACAGTGCCATACCAAGACTCCTACGATACCACAGGTGAAAGAAGCAGGTCCAGGGAAGAAAAGGACTTTTCCCATGGTCCCAAAGATTGGAGTTGACAAGTCAGGATTTATACATAGACATTCAGACTCCAGAATCCATACCTGAACCAGTAACATACATGGGATCTAGGAAGAATGACTTGTTCTTTTTGAGTGTTTGGAAGGAATTTTTTTGACCTTAATGAGATGTAATTGAGATCCGTTACCTCCAATCCTCCTTCTCCTGATCTCTTCCCCAGCTCTCTCACGCTATGAGGGCTCTGCCTTGAGCTTCTGACGTGATCCCCTATGAGCATTGGGAGGGTGGGCCTCTCAGCCTGCCCTTGTCATGGAGGGGATGACACATTTCCTGTTGTTCTGACTCCAGAAGAGCACAGAGGGGCTTAGAATGCCCAATATGCATCCTCCAGAGGAATCCTCCCCTGATCATGCATTTCACTCCTGACTGCCCACCCTGCCTATTTCTGGGGCTCTCCTGTTGTTTGTGTTAGCCTGGTCATCCACTTTTCTTTTAAAAATGTATTCTTGACCCCAGAGAGATTTCTCTCCAACTCTAGTTGCTACAGTATGCAGCATCATAAGTATGGGGCATTGGTGGTTCTGTGGTCGAATTCTCGTCTTTTACAAGAGAGAAGCAGCAATTCCACTTCTTGTACAGGTACCACCTGTCTGTCAGGAGAGGTTGCCTGTTGCTCTGATGCTGAACATGTTTAGCATAGCCTCCCAACTAACAAAGGAAGAAAGACTTGGCAGTATGCTACTAAAAGTCAGCCCCCCAAAACCCTGTGGCTCACAACAGCCTGATCCTTAACTGACCAAGGAAGGTGCAGGGCCAGTGTTAAGTCTGGGCAGCGTTGCCTTCTGTTGGGGTGGGGTCACTATGAGTTGGTGTCAAACGGATGACAACTTTAAACAAAAAACAACATCCTTAGAATTGCTGTGGTCTCTGTGTCTTGCCTCTTCTTTTGCACTATTTTAGACTTGCTCATTGTATATATGTGCAGTCCTGGTGTGGCACAGTAGGATAAGCACTGGACTGCCAGCTGCAAGGCTGGGGCTTCAAACCCACCAGCCACTCCTCGGAAATTCTTTGCAGGGTCACTGTGAGTTTGAACCGACTCAATGATACTTATAAACAACACTGTGCGTGTCACTATTACAAATAAATCTTTCTCATGAGGATACCCCTTAAAAGTCGAAGTTGATTCAGATTAAGGAAATGCAGAAGGCATGGGTGCATAGTAAGCTTCACTTCAGGGATGTAGCCCACCAAATCCAGACCCTGAGAAACTTTACAGGAACACATTTTTTCAGAAAGAATCAGAAAGAGTCGGAGGTGGGAGTTTACAGATTCAAAGAGATTCTAAACTGTGGGCCTGATGTGGACCCTAATTGAAACAGCTGTTCAAAAAATTATGAAGCAATTACAAACTTGAGTTCTGATGGTATGTGTGACAATTTTGAGAGACTTTTTGTACCTTTTACATGTAATAATGAGGTATTTAGAAATAAAGTGACATATCTGAGATTTGCCTCAGAATCCCTGGCCAAGCGTATAGATAGGTGAAGATGAGCTGATCTTTGTTGAAATTGGATGATGAATCCATTGTTGTTAACTGCTGTCAAGTCGGTTCTTACTCACAGCAACCCTGTATAGGATTTTCAAGGAGCAGCTAGTGGGTTTGAACCATCAATCTTGTGGGTAGCATTCAAGCGCTTACCCTACAGTGCCAAACTAGGACTACACTGTACTGTATACTTATGTATGTTTTAAATTTTCGTAATGATGAGTTTTTAAAAATGTGTTTATAAACCTTCTTCATTTATACAAATCTCTAAGAGTAATAAAGCAGTTCTCAAGAAGGAGCTCTCTGGTAGCATAGTGGTTACGAATCGGGCTGCGAACCAAAGGTCAGCAGTTCGAAACTCCAGCTGTTTCACAGGAGAAAGATAAGGCTTTCTGCTCCCGTAAAGATTTACAGCCTCGGAAACCTTGTACAGGGTCGCTATGAGTCGGAACCGACTCCACGGCACATAACCACCACCAGTTTATAAGAATTGAGTCTTTCTAAGGCATTTGCCTTAGAAAGGAACTCCGGTGTCACAGTAGTTAACTGCCTGGCTGCTAACAGGAAGGTTGGCATTTTGAATCCACCAGCCGCTCGGTGGAAGAAAAGACAAAGTTACAGCCTAGGAAACCCAGTGGGACAGTTCTACACTGTCCTATAGAAATCACTGTGAGTCAAAATCACAGTGGGTAGAAGTGATGAGGTATTTTCATCTGTTTCTGCCTTTGCCTGGTAAGATTCTGTTCCAGTATTTTCTAGATCAGCCAAACTTTCTGGAAGCAGTTGCCTAAGCATCTGTCAATAGAGACTGATGGTGTTGGTTCAATTGAATGAATTAAATTAAGGCAGAGTCAAGTGGATGAGAACCTCCTGGTCTCCCACTAAACATCTGCTTCTGGTGACAGGATCACGAAGGTCAGTTTTACTGATTTACCTGAGTTGAATTTGAGGGAACAGGTGCAGAGTCTTTGCTTCTTTTTTCCTGCACCTGCCTCACCTCAGGTAAGTAAAAACAGCTGTTGAAAATAGAATGGTATTAACCTGTAGATGGGTCTGGAATGATCCCAAATGTGCAGCTCTTTGTGCCGCCTGATTTTTCTAGCTGATGTTTTCAAATTGACCTTACAAAAGATGCACATAAAGACGTCTTAATCAAGTCCGAAGTTCTTTGTAATTTTGACCGGCATCTGGAAGATAGTCAATGTTCATTCACATTGTGGTACTGAGTACAGTTTATACCTAGTGGCTGTGAGCTCTTGGCTGGACTTCAGGAGACCTCTACTCTCCTACTCCCCACCATGCAACTAAATGGCCTTGGCATATTCAACTTAGATGTCAGAGCTGTAGCAAATGCTTTTCAGTGATTTGGTTAAAGAATTAGGGATATATAGCTGGATCATTCAGTTAGGGAAAACCTAGCCCGAAGGGGAAAAACATTGTACATTTTAAAGTGTATTTGCCTCTCATTTCATAATGGTTTGTTTTGCATACAGCTGTATTTTCTTGCTCTGGTAGCATAGTGGTTACGAATTGGGCTGCGAACCTTAAGGTCAGCAGTTCAAAACTACCAGCTGCTCCATGGGAGAAAGATGAGGCTTTCTGCTCCCGTAAAGATTTACAGCCT
>NW_006408558.1:5022352-5023605 GCF_000296735.1 Chrysochloris asiatica | reverse complement strand
TAAACCTTCACTCAATTTACAAAAAGTTTTAAAAGAAATGAAAAATAAAAACATGATGTGCCCATTCTTGTTATTGACTTGTTAGATGTCATCAAGTCAGTTCCAAGTCATAGAGACTCTGTGTACAACATAATGAAACACTGCCCCGTTCTGTGCCATACTCACAACTGTTGCTGTGTTTGAGTTCATGCTTGTTGCTACTGTGTCAGTGCATATTGTGAAGAATCCGGTTTCTTACTGACCCTGCCCTTGACCAAGCATGATGTCCTTCTCCAGGGACTAGTCCCTCCTGACAACATGTCCAAAGTATGAGAGATAATGTCTTCCTCTCACCACTTCCAAGGAGCAATTTGGCTATACTTCTTGCAAGCAGATTCATTCATTCTTCTGGCAGTCCATGGTATCTTCAATATTCTTTGCCAGCACGATCATTCAGATGCATTGACTCCTCTCTAGCCTTCATTTTTCTTTGATATTGACTAGTGACTATTTTGCTTGTTATCTGAAATCTGTACATTTGGAACCCAGTTCCTCTTTCTCAATACTATCAGGCACACTTGCTGAGAGTACTGATAAACCAAACATCATTTAACTCATTCTGAAATTCATTAAATAAAATTAATATTTTGTACAATCAATAATATCTAACTTAAAATTTTTCATATAGAATAAGACTCCCTGTTAAAACAATTCTATGATTAAATGTTTTTAAAAACAATTTTCTCTTAATTTTTGTTTGCTAAGGGTAGCTTGGACTCCTGGTGTGGCACTATAGGATCAGTACTGAACTGTGAACCACAAGGTTGGCAGTTCAAACCCACCAGCTGCTCCTTGGGAAGTCTATTCAGGGTTGCTAAGAGTTGGAACTGGCTCGATGGCACTTATCAACAACAGGTGTAGCTTATGCTAAAATTATATGGTTTTCAGGGTTCCCTCTATGCAAAACTTTACTGCTGAGAGACACCTTGGAAATCATATTAGAAAATTCCACATTTTATTTGTATATAAATGGAGAGCCAGAAAAAACAAGTGGCTTAGCCCTGTTACGTAACGAGTTCTGGTGAATGAAGTACAACTAATGCAGTCTTCTGGACTCCTGCCCCCCTCTTGTTCTTTATTTTCCAGACCACACCGTGTCCTGTTGTTGTTATTGTAGTGTGCAGTTCAGTCGATTCTGACCCATAGTGACCCTGTATAGGGTTTCCAAGGAGCTGCTGGTGAGCTTGAACCATCGACCTTGCGGTTCAAACCAA
>NW_006408558.1:5016940-5022252 GCF_000296735.1 Chrysochloris asiatica | reverse complement strand
GGGCTGCGAACCTTAAGGTCAGCAGTTCAAAACTACCAGCTGCTCCATGGGAGAAAGATGAGGCTTTCTGCTCCCGTAAAGATTTACAGCCTTGGAAACCCTGTGCAGGGTTGCTATGGGTCGAAACCGACTCGACAGCACATAACAACAACAACATACTTTCTTGCATTATTTCTAAGCTTTCCTTCCTGATATGATGCTGTACATAGGATGGTTTAAAGTGTTTGCCCTCTGTAGTCAAACGAGTCACTGTTACCCTATTTGCTCAAAGTATGTGATTGAATAAGGTCCCTAGCTTCACTGCCTTTAATGGTCTGTTCTGCACAATGACGGTAATAACAGTACCAACTTCTTAGGGTTGTATGGGAATCAAATGAAGAAGGATAGGCCAATGGGTTATCACGGGACTTGACATGGAGAAAGTGTTCAATAACATTATTAGTACGTGAGCAGACAGATTGGGCCTATAGCTTTGGGCATTTCTCACTAGAAGAGAAATTAACATTATTTCATTCTAACAATATGGTCTTTGTCAAAGCATTCAAGTGGTATGATTGATTGTAAATGAAACACAAATCTGGGCCGACCCTGAGATGTCAAACCGTTCTATTCTTGAGTGCCTGTTTCAGTCTAACATGTAGGGAAGTCAGCCCAGGTGTGCGCCATGCTTAGTTAGCCTTTTTTTTAGTGCTTGAAGACTTTTCAGTGATTTAAAAGCAGCAAGGGCAGCAAGTAAAGGTGATTGTGATCCAGAATGTGTTGTGAGTAGAGATTGGTTTCAGTCATTTCAAAGTGAGGACAAATTTACATAATGTAAAAGGGCAAGTTCACGTTGTTCATAACCCAGAACCTGCCTGTATATAGAAAAAAGCATGTTTGGAAGTTTTTGACATGCAGTTGTGGGCTAAGTACATTTTAATCAAGGGCAAATGGAATTGTCAAAGATATTGGCAAGTCATTGCTTGTTGGCTGCTATTTAACAGGTATGTAAAATGCTATTTTGCCTCAGTCTGATGCTGTGATTTCCAATTTTAACATATTAGGACCTCAATGGTTTGACTCTTTAAAAAATCAACTATTTTATTTTGAGTCTGGCATTATTTTGTAATAAAGTATATATATATATATACACATGGAACGCCTGGTGTGACACTGTAAAATCAGCACTGGGCTGTGAACCACAACATCTGTGGTTCAAACTCACCAGCTGCTCCTTGGTTGCTATATATCAGAACCGACTCAACAGCACTTAACAAACAACTATATACACATGGGAGTCCTGATGTGGCACTGTGGGATAAAGCACTGGCCTGCAAGGTCAGTTTGAACCACAAAGTCAGCAGTTCAAACTCACCAGCCACTCCTTGGAAACCCTATACAGGGTTGCTGTGAGTCAAACCTACTCAACTGGATTCAACAACAACAACTACATATACACACCAGGAAAGGAGCTCTGGAGGGGCCGTGCCTTAAGGATTGGGCTGCTAACCTACCAGCTGCTCTGCTGGAGAAAGATGAGGCTGTCTGTTCCTGTGAAGATTTGCAACCTCGGAAACCTTTATGGAACTGTTCTGTCTACACTGTCCTATAGCGTGGCTGTGAGTTGGAACACTTGATGGCAGTGGAACACACAAGGGGGGTTCAGAAAGTGTTTGGAAACATGGAAATAAAAGACAATGGAATTTCCCCATGAACTTTTGGAAGCCATCTCCTGTCTGTGTGTGTCACTTAACATCTCTGATATGTTCCATGAAATAGGGCATTATGTGATTTGGACGTTGTACAAACACTGTAAGGCAGTCCCAGGCTTATGAACGATTTCTGTACCTAATTTTGTCTTTAAGTTAAATTTGTACATAAGTCAGAGTGGTCAGGTACGGATTGTATCAAATGTCAGAAGTCCCCTGGTTAGTGTGGGGCTTGGGCAGCTGCTGCTCACTGTGCTTTGCTCTTTCCCATGGCGGCTTCTCCTTCTCCATGGGCAGGAAGAGCGGCACAGGTGGGTTCGCTCCTGACGGGGTGGCACTGATGGTGTTCCTCTTCCTTTAGCTGCTGAGTTCAGAGTGAAGGTCTGAAACTCTGTGAGCTGAAGGGGCTTCCACTCTGAGTCCCACCTCCACTCAGACAGTGAGGAAAGGAGCCCCAAATGTGCACACCTCCAGGAGGGTCAGGGAAAGATGATGGCCCTGAGGGGCGATCAGGAATTCCCTCCTGACCTGTCTCCCTGCCAGTCTTTCATCACCACGGATGCCTCCTGGTGCCTACCAGCAACACTTGATTCATTCCCATGCATGACTGTCACTATGAGCACCCTAAGGTGCTCTCCCAGCCACAGCCAGAGGAGAAGGAGGTTCCAGACATGGATCCTCAAGATGCCCAGGAAATCCAGATCGACAGAAACACTTCCTGGAGGATTCTGAGTCAGAACCCGAGAAGGCTCCGCAGACAGATGTTCCTAAGGTGGGTCAGACCAGGATGCAGGGGTGCTGAGGAGATGCTGAGGGCCCTTGACCCAAGAAATCAAATATTATTACATACAGCTATGGGAATGCTCTAAATTTGTTTTCATTGTTTGTTTTAGGAAGTATATATTTTAGCACATTTGAATGTGATCATTGGGAGTAATGGGTTCAGAAGAGTGTCTCAGAGATTATTTTCTATTTGGACCGACTACCTCCAAAGGCAAAAAAAAAAAAAAAGACTTTACACTTGGAACTTCAGTGGATCAAAGTGAATTTTAAAACATTTCTGATTGAAATTTGGTTAACAAATAGATGAGTATGTGGTAATTGGATATGTTGGTAAATGTGTCTAATAACTAGAAACTCTTATTTTATTCTTTCCAGGATTCCTATACAAATAATATTGACTTGAAGCGGTCCTAGACATTAACTTTCCTCTGGAGACTTGATTCTCTTTGTGGAAAAGATGGCCTTTTTAGACTAAAACTAACTCAGATAAAAGAGCTGAGATCACCTCATCAATCTTCTAATGCCACAAACCTTGAGGGGAAAAGGGGAGAAACCCATACTTAAGTTACTTTGTTGACTCAGCCTTGTTTCCAAGTACCCAATCTACACCCTTTAATGAAAGATACTTCAAACATGAAGGTCTTTTCAGAAACATGCTAAGTCGAGAAGGTATATGCGGGGGCTTCAAAAAGTTCATGGCAAAACTTTCACTATCTTTTTATTTTTCCATGAACTTTTTGAAGCCTCCTTGTAGTTTTTAACCTTCAACTGAAACAAAAACCAGACAAACGAAATTCTTGCCAGCTTCAATAATTTCTTTGTTTGTCATCTTTTCTGTTGATTCACTTGCGATAATTATTGTTTTCTTTATTTTGAGGCGCGATCTATACTTTGATCTTCATCAGTAAGTGCTTCGGGTCCTCTTCTCTTTCAGCCAGCAAGGTTGTTAATGAGTGCTCCTGCAATCCTGATGTAGCTTTCCTAATTATTTGCTGAGCATATGAACTGAATAAGTGTAGTGAAAGGCTACAACCCTGCAGCATACCGCTTCCAATTTTAAACCATGCAGTAACCATAGGAACAGAGGTTAAGAAATCAAATGACATATTGCATTGGGCAATCGGCTACAGAAGACCTCTTAAATTTTAAACAGCTATAATGTATGTTGCCTTTGAGGATGACGATGTACCAGTCCCAAAGCCATGATATTTTCATTTGCTCCTCATGCATTCCAAAGCTGTACAATGAAAAAGGTAGACAGAAGAAAAATTGATACATTTGAATTGGTGAGACTTAATCTCACTTACTTTAGACATGTTAATCAGGAGGGACTAATTCCTGAAGAAAGAGATGGTGGTTGATAAAGTAGAGGGTCCATGAATAAGAGGAAGATCCTCAGTGAGATGGAGCCACACAGTGGCTACAACAGTGAGCTCAAACAGCAATGACTGTGAGGATTGCACAGGACTGGGCAGTGTTTCCTTCTGTTATTCCTGAGTCAGCCACTCATCCGTACTAACAACAATGAATCAGTAGTTGAAAGTAAAAGACCTAGAGTGGGGAAGGGAAGATGATTGTTTAGATGAAGGATTGGTCAGCATGCCAACCCTCTAAAGGGAAGGCCAGTGACCTTTGCCCCAAACTAGACTGAAAGTGAGACTAAAGTGTCAACACCTCCTTGGGTCTAGTACCTCAGACACAAATATCTGCAGAAGAAAAAGCAGATATTTATTAGAAATGTCTTCCTTAAAGGAGCTCTAATTCTGTGTCTTCTATCCACCAAATCTTCAGTTTTATGTTCAGATAAGAATTCATTTTTAAAGTAATGACCCACAAATTTAATAGTAAAAATAAGTACATACCAATTAAATAGGAAAGTAAATGGGAAAAAACACAAAAAATTGGGTTGAAGTAACAAAATATCCAAGTGTTTATCTCTCAGTAGATGAATTGATGCTTTTGAGCTATGGTATTGGAGGAGAATATTGAAAGTGCCATGGGCTGCCCAAAGAACCAACAGATTTGTGTTGGAAGAAACACAGCCAAGAGTGCTCCTTGGAGGCCAGGATGGCCAAAATTCGTCTCTCATACTTCAGACATATTGTCAGGAGGGATCAGTTGCTGGAGAAGGATATCATGTTTGGTAAGGTGGAGGGTCAGAGAAAAAGAGGAAGACCCTCAAATGTGATGGATTGGCAAAGTGGTAGCATCAATGGGCTCAAGTGTGGCAGCAATTATGAGGTTGGCCCAGAATCGGGCAGTGTTTCATTCTGTGGTGCATAGGGTTGCTGTGAGTCAGTACTGACTCGATGGCACCTAACAACAACAATAACAGTGGGATGGAGTTATTTTAATGTTATTCTGTGGACTATATTTATGTATTTTTTTTAGTAGGTATCCATTATCTTACCCCCACCCCTACTTAAGCTTGAATTCATTTTCTTTTCTAATTATGAAATAATTTAAAATATATATAGTTAAAGCACTTAATGGTTTTAATGCCACACAGTTATTAGGAGGCTATATTGCTGACTGTGATGTTATTATGGTTTATTTATTCATATATCCGTTAAATGGCTTTATAACTGATAAACCACTCTATTTAAATTAGACTGTATGAATGACTCAGTCAAGGTCTAATGAGTTGATGAAATCAAGCTTCTGAATTTATAGAGAAGGTCATCATAATGGAGCTCCTTTTTAGGGTAGAGTCAGTATTAATCTAGAGATTTTTACTGATTTACTACTTAGTGGGTGCCGCTGGCCCAGCTTCTCTTGAGCATGTATTTAGTTTGTGAAGTTGAATTCTGTAATGGGGAACTGTTGTTGTTGTTAAGTGCC
>NW_006408558.1:5002661-5012960 GCF_000296735.1 Chrysochloris asiatica | reverse complement strand
TTTGAACTTCAAGGTCAATGGTTCAAGCTCACCAGCTGCTCCTCAGAAACCCTATACAGGGTCGTTATGGGTCGGAACTGACTCACCAGCATGTCACAACAACAACAACATTCACCCAGGTACTGTACTAAGTAATAAGCATTATTTCATCTGTTTTCTTGCATAACCCTATGAAGTTATGACTATCTCCGCTTTACTGATGAAAACAGAGGCGAAGAGAGTCTAAGACGTTTGACCAGTGATAAGTGTATGCTTTGTATGACCAACTTGTGTTCAAGATTTAAATACTAATAAATGCTCTGTGACTAGAGCTGCTAGTGGACCCTCTGATTTTACTCCCCTAGGGAATATTAGAAGATTATACTTGACCTTCCCAGTAGTTTACCTGAAAACGTCTATGAAGACGTAATTATTCAGAGTAAGTTTGAAATTAAATAACCCTTTCCCCTTGAATTTTTACCCATATTAAATTTATCACATATCTATTACCTCAGATAGTGAGTGTTCAGTCCAATCTTCATGAAAGCGAGGCAAGGCGTAAGTAGAATCCCTCTGTAGTAATTTTTCAAGATCAATACATAAAGTGAGACTATGGAAACAATGTTTTTCTTCTTTTTTATCGTTTCTTTTTTAAAAAATCTTCTACCATTTAAACAGAGAAAGATGAGGCTTTCTGCTCCAGTAAAGATTTATAGCCTCGGAAGCCCTGTACAGGGTCCCTGAGTTGTAACCGACTCCATGGCACATAACCACCACCACCCAGTCATTCTGCTACTGTGTGGTGGATCAGTAGTAGGTTCCTCATCTTCCATGTAAGGGCCCAGGATTCAATCCCCGGCCTGCTCACCCTTTCACATGGTAATGGAGATTTGTGTGTTGGGGGAATGTTGCTAAACAGGTTTCAGTGGACCTTCCCCTCTAAGATGAACTAGGAAGAAAGCCCGGGCAGTCCATTCTAAACATTAGCCAGTGAAAGCCAGCCCTGTGATAGATCACAGCATTCAATCTATAACCAACCATGAGGATGCTGCAAAATCGAGGTAGTGTGATATTCCATTGTGCATGGGTTTACCCTGCCTGAGCCGAGGCTGTCTCCAGGGCAGCTAGCAGCAATTGTTTAAAACATAATCTCCATGATGCCGTGTAAAATTCTTGGAGTGCTGATGATTTTGTTTCTTTAGTAAATTGTGAGACGCTCAAGGCTTGTATCCTAATCAGCACTGTCACGTGGCCTCCAATGTTGTTGCTGTAAGTACTATGTGTTCTGGCCTGCCGTATGCAAATGAGGCGCCTGCACCAGGCGCAACTATTGCTAGTGGCACATCATATATGGGCTACCTGAGTGGAAAAGACTGCTGTTAGCTTTAATGATAAGCCTCAGTATCATTAACTGTATGCTTATTCAAACAGTTTCTCCCATAAACATCTGCTCCCTTGTCAGAAATGTCACTTTAAAACAACACCTGTAGGGTAGAGTCATTTCCAACTTTTTTCTTCATGGAATCACCTTGTATTTGCTAATGAATTTCTTGGTAAGGGAGGAAAACACAAACTGTCTTCTTCAAAACAGTACTACAGTATATCTCTCCCTAAATTGTGTGCTATGAAATCTAAGAAAATGAACATTCCATGTGGAAATCTTTATGAACATACGATAGACTATTTTATCATTTGTATAGATCGCCCCTCCCCCACCCCCAGTAGTTAACTATTACAGTTAAATGAAAGATCAGTATTCGGGAGGGTTAGTGGGAAGGCTTGGTGGCACAAGGCTGCTAACTGCAAGATTGGCAATTGGAACCCACCAACCACTCCACAGGAGAAAGGTGTGACAGCTTCCACCAGGATCTGTGACCTTGGAAACCCTGGGAGGCTGTTCTATGCATTGCTCTGAGTCAAAATGGGCTTGAAGGCAGTGGGATTTAGTTGGGGTGTGTGTGTGTGTGAATTTCATTCGTTCCCACAGCAGTTATATACTAAAAAGCAGTGGGACATGCCCTCTTCCATATTAATGCAGAAGTAATGTCCATGTATTAGAAAACAACGTTTTGAAATGCAGCGATGACATCCTCCCCAGAACTTGCTCTCTGGAAGTGAGCACCCTGGTTGGCCAAAGAGACAGATGCATGTTAAGTAAGCCCTTCTGATGGTGTACATATCTGAAGATGAAGTTTTTATTTGTGTCTATTCTATGTTTTAACTTCCTCTTGGACATTTGCTTTTTGTTTTTATTGAAGTGCAACATACAGACAGAAAACTGTATAAATCTGAATTGTACTGTTCACTGATTTTCACACATTGCGGACTGGTAAGGAGATGTTAAAAAATAATTCAGTTTTTCCACTCTGAAGTCATAAATTAGAGCCTAAGAGTGTAGTGAAATGCTCAATTGTGGTCTCAGGGCCTCGGCAGTAGTAAGTCATTCCTGTGTCTGGTACTAGAGCTGTAACTGTTTTTGGTAGACAGAGTGGCATTTTGGCTTCTGATTTCTCTGAGGATGAGATAGGCGAGTTTGAATTTGTGACTTTTTGGTGGAAAAAGAAAACTATTTTAATTTTATTGTTGTGGAGAATAAACAGCAGAACATCCCTTTATCATGTCTTTATCAGTACTGATCACCAAAAACGATGTCAGAATTTTGGATTTAAATTGTTGTTGTTAAGTATCATTGAGTCAGGTCCAACCCATAGCGACCCTATATTGGGTTTCTGAGGAGCGGCTGGTGAGCTTGAACCACTGACCTGGTAGTTCAATCAACTTTGAAGTCCAGCGCATTAACCCACAGCACCACACCAGCCAAACTAAAACCTCTCTTCTCTCTCTCCTCTTTCTGTCTCCTTCTTTCCCCTTCTCACTTCTGTCCTCCTCTTTCTCTTCCTCCACCTCTCTCTCTCTGACATATGTGTGTACACACACAGAGAGAGTCCTTTAATGCAGAATATTCATTTTTATTCCAAGGTTTTTCTGAGGGATGGTAGTCTTTGAAACACATCTCCTTTCATCTTTCCCAGCACCATTACTAGATGTGTTCTTGAATAAAGTGCTGCTGGAATTGGTAAATGCATGTTCATTACTCAGCCCGAGACCCTTTGAGATTTTATAATTGAACATGAGTAATATGCATCATTTGACAAGTCTTTAGAGATCGATCTTGATGTACCGTGTTTTAGCTCTGCTGCTTTTATACTGGCCTTATATATTTAGTCAAGAAGATTAGATGATTTTCTGCTCCTATATGTTTTACTTTGATTGCTCAATCATGGTTGTTGTGTTTTCCATATACTTGCACATAGTAATTGAGAAGAAGAGAGAAATCTGGTAATAAAGGTGTTGCTTCTAAGTAGAAATGTTGTGCTTTTAAATGCTTAAAGAAACCCCAAGGAACAAATACAATTTGAAGGCCCTTGGTATAGTGCTATAGGATAAGCATTGGACTGCTAACTACAAGGCCGACACTTCAAGCCCACCAGCTGCTCCTTGGGAACCTTATACAGGGTCATTATCATTGGAACAGACTCAAGAGCACTTAACATCAAGAACATGCATATCACAGGGCCGAGATGGGATTGCATTATTTTGTCGTGTTAAAAATAAATCCTTCTAGGATTAGAAGTTGTAGTCTTAAAAGTGACTATGGAAATTTAAATTTTTTGTTTGTAAACTCCTAGGCTCTTTCTGTCACAGTTACCATTTAGAAGGTACATAGGTCAGTCCAGGATCAGTTAAGGGCAGTCAAACCGCTGCAAACTATGGGATAAAGGATTTATTGCAGGAATTCAACCTTACACAGTTGTGCCCAGCCAGTGAGTGTGAGCAGCTCAGCCATCAGGGGACTGTGAGGAGGGAGCTCGAGGGGGGTCGTGGGGAAGCTGTGTGTCTGTGTGTCCGCCACTCCGTGGGTCAGCATGTGCCGGCGGGCCTGGAGCCGCAGTGGACCAGCAGAGTCAGCCCAGGGAGTCAACCTTCTGGCAGAAAGTGAGAGCATGCACGACCCAGCCGACATCCCTCTAAGGATGCCTGCTTTCAAACGTGTACTGACTGGTGTTTTATTTCTGCCTGTCACTTCACGTGGCAATTTCTCTTTGGACTAATTTCAACTCAGAACCATACAGGGAGGGAGGGGAGATCCAGGGGATTTTAGTTCAGTCATTTGACAAAGAATGAAATATCACAGCGTGGAATCTGAATAGTGCAGGCACCTGAAAGTTGATATATTTTCTCTTTTACTTCAAATACCAGAATTATTGAATGGAGACAAAAGAAAGGTTAAGGTATTTTTTTTTATCAGAAGGTAACTGGCAGTCTTGAATATGTAAGATCAACTTAATAAGAATTGAGATCTATCTATACTTATCAGATTTGAGTAGTCTAAGCGTAATTACTTGAAAATATTTAGTATTGATTTAAAATGTCATCTCTCCTGCAAGATAGATAGGAATTATAAATATGAATTTTATTAAGCAATTGCAGCAAATTCCTCCTTGAATCTTGATTAGGAGGCATGTATGAAGGCACTGCACTAGACCCAGCATTACTCCATCTAGACTTACATACTGGTCATGTGACTTTACAAAACTGTTTCATCTTTAGATTCTTTATGAACATTAAAAGTAATGTATGTAGAAGCTACAAGCCTTATATACGCTTCAGACATTATACGTATATATTATACCTTTTAAAAAACAACAATCAAACCCACTGCTGTAGAGGCATTCTGACTAATAGCAATCCTGTAGAGGATTTCTGAGGCTGTAAATCTTTATGGGACCAGAAAGCCTCATCTTTCTTCCACAGAACGACTGGTAGGTTTCATCTGCTGACCCTGCAGTTAGTGCTTATCCTTGAGGGGGAAAAAAAATTTCCTTGAGTTGCCAGAAGGTTAAATTATAAAACAACCATTTTTGTCATAATTAAAAGTTTTCTAATTGCTGCAACAGTAGGCTCAAACATACCAGCAATCTTGAAGCTAGTATAGGATCAGATGTGAAATAGCATTTCATTCCATTATGTGGTTACGAATCGGGCTGTGAACCGCAAGGTCAGCAGTTCGAAACTATCAGCAGCTCCACAGGAGAAAGATGAGGCTTTCTGCTCCCGTAAAGAGTTACAGCCTCGTAAACCCTGTTCAGGGTTGCTATGGGTCGGAACATTATGAGTAAGAGCCAACTCAGTGCCAAATAACAACTATTGTTCTTTGAATGAGTACACTCCCTGTATTAATATTTAGTCTGATTCTTTTAGAGTTTTTCTTAACACAGTTGTAATGTTTATTATCTTCAAGATTGGTTTGAACCACTGGGTCAGCAGTTCAGACTCACCAGATGCTCCTCAGAAACCCTTTACAGGGTCTCGATGAGTGGGAACCGACTCAATGGCACGTAACAGCAGCAACAACAATGTTTATCTTAACACAGCAGAATAGTTCGTGCTCTGGTAGCGTAGTGGCTACGAATCGGGCTGCTAACCTCAAGGCCAGCGGTTCGAAATTACCAGCTGCTCCACGGGAGAATGACGAGGCTTTCTGCTCCCGTAAAGATTTGCAGCCTTGGAAACCCTGTACAGGGTCACTATGAGTCGGAATCGACTCCACGGTACTTAACAACAACAATGAAAACCAGTTCATTTGTTTGTGAACATACTAGTTTAGGTATAACCATCAGAATGTGTTATGGAGTATAATTTTAATCATTTCTAACAGAAATTGTATCACCAGGGTGTCTCGTAGTAAATCTGAATGATTAGATTTGGGATTTACTTTTCATGAATTCTCCAACTTTCTGATTACTCCCCCTGGGTTGTTGTTATATCCTTTTCTAATAAAGCAAACTGTATCCAATAAAAAATCAACCACCATAAATTAAAGACCTGAAGCTGAAACAAGCTGACATGTGGTAAAGATGTGTGACTTTGTGATTTGTGTGTGTGACGTGATGTATAGTCGGCTTGTGTTGAATTTAAGCCTTGATAGGACAGAGTTCAAGTTGCACAGAGCTCAGAAATCTTTTCAGCCATCTAGTACAAGAAGAACATTGGAATTAGGTCATCAGAATTGATGAAGGGACCAAATATGAGTCAGTGTCCAAAGAATAGATCATGGGTAGCATTATTAGGATGGCTCGAAGTCTGTATTCACTATAATTTAGTTTCTAGATAGTGATGTGTTGCTTTAAAAGTCTGCTAGTGTAGTGGTAACGAATCGGGCTGCAGAGCCACAAGGTCAGCAGTTCGAAACTACCAGCTATTCCACGAGAGAAAGATGAGGCTTTCTGCTTCCATAAAGATTTATAGCCTCAGAAACCCTATGCAGGGTTGCTATGAGTCAGAACCAACTCCACAGCACATAACAACAAGAACAGTCATATCTAAGGAGTCCTGGTGTGGCTTTGCAGGATAAGCACTGGACTTATCCTACTAGCTGCTTCTTGGAAACCCTATACAGGGTCAACTCAATGGCACTTAACAACTACAGTCATATCTGAGCGTTATTACAGTCCCCATGTTCAGTCAGTGAGGTTTGTTTGGATACCTGTAGGTGCTTCATTTAAAACTGACATAAAATGCAGATTGTGTTTTAGGGTGGTACTTGCCCTCGCTATATTTCTTTTTTATCCCTCCCAGTAATTAAAACATATTTCAGTACCCCTGAACTGCACCCAGACCACCCACAAACTAGGCACAGTGCTGCCTGCAAAGTCTCCACTCGCAGGGAAAAAGATTACTTGCTGGTGCAGTTGGTGCCTTGCTCCTGGGCAGGCCCTAGGTAGACAGGGATTGGGGTCCTCATTGCCACGAAGGTGGTGGCCTTGCATTGGTGTGCCCTCTGAAGTTAGTAGGCTCACACCTGGTGGACTAAGCCCAGGGGAAAACAGTTTTACTAATAATACAGCTACACACCCACTGCCACCTTCCCCAAAGGTAAGCATTAATTATCTGTGGTTATATAGCTCTATTTCCAACACTCATATTCTAAACCATAAAAACGTGTTATGTCCAGATGTTTGTTTTCATTTTATCATTCTTCCATGAAGTTCTTGTACTAGCAGCTCTTCAACTCTTCTTTGTCCTCTCTCATCTGACCCACTGTTTCCCAAGAGTTTTTGATAAGAATCACTGGAGCTACTGGTTACATTCTGTATCCCGCCCGTGAAAGTTATGGTGACTCTGAGTCTGGGAAGGAGCTGGGGAATTTGTACCTAAGTTCCTCGTTTGTGGCCTGTGGGTTAATGCAATGGACTGCAAGGTCAGTTTGAACTGCAAGGTTGGTGGTTCAAGCTCACCAGCCACTCCTCGAAAACCCTATGCAAGGTTCATTATGGGTCGGAACCGACTTGATGGTACTTAACAACCAAAACAAGTTCCTCCTTTAATTCATAAGGCGCAAGTTTAGGAAAGGTTGCCTGCCCTTGAGAGGCTTAGCTCAGTGTAGCCATGCACCACGACCCACCTTTGGATAGAGTTGCCAGGTTTCACAAATAAAAAGAATGCTTATGGAACATACTTTTACTACAAAACTTATTCATTGATTTTCTGAAACTCATTTTTAACTGGGTGCCCTTGCTAGTACTCTGACGAGTGATAAAATTTGTTTTGTGTTGTAGACGCTGCTATTTCAGTCTGTAGCCTGTGAACCAGCTGCCTTCAAGCGAGTGTTCTCTTGGGTTTAAAATGCAGGGGTCACTCCAAGGCCTTTATGTGTGGCCTGCTCTGCTGGCTCTCCTGATGAGGCATGGCAATACAAGAACTGGGCTGAGGAGCTTCCTCCTCTCATTGGTTTGGAAACTCTAAAGAATGGAGGATGGACAAGTAGTACAATCTTCATTTTACAAATATAGCAGCTGAAGCTAAGAGGAATTAAATGACTTACCCAAGATGAGCTCTTTGATCGCTTAAACAGAAGGTCAGTGATCAAAGAGCTCATGTTTACCAGCTTTTATTAATTGCTGTTGTTGAGTGCCATCGAGTTGGTTCCGAACCATAGTGACCCTGTAGAGGGTTTCCAAGGAGCTGCTCGTGAGCTTGAACCGTTGACCTTGCGGTCCAAACCGACTTTGCAGTCCAGCACATTACCCTGCAGTGCCAAACCAGGACGCCACCTTTTTTTATTAATACATCCTGGTTAAGCATTCAACACTGGTGTGGCGCCATAGGATAAGCACTAGACCACAGGGTTGAACTGTAAGGTGGTGGTTCAAACCCACCAGCCACTCCTTGGAAACCGCATACAGGGTTAATATGAGTCAGAATCGATATGAGAGCATTGACCTAGTCGAGAGATTAGTGTTTTGAATCTACCCAGAGGTACTTCACCACCACTGGTCTGTCAGTTTGTTATACTGTGGTGGCTTGTGATTTTCTGTGACTCTGGAAGCAATGCCACGGGTATTTTAAATACCAACAGGGTCACCCCCACATTGGACAGGTTTCAGATGAGCTTCCAGATGAAGACAGACTAGAACGAAGGAGTGACAAACTACTTCCGAATATTTAGTCACTGAAAACCTTATGAGTAGCAGAGAAAAACTGCCAGATATAGTGCTGGAAAATGAGCCCCTCAGGTTGGAAGGCACTCAAAATGCGACTGGGAAAGAGCTGCCTCCTCAAAGTAGAGTTGACTTTGATGATGCGAATGGAGTAAAACCTGTGGGAGTAAAGCCCATGGGACCTTCATTTGCTGATGGGGCACACAACTCAAAATGAAGAGAAACAGCTGTAAACATCCATTAATAATCGGAACATGAAATGTACGAAGTATGAATCTAGGAAAATTGGAAATTGTCAAATCATGTCAGAGAAAAAGAGGAAGACCCCCCCCCCTCCACCCGCCCCCCAGCGAGATGGATTCCAACCTGGCAGCATCAATGGGCTCAAGTGTGGTAACAATTGTGAAGTTGGCCCAGGACCGGTCAGTATATTCATTCTGTTTTGCATAGGGTCGCTATGAGTTGGTACCAACTCAATTGCACCTAACAACAACAGCAGAGATACTTCAGAAGAAAAGCTTACAAGCTACTTCTGGAAAATTCTGTTGAAAACCCCATGAACTATGAAGCACAGTTAGACTCTGACACAGATGGGGGTCTCTGAGTTGAAATTGATGACAACTGTTTTTTTTTTGGGGGGGGGATGATATGGAATGTATGTTTGTAATAATAATCTTTGTGGAGTGATTGTCATGGGCCATACATTTTATGTGCAATATTGAATATCGAATGTAATCTTCAAGCTAGCCCAATCAGTTGGGATGTTGTGGTGTTTTTAAGTGTCATTGAGTCGGTTTCAACTCATAGCGACCCAGTATAGTATGATTTCTGAGGAGTGGCTAGAATTTGAAAGGTTGACCTTGTGGTCCTGTGCTTTATCCTACAGCGCCACAGTTAGGCACTATTCATTAATTCTACTTTACTCATGAAAACTAAAGCTTAGAAAGGGACAGCACAAGTTACTTGACATAGTCAAATAGTAGCTACAAACTGGGGGGGTCAAGATTCAAGTCCAAGATTCTAGTTCTAACAAGTATTATAAACAACTTCTAGATAAGAAAGGTGCTCACCAGTTGTATAACTCCACAAAAGGACTGTTGTTGGTAAGTGCCGTCAAGTCAGTTCCGACTCATAGTGACCCTGTTAAAGGTTTCTGAGGAGCGGCTGGTGGGTTTGAACCTCTGACTTTGTGGTTAGCAGTCCAGTGCTGATCTTGCATGCACAGCAGGAATTCACAAAGGGATAGATGGGGGGAAGAGGGCTATTTACTTGTACTTTTTTTTTTTTTTTTTTAATGCTTTATTGTGAATTATGTAATAGTTACTTGGGAGGACATTAGCTTCACATTGATCCCGTTGTATATTGTTTCCTTGCCATGGTTACAATCCCTTCCATACCTTGCAAGCCTGTCCCTGGTCATCAGCACATAGCCCCTCTTCCTCTCCAGGTCCAAAGTCCTCAGCCACTCCATCTCCCCACGTCATCATCTCTGCCTCCATCCCTGGCATCACTGTTTCTCTGGGTACGGTCCCGTTCTCCACTCTTCTCCTTTGATGGTCCAAGGGACCTCTGCTCCTAGACTGCAAAGTTACTCACTCCCCTCCCTTTGTCACAAAACATCTACCTTTACATTTCTAGCCCTTACAATCAGTGCTGATACCAATTATTCGCTGTTGTATCGCAAGAGACCTATCTGTATCTCCTTTCATCAGCCCCGACTAGACAGAATGGATACTACTCAGTAGAGATTCTACCTTGCTCAACACCCTCTGGATCTAGGTTCCCTCTTGAAAGCTTGTAAGCCAGTCACTTCTTGCCT
>NW_006408558.1:4992474-5002028 GCF_000296735.1 Chrysochloris asiatica | reverse complement strand
TTGTAGTAACCAGTTGGTCTGCCTATATTGTTTTGTATTTTTCCTGTCAGTCTTTCTTTCAGGAAGTATCTTCTGGCCGCTCCAGGCTGATCTGCTTGTCGTTTCAAGTGGAAATTTCCCCTCAGAAGATTCTGGATGCTGTTCAGGATTCCACCTATGATCTTGTGTAATATAGAGGCTCTGCAGGAAGCCTCCTTCACTGGGCACGTTGTAGCCCCATTTTAGGTATTCCAATCAGTTATAGGCAGAAGAAGGACTTACAGGCTTTCTATGGTGGTATTTCTGGCTATTCCTTTCTCTTCTCCTCCAGTGTCTATTTTATAGTGGTACACCAGGGAAACCAAGATTCCAAAGACAGCCAAGTGTCTTAACATTATTCCCCCCCCCTTTCCCCATTCAAACCATGTCTCAATCTCTGTATTCCATCCAGAGCCCTGTTGTTCCAAGGTTGTGCATACATCATTATTTGCCTCTGTCCCACTTCAGCTTTGCATTCATCCTATCGTTTTTCATTTGATTGCAATGATTACCATCTCCTCCATGCATCATCAACTAAGCAAAGGATACACCCCACAGGCCCACCCCCTAGTTGTACTTTTTTGTTCTAGAATTATATATTTTGTTTTACACACCAACTTTGTATACATGCACATGGATCAGTAGTGGAAGATGTTTTCTGTGTGGACAAATTCACACCAAAATGTCTTCCTTCATGAATTTTATGAAGCATTAAGAGAACTGGATACTTCACAAGAAAGGTTTTCATATTATAGTCAGTCTCTGGGTTATGAACTGCTGACTTATGGACAATTCCTACTTGCCCTTTGATGTAGAGCTTTGGACCAACTCTGTCAAGGCTGACATAGGAAAGCAAGAAGACACTAGAAATTTTTCAATTTGTGTGATTCCTCATGGTAACTGGAATGGGAAAAAATTATGGGTCTAAGCCACAGATGGAAGACTTGGAAGAGGCTTAGTGAGCCCCTTTCAGGAGTCTGATGCGTGAGACTGGATAAATGGCAGGATTGTGGAGAGCCACACATATTCAAAGGATGCACTCCGCCTCCACTTTTGAGTGGGACGCTGCTATCTTTGAAGCCCTCCTTTAATTTTATGTAAATTTGCCCTCACTTTAAAATGACTGAAACAAACTCTTCATCACAACCACCTTCACTTGCTGCACCTGCAGCTTTTAAATCTGAAAAGGCTCCCAGCCTTTTATTGCACTAGAAAGCTAACTAATAATTGAACACATCTGTTCCAACTCACCAACAGATTCTTTTTTTTTTAAGTTTATGTTGTGAATTGAGTAAAGTTTACATGGAAAAATATCAGTTTTACACTCATCATTTCTTTTCAGTAATTACAGTCTCCTCCGTGCATCATCATTCAACAGTATTTGCTTCTATTCCCTCTGTCTCTTTTTTTGGGTGGGTGGCGGGGTGTACACAAAAACACTCAGGAACATATAATCATTAAAACAACCAAAAGGTACTTTCTGAAAGGCCAGCACACAGCCTTTCTCTTTCCATGAGTCTAGAGTCCTTAGCAGCTCTATCTATCCATGTCCTCATCTCTGCCTCTGCATGCTCTGAAACTAAACTACCTCTTGAAAATTTGTAAGCCAGTCACTTTGTTCCTTTAGGCTCTCTTCCCACCCCCACCCCCCACCCCCCTTTTAGGTAGCCAGTGTCTGAGTTGCCTGTCCCTATCTACCCTGTACACAGAGGGGATAGGATTGATCCTTCATGTGAAGATTCCTTTCCTGTCCATTTGTATTTTGAACTACTACATCCGTAACTATAGGCCAAGTTAATCAAATTGTAGCAATTTATGCTTGTTTCTTTTATCAAAAAAAATTTTTTTTTTTTTTAATCTTCTATTTGAGTTCTGATCATTAAGCCGTCGAAGCTAGGTCAAATTGGTACTATCTACAAGTTTGGGCATTCTTGTGTGTCTCCCCTTTACTTCATATCAGCTGGACGCTTCATTCTTGGCTCTAGCCCTCCATGGTTATGTCCTTGTCCATGGACTCAGGTGTCCCCAGGTCTCACCACACTTCAGACCAACCAGCCCTTCTTCTTCTCTATCTCATCTCCAGGTCAACTGGAATCTATGGAACATGATCAAACACTGCTGCCTTTTCCCCTCTTCCACTCACCAGTAGACCATCATGGTCACTAGCAAGTTTACATGCCAGCTCATATGTTCCCTTTTAGTTTCTATCTTGGAGGGGACTTTGTCCTGAAGGGACTTGATTATGGCTCCCTGGTGAACAACTTGCTTGTTCTTGTAGTAGCCAATCAGACTGCTATTTTTGTTTTGGACTTTTCTTGCTGGTCTTTGCTGATATTTTCAAGAAATATCTTCTGTTCCTCTAGCTGCTGAAGGCTGGTCTGCTTGTCTTTTCAAGTGGGAATGTGCCACCTCAGAAGGTTCTCGATGGAACTCAGGATTCCACCTAAGGTCCTATACACTACAAAGGTTCTGTAAGAAGCCTGTTTCACTGGGCAAGTTCTAGAACCCCTTTAAGGTATTCCAATCAGTTAAAGGCTGAAGACTCACCAACAGATTCTCAAGGACACGATTAAGAGTGGCTCTTTTGCAATCCAGGGTCTGCCTGTGTGTGCATAAGGGCTGCTACTTGGAAACCCTATACAGGGTTGGTATGAGTCGGTACCGACTCGATGGCGCTTAAAAATAACAACTAAGATCCCAAATCATTCATTCAAGGGCTTATTCCAAACAAAACATGTTTAAACATGTCTCTGTTTTTAGTGGATGGCTACAGACAATGTCTCTCAGTAATACACTTAGTCTTGGTGGTGGTGGTGGTTACGTGCCGTGGAGTCGGTTCCGACTCATAGAGACCCTGTACAGGGTTTCTGAGGCTGTAAATCTTTACGGGAGCAGAAAGCCTCATCTTTCTCTTGCGGAACAGCTGGTAGTTTCGAACTGCTGACCTTGCGGTTCACAGCCCAAATCATAACCACTACGCTACCAGAGTCTTGGTAGAGTTCTTTAAAGAAGGGATACCTTTTGTGCCATAATGGGGTAGGGACGGTTTTGAAGTCAGAGGTAGTATTAAATTTTTAACAAAACTCAAATGGACATCTTTCTAAATCATTGAAGCTTTACCATAACTTTACAGGAGTGCTTCTCCCTAGAAAACAACAGTTTTTAGATGAATCTCAAGTATTTTAAAGTAGATTGGGAAGACTTCAAGAATGAGCCAAGAGAGGAAATGCCATCACTCTTGGTGAATGAAGAAACTGTGACTAATGTCTAAAAGCTGGTGGAAGAAGACCGTAGAATTACCATTGATGTAGTAGCTACTGAAGTTGGGATCTCAGATGGTTTGGCATTTATAATTTTGAGTGAACATCTTGACCTTAGCAAGCTTTTGGCTCAGTGAGTACCAAAAATGTTATGTGAAGATCAGCTACTCAAAGAACTGATCTTTCCATCAGTCTTTTAAGCAAGATTTAAGCTAATGAAGATGATTTTATGGAATGAATTGTGACTGGGGACAAGTCTTGGATTAATCAATATGATAGAGGAAGATCTAATTAGAAGAGTGGCTTCTGAGGAGATGATTGGGCTAGTTTAGATTCAAGGGAGAGAGAGATCAGTTCAAGAAGTTTTGGTGACTGTATTTTTGGGATCCCAAAGGAGTAATGTTGTTAGATTTTCTGAAAGGGCAAATGACAATCATGGGGCTTATTAGGAAGAGGTATTAAGAAAATCGATAACTGTATTGGTGAGAAAAGCCAGAAATTTTTTCCTGTCATGACAATGTACTCTGCTCATTCTTCTGGGTTACCATGGCCTGTCCTTTGCGAATTTCCTTGGGAAACCTAACCCCATTCACCCTACAGCCTTAATTTTCCTCCTTTAGACTTCTTTTTGTTCCCCAATTAAAACACAAAACAAAACAAAAAACATTTAAATAGAATACAATTTGAGCAACTAACAATGCCAAAATTGTTATTTTGATGTGATGTAAATCAAACAGTATAGAATTCTTTAGGAAAAGGTTAAAGGGATGGAAACATCGTCATCAGAGGTGTATAGACCCAGGTGGTGGATATGTTGAGAAACGATAGCTTCACAATTTTTACTTTATTTTTTTTAATTTATTTATTTTATTGTAAACTGTGTGATAGTTTACATGGGAGAACATTGTCTTTACACCGTCGTTTCATTGCAATGATTACAATCTCCTCCGTGCATCATCACTCAACAGTATTTGCTTGCATTCTCTCTGTTTTTCTTTTTTTCTTTTGGGGGTGGGGTGGGAAGATGTACACATAAACACTCAGGAATATATAATAATGTAAACAACCAAAGGGCACAGTCTGCAAGCCTGCCTCCTGGCCTCTGGCACTCAGTTCCTGTCTTTCCATGAGTGCAGCGTCCTCATCTGCTCCCTCTCTCCATGCCCTCATCTCTGCGTCCATCTCTGGCGTCGCTGCTTCTCAGGATAGGGTCCCGCATTCTGCTTGTGCTTCTCCCGTGATGGTCCTAGATTCTCTGTTCCTGGACTGTTAGATTAACTACTTCCCACCCCCCACCCCCCACTTTGTTATAAAACCTCTACCTTTACATTTGTGACAGTTGCAATTAGTCATAACAGTTACTTACTATTGAATCCTAAGAATCTTATCCCTGTCCCTTTCACCAGACCCATCTAGACAAGATGAAAACTATTCAGTGGGCACTCTATCTTCTCCCTCACTCTCTGAAAGTAAAGTTTCTATGACTTTGTAGCGATCTTTTTTTTTTTTTTGCCTTATGCAATAAGTTTTTTGATTTCTTTCTTTCTTCTTTCTTTTTTAAATGTTTTATTGTGTATTGAGTGATAGTTTACATTGGGGGAACATTAGTTTTATAGTTTTATATTTACTCTATCCTATATCGTTTCATTGCCTTAGTTACCATCCCGTCCATGTATCATCCCCCAATGAAAGGGTATACCTTGCATGTCCCCCTCCCCCCACCCCCCCATGGTGCTCAGCACCCAGCCCCTTTCCCTCCCTGGGTCTCAACTCCCCAGGCACTCTATCTCTTCACATCATCTTCTCTGTCTTCATCTCAGGCCTCACTGCTTCTCTGGGTGGGGTCCTGCTCTCTGCCCTCCGCTCCTAGACTGATAGGTTAGTTACTCCTCTCCTTGCTATAAAACAGCCACCTTTACATTTCCAGTCCTCACAATCAGTTCTGGTAACTATTTTCACCATTGCATCACATGAGACCCATCTGCATTTCTTTTCATCAGCCCTTCCTAGACAGGTTGAGTACTATTCACTGGAGACTCCACTATCCTCCCCGCCCTGTGGATCTAGGTTCCCTCTTGAAAGCTTGTAAGCCAGTCACTTCTTACCTTTGTATCCCTCCCCCCATTTTGGATAGACAATGTTCACATTGCCCATCCCTTTTCACTCTTTGTGTGAAGGGGGTGGGAATAATTCTTGTAGCCGGGAATTGTTTCCTCTTTTGAGCTACCGCAGTTATAGGTGTAGGTCCAGTTCATCAAGTTGTATCAGATGACACTTTTTTTTTTTCTTCTTTTCTTCTTTTCCTCTTCTTTCTTCCTCTGGTTGACTTCTGTTCATCCAGTCATTGAAGCCAGGTCATGTGGGTATCATCTGCAAGTGTGGGTGTTCTTGTGTCTGTCTGCCCTCTTCTTATCAGCTGGTCTCTTCGCTCTCCGCTCTAGTCCTCTGTGGCTGTGTCACTGACTCTGAGCCCATGGGTCCCTTGGTTCTGCCTCGCTGCTGACTGACCGAGTCTCCACCCAGGTTCGCAGTAGTCTGCAGAATGATGCAGGGTGTAGCGATCATTTTTGACTTACCCTCTTAGTGCAGACATTCTGAAGTAGTCTTGCAAAAACGACATCTGGGCAGTATCTGACCTCTTACTTCACAAGGGAAAAAGAGAATCATACACAAAATCAACCCAAGGCCAATTCCTACTAGGCAGAGGTCAGACATGCCTTCACCTGGGACCTTCTTTATCTTGTTCTGACACCAACCATCCTTCCCCACAGCACTTGACTTCTCAGCAGTGGCCACACAGAACTCAGTGACAATACTCAGGATTATGGAGTTCATTAGGAAAGTAGACAGGGTACAATTCAGTATCAGAAACAGCTCAGGATACAGCAGTTCTCCAGTCAAGAGTGCCCCGTCTAAGCCATACTAAAGGCATGCTTCGCTTTTGTCCTGGGCCTCTCAGTCCCATAGCCCCTTGGCCTCTGTCCTGCTTAAGCAAGTGTTAAAGAGCTTCTTCAGTGTTGCCAATAAATGCCCAATGGATATCCCCTTCTGAAAACTAGCCTTCTGCTGGAAGATGCTCAGTCTGACCTGCTGTCATACGTTCAGTACTGCCACCTCTGCAGCCGCTTCTCAGCACAGGAATCTTGGGATCCTAATGACACACACTACTTGCGACTTTCCTTTGTCTTGGTGGTCATGTGATCCCTTGTTCCTGCTTCTTAGGTGGCTCATTTAAAACTCAGTGGGATGGCCAAACTGAACAATTCCCATGTTAGAGTCCCATACACCCTATTTGCAGTCCCACCCAATCATTTGGAGTCCTGGTGTGGCTCTGTGGGCTAATGCATCAGACTCCAAAGTCATTTAAACTGCAAGGTCAGTGGTTCAAGCTCACCAGCTGCCCCTTGGAAGCCCTATACAGGGTCCTTACGGGTCGGAATCGACCTGACAGCACTTAACAACAACAACAACAACAACAACCCACTCATTTGGTGGGAGTTACACAGACTATGGCTAAAAGAGGCATATTAATTCCCTATACCACATGATCTGTTAATAGTTTCCTTAGATTAGAATATATGTAGTTAGATTTAATTTCTGTGTTTTATATTCTGTTAATGCCTAAAAATGTCCTTAAATGACTGTTGAAATAAACCTCTCTGACATAAGGACTAATACAGATTCTGTCTATCCCTACTTCATCTTTCTGTATCTGCCCTATCCTCTGAGATGTGTCAATCAGACTTTTAATCCTTTGGGGCATTTTGTTTCTACCCAGCCAGCATTTTAAAAGTTAACATTTGCTAAGTACATTGGAAAGGCAGGTATCTCATCAGTGGTGATTTCTGCTGACAAAATGTGTGGTTTCTGAGATTTATTATTTTTATGGGGTGGAGAAGTTTCTCCAGGCTGTTTCTGTGACTGAGAGATCAAAGCGAGGTGGGTCTGACAACTTTCTTGGGAGGACCACCCAATAGTTTGATAGTTGTTGTATTTTTTACCACATGATGATTGATACATCCAGGATTCTGTGCCATCTTGGTTGAAAGTGTATGAAGAGGTCCCTGTTTCTTCTGTTGATTTTTACCAGGAAGCTGTTGGGTAGTTTATTATTGATTCATTTGAATTCATAAAAATTTCCAGTATTTCATCTCCCCTTCTCTCTCTCCCCCTCCCCCCCGCCTTTCTATTTAGCTAATAATTTGTTTCTTTTTCCTTCATCTGAACTGAGGTTCAGTTGAACCAATTTGACTTTCCCTGCCTGGGTGGGGAGGCAGTAGGCTTTTCTGTACTGGGTCTGGGGGTCAAAGGACCAAGCTTCTCTGGAGGTAATGCTGGTCTCGTTGTTTCTGCAGATAAATAGTTCTGTGGGGGGAGTAATGTGTTGCTCAGGCCTTTGGTTCCTAAGCAAAGGTGAAGCATCTAGGAGTCTAGACACTGAGGGCATGCCCTGAGTTTACAAATAGCGGAATGAAGTAGATGATCAAGAAGGAAGTTCAAGGCACCTTAGGAAAGCAAAATGGCACAATATGTGGTAGACAAAAGTTGAAGGCTTATGTGGTCAAATAGTAAAACTGAGTATTAACCTGTTGGAGAATTTCTGAGGTTCAGTCTTTCCATCTTTCCTTTGAGAGACGTCACCCCTGGCTTTCTAGGAAAGGTCTTCTTTGTCCACCCTCCCTAATATCAGCTCTGGTAGCGTAGTGATTACAAATCAGGCTGCCAACCTCAAGGTCAGCAGTTCAAAATTACCAGTGGTTCCGCAGGAGAAAGATGAGGCGTTCTGCTCCCATAAAGATTTACAGGCTCGGAAACCTTGTGCAGGCCGGAGCCGACTCCATGGTACTTAACAACAACCACAACCACTCACACCTCAATATCTTTTAATAGCTAGTTTTATATTTCCTCATAGAATGAATCACAATCTCATTTAATATGTAAGTAATACATTTACTTGTTCATTTTTCTTCCTCTACTCCACTCAATCCAATGTAGATTCTATGAGAATTTGGAATGAATCTTTTTTTTTTTATTGTTTTATCCTCAGAGTCTAAAACCGGGTTCTGTACATAGCAGATACTCAAGAAAATGTGCTGTTGAATTTTTGAATGGTTGTCTTCATTTCAAAGGTATTAACACTAGCAGTATTTTTAAAACACCACCATTTAAAACAGGTTTTAAAAACTACTCAGCTACTACTGCATATTGCTGTTCAATGTCTTATGTTGGTTCCAACTCATAATGACCCTGTGAACAATGGGGAAATAAACTGCCATCCTCACAATTTTTTGTCTCATTGTTGCAGCCACTGCTGAGGGGTTTCCTCCTTTTCACTGATCCTCTACTTTATCAAGCATGATGTTCTTCTCTGGTGACAGGTTCCTCCTAATAACTTGTCCAAATATGTGAGACAAAGTTTCACCAAACTTGCATCCAAGGAGCATTCTGGCTGTGCTTCTTCAAGCAGTTTATGGTATATTTAATACTCTGTGCACAAGGCATCGCATCATCTTTGATATACCTTACTCAGTGTTCAGCTTCTGTCTGTATTTGTGATGTTCAAAAAACTGTGACTTGGGTCAGGTGAACCTTACTCTTCAAAATGACATGCTTGTTTTGTTGATGTTGTTGTTTAACACTTTAAAGAAATCTTTTGCAGTAGATTTGCCCAGTGTGATATGTCATTTGATTTCTTGACTGCTTATTCTGTGAATGTTGATTGTGGATCAATTTCAGTCCTTTCTCCATTTATCATGACATTGCTTACTGGTCCAGTTGTGAGGCTTTTTGTTTTCTTTATGTTGAGGTGTAGTCTACATTGAAGACTGTAGTCTTTATCTCATTTTAGACTTTCCCCAGTAAACTCATCAATACGTTCTTCAAGCTTTCTTCACTTTTAGGAAGCAAGGTTGTATCATGTGCATATCAAAAGTTGTTACTGAGTCTCCCTCCAATCCTGATGCCATGTTCTTCATAAAGTCCATCTTCCCGTATTGTTTGCTCAGGCTGCAGATTGACTAAATATGGTGACTGCAACCCTGACACACTTTTCCAAATTTTAACTCGCACAGTATCCTCTTGTTTTCAATGACTGCATAGTACACAGGAACACTTATTTAGAGCTGCATATACCCCATTACCATCGTGTCTCTAGTTGGCCTTTGAAATTATGTCATCTTTTTATTTTTCAAAGTTCTATGGTGTGGCACTGTAGGATACTCTGGATTGCTGGCCACAAGGTTGGCGTTTCAAGCCCACCAGCCGCTCCTCAGAAAC
>NW_006408558.1:4959929-4992347 GCF_000296735.1 Chrysochloris asiatica | reverse complement strand
TTTGTATTGTGAATTGAGTGGGGAAATAACCTTTTTAGTGAATCTGTTTTCAATAAATCAGTAGCTCTGGTAGATTCTCTCACCTACCACCTTTGACATAATTGGAATGTCATTCATATTTCTAAGGTGTTACTCACCTTCAAACTCACGTAATATGCCTGCACTATTTTCTAGTTGGTATATAATACTGTTACTATAAAGATGGATATAATGATAGTTTACTTCTATTTCTCCTTACTACTATGGAGTTTATAATAAGACACCCTTCATTTCATATTTAGGAGTCCTGGTGGCATAGTGGATTAAGCATTGGGTTGCTAACCATAAGGTCAGCAGTTCAAACCCACAGGCTGATCCATGGGAGAAACATGATACTTTCTGCTTCCATAAAGATTTACAGTGTCTGAAACCTTATGAGGTGGTTCTACTTTGTCCTACAGCAGATCACATTAACTGAGTCTCTATGAAATTCTTAATCCCTTGGTAATTAATATACAGACATATAAAAGAAATGTATTAGTTCATTGAAAATTAATTCATATTACAGAAATCACAGATTAATTACATAAAACTTAAAAAATAGAAGTTATGAGAGCAGATCTCACTTTCTTTTTCCCAGTCTTTCAGTACCATAGAACCCAGCAAGTCCACTCTAGGGTAGTTAACCTAGAGAAATGAAACCTTATGATCATGCAAGCACCTACATATGAATGTTCATAGCAACTTTATTATAATAGCCCCAAACTAGAAACAACTCAAATGTCTTTCAACAAGTAAAGGGATAAACATATTGTGATATATTGCAATGGACTATTATTCAGCAATGAAAAGGAACAAGGTATTGTTTAATGCAGCAACTCAATTGGATTGCAAGAATATTCTGCTAAGTGAAACAAGCAAAACCAATCGTAAACGATTAAATACTATGAGTCTATCTAATTTTCCTAAAGCAATAAAACCAATCTTAAATGATTACATACTATGAGTCGATGTAATTTTCCTAAAGCAATAAAACCAATCTTAAATGATTACATACTATGGGTCTGTGTAATATTCCTAAAGCAATAAAATTGTAGTAACGATAAACAGGTCAATGATTGTAAAGGTTCCAGAGGAATGACAGTAAAGGGCTAGTCTGAAGGAGCTTTGGAAGGATGATGGCCAGTTGTGGATCTGGTTGTTGTTGTTAAGTGCTGTGGAGTCAGTGACACTGTATAGGGTTTCTGAGGAGACCCTAGTAGGTTTGAACCACCGACCTTGTGGTTAGCAGTTAAGTGCTTATCCTTATTCTGCATTGCCACACCATGACTTCTGTTGTAGTTCTGGTTACATTCCACTTTATAAATATGATAAAATTCATAGAACTACATCCTCTCCCTAAAGGAGTATAACGAAAAATGGCTGAAATCTAAACAAAGTCTGTATTTGAGTCAGTGATATCGGTGGCAGTGGTGGCGTGCTGTGGATTTGGTTCCAACTAATAACAACTGGGTATACGTTTTCCGAGGCTGTAAATCTTTATGGGAGCAGAAAGCCTCATCTTTTTCCCATGGAACTACTGGTAGCTTCCAACTGCTGACCTTGAACGTTCGCAATGCAACTGGTAGCCACTGTAATATCACCATAAATTCCCTGGATCTGATGAAGATGTTAACCTGGGGGATGCAGTGTGAAGAGTACGTGGAATCATTAGGACTCCTTTTGCAGCATCTTTGTGAATACAAAGCTATCTCTAAGTATAAAAGGGTGGACAAGGCATGAGAGAACTACAGATATGAGAGAAGTCACAGATAGATGGCCAGTCGATGGGCAGGAAGGCAGAGGGACCACGAAAGCACTGAAGTTGGACTGAATGCAGTAAAGCTGAGGGTCTGCAAAGAGAAATGCTCATTAAAGAAGACCGTGCCACGAAGTAGTAGGCAGTGGGTCCTATGCATCATGGCCCTCACTGCATGCTTGAAGCATTTGAAACTTTGTCTCTGATGGAAAAACACCAGAAAACTTTCGTGGGGTATTTCACTAAGGCAGGATCCATTGTGCTTTTAAAAGGTATTCATGGTTTAGGTCTGAAAAATTCTAAGGCTCCAGAAGTGTGGAAGGTTCTGATTAATAAGGACAACACTGATGTATTATTCTAAGAGCTGTTTGTAACTTTTATTGGGTGTATTTCATACCTTACATAGATTTATGCACAGAATGAGTTCTGTGCTTTATTGAAGATAAGAACTTCTGGTAATAATTAATAAAAAGGAGGTGACACAAGCAAATGTCTTTCAAGTATTGGGATTTTGAATACATTTACTGATTAATGAATATGTAAATTTATAATACAATATTTATTTGCTAAATAACCTCTCATCATTACACTTTTTTTACCATGTTTCTAAAAATGAGTAAGTATACCTGAAATAGCACAAGCTTTATCTCATTTTAGACTTTCCCCAGTAAACTTATTTGTAAAAATGATATTTTCAAGAGTAAAAATGATAATTGTAATAATGTTGAATTGAGTTGATACATGTGATTATGAGTTAGTTATTTTGGGGTGTAATCCGTACTATATGTTGCTCCCTAATTGTAATTAATGGGAATCCTAGACAGGGTTGTTGTGAGTCGAAACTGACTTGACATCACTTAGCAACAGCATAGGTTTTCTGAGGAGCAGCTGGTGGGTTTTACCTGCTGTGGTTCGCAGTCTAGTGCTGATACAGTGCCACACCAGTTCAAACCCCCCAGCTGCTCCTCAGACACCCAGTTGGACAGACTAGAACTGCCTAATAGGGTTTCCAAAGCTTTAATCTTTACCGAAACAGACTGCCTCATCTTTCTTGCATGGAGCAGCTGGTGGGTTCAAACTACCAATCTTCCAATTGGTTTGTTGTTTTTAAGTGCCTTCGAGTCAGTTTCAACTCATAACGACCTTGTAGAGTGGTTCTGTGGAGAACTACAGGTATGAGCTTGAACCATCATCCATGCAGTTCAAACCAACCTTGTAGTCCAGTGCATTAACCCTCAGCACCACGAACACTGATTAGTGCACCTTTATTGTGTTGATCCTTAAAAGATCCCGAGGTAAGCCAGGATGCCAGCAATTAGTTCATATGAACTTTCCTGCCCCCAATCCTGACCAATGGCAACATTATGCTTAGCATACGCTGGAATTCTTCTCTTCTCTGGTCAGAATGAAGGCAGTTCTGCTGAAATACACATCCCTAGGAAGACAGTCCTGGCAATGTGCTTCTGAAAACCCTTCTTGACAACCCTAGGAACTCATGTACTCTGCACACATGGGGTCTCCATGAGTTGGAGTCAACTGCAGCGCAACTATCAACAGCAGCAACAAAGTGATGAAAGTGATTTTCTGTGAGAAATCAGTGAGGAATAAAACCCCAACTGATTTGTTACTACTAACGGTCCCGTACTGCAGGTAAAGGGAAATGGGAGAAAGGAGGAAGAGTATTGAGGATCAGAATTAGCCATGGTGTGATGTCAGTCAGTATGGCCAGCAAAAACATCAGCTGTGAGTATACATTTTGAAACAGTTAAGGCATTAGAAATGTGGCATTAGGCAGGTACAGTTAAGAACGTCGAAATGAAGCAAAGACTATGACTTATTGAATGTAAAAGTGAAGATCAGCTCTGTAAATCTTTACTCAATCCACAATAAAAAGTTTTGGATTAAAAAAAAGGAGAGAGAACACTACAGATTTTCCATCTTCGTTATTCATGATAGACTTAAATCATGATTGGAGACATTGTTGCATCCAAACTGTATTTGCTATTCTTAAAAATGAATGATTTGCTCTGAAAACACATGTCTTTTCCAGAGTGAAGAAATGAGAACTATTCCTTTCCATATCAATGTGAATGTTTATTTGTTATGTTGTTACTAAGTACTGTTGAGTCTGGTCAGACTCATAGTGAAGCCTGTAGAGTGTTTGTAAGGGTGGTTGGTGGATTTGTGATGCCAGTCTTGTGGTTAGAAGTCTAGTGCTTGTCCTACAGAACCACACCTTATTATAAATGGCTAATACCTTACTTGGTATTAGCCATTTATAACCCTATATAGTTGCCATTAAGGAGCTCTGGTAGCGTAGTGGTTACGAATCGGGCTGCGAACTGCAAGGTCAGCAGTTTGAAACTACCAGCTGCTCCGTGGGAGAAAGGGGAGGCTTTCTGCTCCCGTAATGATTATACCCTCGGAAACCCTGTTCAGGGTCGCTATGGGTTGGAACCGACTCAATGGCACTTAACAACAACAACATAGTTGCCATTAGTTATATTTTCTGGCTGCCGAGTGTCTTTTCAATGCTCCAGCTATAGTCTGGGAAATGTCCCACCTAATGCGAACAATCTTCACAAAAAATAACTCAGAAAACTAACGTCCTTTGCTCCCAGAGCCCAGGAATGTGATGTTGATTCTACCAGCACACCTGAATGCAGAAGTGACGCAGCTCTGGGGTAGAGGCTTTCCGTGGACTCCATGCTTGCTAGTCAGAGTACTTTACTAGTGTGAGTGGCATCATTTGCAGAGTTGAATTCTTGTTGCAGCAGAAACACTAATGGTTGTCTCTTTAGGAGTCCTGTTTGACAGCGTGCTGGACATTGTTCTTGGGATCTTATTTCTGAGCTTCACTCTCAATATCATTTAGTAAATTCCTTTCCTGTGCGATTACTCACAATCAGCTGCTGTTGCTTACAACTAAGAACCCGAATGGTATCCCTCCTCAACACCATGAAGCGTCTCATGTAGACTGTTTAATTGATAGGCAAGGGCAGAGAGCAGGGTCTGAGTGATATCGTTTCTAGAACTCGGCCTAGATGTGTACTCTTATAGGTAAGGAGTTAAGACTGTATCGGAGATCAAGGTTTCAGTAGGAACAGGAGCCCAGCATAGGGGAAAAAAAAAAAAATGTCAAGATGAGAAGAGGAGAAAGATCAATTCAGTGAAGTGAATAGAATAGATTGGATTCTGGCTTGATTGTTAAGTTGAAATTTGCATTTAATGTTTACCTTGGTCTCAGAACCTTGGTGTAGATTTCAATACTGTTCTTAGATTCTGACCTCTCTGTCATATTTCCAAGATTATCGGTATTGATATAGCTCCAGAGATTCCATTTCTTTTTCTATTTTATACAGAATTTATTGAAATTATTTTTACTATCCTTAGGATTATTATGACCTCCTACAGTTTCATTTAGGAGCTCTGGTAACGTAGTGGTTACGAATTGGGCTGCTAACCTCAAGGTTGGCAGTTCGAAATTACCAGCTGTTTTGCAGGAGAAAGAGGAGGCTTTCTGCTCCCATAAAGACGTACAGCCTCAGAAAACCTGCGCAGGGTCTCTATGAGTTGGAACTGACTCCACGGCACATAACAACAACAGTTTCATTTAGGTGGCATTTAAATAATTTAGTAAGTGTCTAATCACGACTCAAACATAACAGTTGTGAAACTGGTGAAGACCAGGCAGTGTTTTGTTCTGTTGTGCACAGGATTCCAATGAATTGGAACTGACTTGATGGCACCTAACAACTCCAACAATAATAATCATTACATTTAAGTGGAATCACCTGCATATTATACCAGTGATGGAGTACTGGTGTGGTACTGTAGGATAAGCACTTGACCACAAGGTCTGCTTGAACTGCAAGGCTGGCAGTTCAAACTCACCAGCCATTCCTGGAAAACAGTATTCAAGGTCACTGTGAGTCAGAACTGACTCAGTGGCACTCAACAACAACAATACCAATGATAAGAATGGAAAAGATACTATAACTTCGACCAGTAGTCAAATTATCAAGCCAAAAATAATAGTCAGTCAGTACAGTGATACTTTGAAGAGTTGTTGTTGTGGTTGCTAAGTGCCATGGAGTCAGTTCTGACTCATAGCAACCTTCTGAGGCTTTACATCTTTGTGGGAGCAGAAAATCCTCCTCTTTCTTCCACAGAGCAACTGGTAGACTCTAACCACAGACCTTGTGGTTTGCAGTCTCTTGCTTATCATTTGGAGCCAACGTGCTCCCTACTTTGAAGTGTGTGTCTAATGAATTTTGCTTCTTTCTTTAGTCATGGAGTGATACCACATCTAAAAGGGGGGAAGCAAGTGAATAACTGTCTAGACATCGATGAAAATCCTGGCAAGTTCTAAAGTTTTTCTCATAAAGAACTTTAGAAAAACTAACTTGTGCAGATTCTAGATTTTTTATCTACTGAAAAAAGGTCTTCTGCAGATTGTATTATTAGCCTGAACAATGTTGCATCTTATTTAGTAAGTGGAATGATAAAACCTACACAGTGTATTGGTGCATCGCATCAACATGGAAGAAACTGGTAGCATCACTGGAATGTAAGAATGCAAATTAGCTGTGAACGTTTTGGTCAGAAACATACCTTACTATAGAGTCTATGTTAAATTATAAGGCTGTTTATGTAGCAAATTGAGGCTTGGCACTAACCCAGTAGGAAAATAAAATCTAGGCAGCACAATTAGATTATGCCAAGGATATGTTGTTCTTGTAAGAATTAACGTGACTTTGGGGTTTACTCTAAAAGTATTGAGACATAATTCTTTTATCATACTCTGGAGAAATTTAGTGAAAGTGGGTTAGAGAAGGAGCCCTTTGAGAAAAATTAAAAGAAGTTGAAAGTGTTTGATTTGGACAGAAGAATGAAGAAATTAGGAGTTGTGAGGAGAAGAGGCACCAGCTGTTCTCCATTTCTGCTACGAGAGAGTAGGAACAAATGGAAAATATGCAGGTTGATTATTGGAGCAGTGCCAGAAAGAAAAAGCATTCTTCCTTAGAAATTTCATGCAACATATAATTATGCCTCGTAATAAGTGTATTGCTCATTCTATAAATACATATCGAATGCCTTCCATAGGAAAGTTTCCGATTCAGTGCTGATTTATAAGAAACAAAACCACGTACTAGATATAGTGTGCACTTTGTAGTTCTGACTTTTGTGAAATTAGGGTAATTGAAACTTGTTAGAAATTGGAGAGCACACATGGTATCCTTTTTGTGTGGTAATATACCAAGATGTTTGATATATATTTATATAGTCAAGAATATAATGACTTTATAAAGTTAGTCACCCTTTCGTGTCAATTAAACTGACCTTCATAACTAAATGTCTGTAGAATATTCCTTTAGAAATGTCAAGAGAAGGAAGAGAAGGTTAGTAATGCTACTTATATTTTCTTTGTCATTATTTACAGTGTATTATGTACACAGTGGAATCCGTCAGTCAACTTTAATTTCATAAGCTATTCATTGTGTTTAAACAGTGCCTTTCTTATATTAAATATTTATGGCAGTCTTTGGGACGAATACATTAAAATGGCAGATGGGGGTCGTTTTAGACATTTCCTTGATTGAAGGCAAGGGACCCCCCTTTTGAATTTATAGTCTGCTTTCAAAAAAAGTTCACAGTGTCTGATGATAACCCGAGGAGGCAAGAATTCTACCAATTCCCAGCCCTGTGGTTTCGAAAACCAGTGGTTGCAAACAGTGTTCAGGCTTCAGCACCTCCCATTTTCAGACTGTTTGCAAGGGCAGTGAAGGATGGGGAAGAAAAACATTCACCCTTATATTGCCCATTAATAATTCAATAGGCATACACCTCTTCTGCATTAATATTACTTTTTCATCGATTTTTAACAGTAGTAAAGATAAGTGGAAAATCTAATTTTTTATCTGTGTTGGACTGAAAGATGTGCTTTAAATACCAGAATTCTGAAACCTGAAGATATTTTGGGAATTAGGTCATCCTCTTCCTAAAGGAACAGTGCCCTTTTTTTTTCTCCCCTTTAACCTTACTATTCTATTTGCCTTGGTAACTAATAAACCTGAATCCAGGATTGTTTTTGTTAAGTGCTGTCGAGTCAGTTCTGACTCATAGTGACACTGCACAGGATTTCTGAGGAGTGGCTGGTGGGTTTAAACTGCTTACTTTGTGGTTAGCAGTCCAATGCTTATCCTACAGCGTCACACCAGGACTCTCAATCTAGGACTAGTAGTTATTTTTTGCCCCCAAAAGTAGGGTCTTCTCCTAGTTTAAGTTTAGAAGAACCATTCATCTTCAATTACATTATTTTCTTTAATAGTCATCGTGAACTTTAGGAGTTTACCTGAATATAAAAATGAAATCTAAAATTTTATTAAAACTATGGAAGATTATCTGTTTACTATCAGTATGATTTGACTCTTAATAGTTGAGGGTTTTTTTCCTTACGCAATCTTACTCTGTTTTTTCTAAGAGAACAGCTTGTGTTTGCTGTAAAAGGGAAATGATTGTCACTGACAACCTAATTTTAGGAAGCCATCAAGGCAAGCAATCAAGTTCCTTCAGGACAAACCCTCCTCTAAGACGGAAACTCAAAGGGACACATGAGCAAGCATGTAAGCTCGCTGGTGACCACATTGGTCTACTGGTGAGTGGAAGAAGGGGAAAGGCAGCAATGAAGAAATGGGCTGAGTTCAATCAAGTTCCATAGACTCTTGTTAACCTGGAGATGAGAGCGAGAAGAGGAAGGGCTGGTTGGTTCAAAGTGTGGTGAGAACCGGAGACACCTGAGCCCATGTATAAGGACAGCCACAGAGGGCTAGAGCTGAGAGTGAAGCATCCAGCTGATATGAAGTGAGGGAGACCCACAAGAACATCCAAACTTGCAGATAATTTGGCCTAGCCTTGATGGCTTGATAATCAGAACTCAACTAGAAGAAGATGGAAAAAAAAAAACAATTTTTGATAAATGAAACAAGGGTAAATTGCTACAATTTTATGAACTTGACCAATATTCATGGAGGTGTTGTTGTTGTTGGTAAGTGCCATTGAGTCGGTTCCAACCCATAGCGACCCTGTGTAGGGTTTCCAGGAGCACCTGGTGAGCTTGAACCGCCGACCTTGTAGTTCAAACGGCCTTGCAGTCTGGCACATTAACCCACAGCACCACACCAGCACTCCATTAATGGAGGTTGTGTGCCGTGGAGTTGGTTCTGACTCATAGCGACCCTGTATTGGGTTTCCGAGGCTGTAAATCTTTATGGGAGCAGAAAGCCTCATCTTTCTCCCACGGATCAGCTGGTAGTTTCGAACTGCTGACCTTGTGGTTCGCAGCCCGACTCATAACCACTATGCTATAGTAGCTCAAAATACCAATAGTGAAGGATTTGTCTTCACATCAAGTATCAATGCTGTCCCCTGTGTATACAGGGTAGATAGAGATGGGCAACTTAGACATTGGCTACCTAAAATGAGGGGGCGATAAAGGCATGAAGTGACTGCCTTACAAGGTTTCAAGAGGGAGTTTAGTTTAAGAGTGTGCAAAGCAAGATAGGTTCCCCACTGAATAGTTTTCAACTTGTCTAGACTGGTCTGGTAAAAAGAAATGGGGATAAGATTCTTATGATTCAGTAGTGAGTAATTATTATCATGACTAATTGGGACTGTCACAATTGTAAAGGTATAAGTTTTATAACAAAAATGGGGGAGTAGTTGATCTTACAGTCCAGAAATAGAGGAACCTTGGAACATCAAGGGAGAATAACACAGGCCGAATGTGAGACCTTATCCAGAGAAGTAGCGACACCAGAGATGGAGGTAGAAATGGGGACATGGAGAGAGGGTGCAGCTGAGAACGTTAGACTCATGGAAAGAGAGGGACTAAGAGTTGGTGGCCAGGAGGCAGACTTGCAGAATGTGCCCTTTGGTGGTATAAATTACTATATATGCCTAAGTGTGTTTTTTTAAAAAAACAAAAACAGCTAAAATGAATAGAAAGAAATATTACTAACCAATATTAGTTATGTGGAGGGGATTATAATCATTGTAATGAAACAAAGTATATGATTTGTTAAATGTAAAACTGATGATCTGCCCTGTAAACTTTCACTCACTTCACAATAAAAACTTTAAACAAAACAAAAAGACCTAATTAACCATTTGATTACTGTTTGAGTGAGAACTTTGAAAGTCTCCAGCCAGGACAACTATTATGGTCCTTAAGACACTTTTCAATCAACAGAGGCCACCCCCAGCAAATGGAGAAATTATTTTACGACCTAAATAAAAATGTGCAGACCTGGGTCAAAATGTGTGCTTGTCATGAGAAAGCTAATAATTTCAGAGGCCCTTTAAACTTACATTTTTTGAAATTCTTGTTCTACGGTTATTTAGTGAAGATGTAAAGAAATCGAGTTTTTAGTAGCAAAAATGGATTTTTTTTTTTTATGGTTTGTTAAGTGTACTGATGATAGATAACATTAAATTTAACTTAGAGGCCACAAGTTTTTCACTGGTTTTCTTCCAGGGAATCTCTGGATCCTTTGAAATATCAAGCAAACTGCTGTTGTAACTTCTTTATGGAAAAGGATCCATGTTTTTCATCAGTGTCAGAGGGGATCCAAAACCCCCCAAAATTGAGCTAAATACTCTGGTCAGCTACTGACTTATTTTCTAAATGATGAAACTGAGACCCAGCAAAATCAAGTGCCTTATTTTTAAAATGAGAAAATATTGGAGGAGCTGTAATTAAAGTCCTTTTTCCTACTGTAGACTGTGTAGGATTTTCCATATTTTTTTTTATTAGTTAGGCATTCAGAATTTAGAATTGAAAAACTTATGAACCTTCTTCCATATGGAAATCTCTTCAATTCAGAAAGCATACATATGAACTAGAAGCCTGGATTCGTAACATTTCCTACTATTGCTCTGAATTCTATGACATCCATAGAAGTTCACCAATATTCATTACATCTTCTAAATATAAAGAATCCTCCCCTGCCCAATGTTGACCCTATTGAGTGGAAATAATAGTGTCTTTTCCTTCCGGCAGTTGTTAGAATAAATTCTGGTAATCTCCAGCCAGTATGGGGCACAAGAAGGATCTCAACTTGATGATTCAAGCTTAATGAGCTAACTTTCCTTGGTAGAGGTTGCAGCAGTGGTTCAGCTACTCATGGGGTGGGTTTCCTTTAGCTGTACCCCAGGTCTTCCCTGGGAAAAACGCACATCAAGATTTTATCCCATTCATTCTTCCTGGGTGTGGCACTGTAGGATCAGCACTGGACTGCGAACCACAAGGTCGATAGTTCAAATCTACCAGCTCTGCTCCTTGGAAACGGGGTCGCTTTGAGTCAGTATTGACTGGATGGCACTTAACAACAGTAGGAGCAAGGACAGAGGGAAGCCTGGTGTGCAGTGCAGTGGTGGAGAAACGACAAGGAGGCCCCAGAGAAGCAAAGACGAGAGGGTCTCCAACAAGAGCAGTTGTTGGGAAGGTGAGGTCTAGTCAAGAGCCAAGGGCATCCATTTATAAGGAAGGACTCATCATAGATTGGGTGTCTCCAGTTTAATCCTGACCTACTGTATTTGTTTTTACCTTTTATTATGGCTTCGTCTTTTTACATTCCTAAGTATTGAAATAGTGTTTTTCTTTGTAGCAGGCTGATTTAAACGTTTTATTTTTAACTTGTGGTACATGTGCAGCATCAACCCTAAAAATCTACACCTCACTATTTCAAGGGTCAAACATGGTCCACATACGTGTGTTCTTTCCCACTGGCAGACAGGCTGCTGAAGGCCAGAAGCCGACTCATTATCTTCCCCAACCCTGAAGACAAGGGAAGAAAGCTCAGAGACCTGGCACATTGATTTTTTTTTTAAAAAGGAGTCAGTTTCTGGCTTACAATATTAATGCTTTAAAAAAAAAATACTCTGAATCTGTATGAAGAGTATGTAGATATGGTAGTGTAATAGGTTATGAACTGGACTGGTAAACATAAGAGCAGCAGTTCGAATCTATCAGTTTCTCCACAGGAGCAAGATGAGGCTTTCTGTTCCTATAAAGATTTACAGCGTCAGAAATAGGGACACTGTGAGTCAGAACCGACCTGATAACACACATCCACCACCACCACCCCTGAAATAGTTTTTTTCACCTTAATTTTGACTTATCTTCATCAAGTTGGCTTTGAAGAAAAATTCTTTATTTGAATTTTCTGGATCAAAAGTGTAAGTGGTTTCTAGACATCATTCTTCACAAAAAGTGCCAAGAAAAGCTGCATTCAGACAAGAAGTCTAATTTAAAAAAACACTTGATGAGTTAAAAAAGACTGCTCAAAGCAAGCTAATGAAAGCTACTTAAGAGAAGTCCGCTGAACTTGTTTTCAGCATTTATTGTATTGCCTTTTTAACTCCTTGACTATTAACATCATAAACGTAGATTTGAAAAGAAAGGAAAACAATCAAATCGTTTTGAACTCTATAAAAAGTAGTTTTTTTTTTCTCCTTTTAATTAACTTTATTGTTTTATAAAGTCTTGCATCAAGATTCTATTTCTGTGCTTGGGTAATTCCTGTTTGCAAATGGGCCAATTTCTGCATATAGGTCTGAACAGGCTATGCCACAATTATCCTTTATATTGTGACTTTACTGTCAAAGAAGTAGTTTTCTTTTCCAAATGGAAATTCCAGAGTAACTCATGCTTTAGTAAACAATGTTGTCATTTCCTATTTCCAAAGGCAATGGCCCCTGGTCCAGCAAAGAAAACCCATGTTGAGACCAGGAATGGCTCGGTATCCACTCATTGTTGAAGCATCTCACATAATAATAACAAGCACTAGCTTTTGTTGTTTACTATATGCCTGTCAGAGTATGAACTGCTTTACTTTATGTGGGTTGTCTCATTTAATCTTTATATCACTTTGTGAGGCGTTAAGTATTAAGGCTATCCTCATCTTCAAACCAAAAATCAAACCTACTGCCTTTGGATCAATTCCAACCCCATATAGGGTTTCCGAGACTGTAAATCTTACTGTGTGCAGACAGCTTTATCTTTCTGCCGCAGAGTGGCTGGTGGGTTTGAACCGCCGACTTTGCAGCCCACAGTGCCACTAGACATCCTTATCTTCAACTCAGACATGACGAAAATTATGCTCAGAAAAGAAGTAGCTAAATTTCCTGAAGCTACTTACCTTGTAGATGGCAGAGCCAAAAAAATCTAACCCAGGCTGATTGTAAAGCTGAGTCTAACATGTGTAATAAATATATTTATTAGCAAATATGAGGTTTTTTTTTTTTTTCAGTCTATCATTGAAGGTGCTTTACCTTAGATTAATTGTAATATATAGTCATCATTTCATTATGACAGTTATCAGGTTCTGTGCCTAGTTTTTTTCTGGCAAATTTGCTGCCGTTGAATGGTAACAATCCGATGTCACTGTGACCACTTTGCAATCGAGACCTAGGCAACAGTAAATTTGTTCGTGGTCACTGGATTAGTAAGAGACAGATTCAGTGGATGTAAACATGGTCTGGTGATTTGCTCTTGCCAAATGAAGTCATTCTTCTGTTGCTGGGTTAAGAACGATGAAAATGAGCTAGATAAGGGTTTAAAGTACAATTAAGTTCATGCTGGTTTGAAAAATGTTTGGTAGCATTCATCTCCATGGCACCTGTTTATCTTTAGAATATTCTTTCCTGTCTTTGGTGGTGGTTGGTTGTGGTTATGTGACGTGGAGTCGCTTCTGCTTCATAGTGACCCTGCGTAGGGTTTCCGATGCTGTAAATCTTTATGGAGTCCTGGTGTGGCACTGTGGGTTAATGCACTGGACTGCAAAGTCAGTTTGTACTGTAGGGTTGGCAGTCCAAACTCACCAGCTGCTCCTGGGAAATCAGGGGGTCACTATGGGTCGGAACCGACTAGATGGCACTTAACAACAGTAACAACAAATCTTTATGGAAGCAGAAAGCATTCTTCTTCATATAACACAGCTTCTCGAATTATGCTCAGAATACAGATCTAATAAATATGGTTAAAGAATACAACCCTGGCACACACCTTTCCTAATTTTAAATCATGCAGTGTTCCCTTGTTATTTTCAAACAACTGCCTCTTGGTCTATGTGCAGGTTCCTCATGAGCACAATTAGGTGTTCTATAATACTCATAGCTTGTCATGATCAACACATTTGAAAGTCTTTGTAGTCAATAAAGCACAAGTAAACATGTTTTTGGTATTTTTCTGCTTCCTGTCATGATCCATCTGATGTCAGCAATGGTATCCTGTGTTATATATCCTCATCTAAATCTAGCTTGAACCTCTCGCAGTTCCCTGTCCATATACTGTTGCAATCCTTTTTGAATTAACTTTAGCAAAATTTTACTTGCATGTGATATTAATGATACTGTCTGATAATTTCTGTGTTCTGTTGGGTCATCTCTCTTTGAAATAGATACAGATGTGGATCTCTTCTAATCAATTGGCCAGGTAGCCATCTTCCAAATTTCTTGACATATATGAATGAGTGCCTCCAGTGCCTCCAGTGCCTCCAGTGCTCAGTTTGTTGACATATTTATTTCAATTCTTATTCCATCAATTTCTGGAACCTTGTTCTTTGCCACTGCCTTCAATGCACCTTAGACTTCTTCCTTCCTCTTGAGTATGTGCTGCCTCTTGCAATGGTTGATCACCGGCCATTTTTTTTGATACAGTGACTCTGTATTCCTCCCATCTTCTTTAGATGCTTTCTGCATCATTCAATATTTTGCCCATAGAATCTTTCAATATGGCACATCAGGGCTTGGATATTTTTTCTTCAGTTCCCTCAGCTTGAGAAATGCTAAGCATGTCCTTCCCTTTTCATTTTTTATCTCCAGATCTTTGCACTTTTCTTTATATTTGACTTTGTCTTCTAGAGCTCCCCTTTGAAATTTTCTATTCAGCTCTTTTATCTCCTCATTTCTTCCATTTATTTTAGCATCTCTACACTGGAAAGCACATTTCAGAGTCTCTTCTGATATCCATTTTGGTCGTTTCTGTCTTTTTTGTCTTCTTCATGACCTTTTGCTCCCTTCCCTGTATGATATTCTTTATGTCATCCCACAATTCTTCTGGTCTTCGGTCTTTATTGTCTAATGCATCAAAGCTGTTCTTGAGATTGTCTGTAAATTTAGGTGGGATATGATCAAGGTCATATTTGGGCCCTTGTGGACTTGTTTTAATTTTATTCAGCTTCAGCCTGAACTTGCATATGAGCAATTGATCTGCTCCACAGTCTGCCCTTGCCTTGTCTTGACTGATGATGTGGAGATTTCCCACCTTCTCTTTCCACAGATATAGTCAGTTTAATTTCTGTGTATTCCATCTGGTGAGATCCACATGTTTAATCATCTTTTATGGTGTTTAAAAAAAGGTATTTGCAGTGAAGAAGTCGCTGGTCTTGCAAAATTCTGTCATGCAATCTCTAGCATTGTTTCTGTCATCATGGCCATATTTTCCAAGGATTGATCCTTCCTTTTTTATTTTTCAAGCCATTGCATTCCAATTTCCAGTAATTGTTAATACATCTTGATTGCATGTTTGATCAATTTCAGACTGAAGAAGTTGGTAGAATTCTAAAGTTTCAACATCACCGACTTTAATGGTTCATGAATAAATTTGATTAATAGTTGTATTAACTGGTCTTCCTTGTAGGCATATGGATATTATCCTATCACAGACAGCATTGTACTTCAAGATCTATCTTGAAATCTTCTTTTTGATTATGAATGTTATGCCATTCCTCTTTAATGTGTCATTCCCAACATAGGAAACCATGTGATTGACAGATACAAAATGGACAATACCAGTCCATTTCAGCTCACTAATGCATAGGATGCCGATGTTTATGTGTTCCATTTCATTTTTTTCTTCTTCCAATTTTCTTAGATTCATGAATCTAAGAAATCTAAGGAATGTGTACGTTCCATATTCCTATTTTTCAGGATGTTTACAGCTGTTCCTCCTCATTTTGAGTTGTGTCCCATCAGCAAATGACAGTCCTGAAAGCTTTACTCCATTTGTATCAACATTGTCAACTGTGCTTTGAGGAGGCAGCTCTTCCTCTTATTATGAGTGCCTTCCAATCTGAGGGGTTCATATTTCCCGCACTGTACCTATCAACATTCTGGTGCTATCTGACAGTCAGTGTTCCACTGCTACTCATAAGGTTTTCAGTGAGTAAATATTTAAAAGTAGTCCATCTCTTCTTTTTCCTAGTCTATCTTAGTCTGTAAGCTCAGCTGAAACCTGTCCACCATGGATGACCCTGATGGTCTTTAAAACACCAGTGGCATAACTTCCAGTATCACAGTAACACACAAGCTTTCACAGTACGACGAACTGACAGATGAGTGATGGTCTTTCCATTATAATATAAATAACAAAGTATTTTTACTAGGCTTCCAGTTCATACATGCATGGGTTAACTCATGTCTCTACCATCAACAGATGGCTACAGACAAGTCCTCTCTGTAATACAGTTGTCTGAGACTCCTCATTATGCTACCTTCAAGGGCCAATCACACTATGGCTTTTGAGGGGAATCTACTGGGCCAGGTAAATTCTTGGTAGAATAGTCAGAAGTCAGCTTTGGACAGTGGTCATCTTGATAGATTTTCTTGAAGGGCTTATGTGGATCATGGGAAATTATTAGGAAAAACTTTTATGAAAACTTCATTGGTGAGAAAAAAAAGCCAGGAAAGTCGCACTAAAGAATTTTTATTTTTTCCCATCACGAGAATATACCTGCTTGTTCTTCAAAAGCAGCAAGGAGTGTCTTATGAGAATTCAGTTGGGAAATCTGACCTTATCCATCCTAAAGGCCCGATCTTACCCCTTTAGACTTCTCTTGCTCCCCAAACATTGACAGGGAACTGGATTTGTGCCCCTTGAGGCTGTCCCATCTCTAGTTCTGGTGTATAAATTGAAGGGCATGGAATTCTCCAGGGAATGGAAGATGAATGACCATCTTCAGGCTTGCATAGAGAATATATCGAGAAACAAAAGCTTCACATTTTTATATTCTTGCGTAAGACAGGGGCTGTGATTTTATAGCAATACTTTTTGACTTACCTTCAGATTGAATTGATTTTCTCTTGATCACAATCATGGAGATGCATAGGATCGGGTAGCACTTTAGGTCCCTTGTGCATAGGCTCACCACGAGTTGGGTTTCAACTCCATAGTAATTAACAACAACAAATTGAGTTGGCCCCGTGCCACCTGGCCCAAAGACATGCCGCATCTACAGGAAGAAGTTTCTTCAATGTTTCCTACTAGAATGAGGCTAGAGTCCCCTAACTCAAAATTCCAGAGTATAAGATCATCTATTTCTCACCAAATTTAAAGAAACATGAATAGGAGGTGTTTTCTACTTAGTTCCAAAGGAACTACTCTTTAAGATGAATTCATGTAATCCTTGCAGGCCCCATTCTAAGCGATTTTTTTTTTTTTTTAATTACACATTTGCTAATAGCAAGATCTTCTACTAGATGGTTTTTTACTGTTGAATTGAATTTCCTTTAATGGTCATATGAGTGGTCATTAGTTATCCCTAGGCTAATTTTTTTAGCCCTGGTGTGACGCTGTAGGACAAACACTGGACTGCTAACCACAAAGCTGGCAGTTCAAAGCCACCAGCCGCTCCTCAGAAACCCTACACAGGGTCACTATGAGTCAGAACTTAACAACAGGTCAGTTAAATGGGAGCATTGTGGCTGTATAGGACAATCATTGGACACAAACCACATGGTTGGTGGCAGATTCTGAGGGAAAAAGGTGAGGTTTTCTGTCCCCACCTAAATTTTCAGGCTCAGAAACCCTATGCAGCATCACTATGAGTAGGAAGTGACTAGACAGCACTTAACCACAGCCACAAAATGTTAGTCAATCTGCTTGAAGGTTATATTGAGTTAAATTGCAAAGGATTTAGGAGTAAGTCCTAGAGAAAAAATTGGAAGACAGTGCTTCCCGCTCAGTGTCGTAGAAAGTCCTTGCCATGAAGCGAGCATGGTTTTAGACTAATAACCGACCTAAAAGCACTGAGTGAAAGAGGCATCCTAGAGAAAGAGGCTATTGGTTTGGCTTTAAAGGTCTCTCCTTCTGATTCTTACAGGGTTAGAGTAATCAAAACCACTACCCACTGCCATGGAATGAATCCATTCCGACTCACAGTGACCATAAAGAACAGAGTAAGGAACCCTCGTAGTGTAGTGGTTATGAATCGGGCTGCGAACCTCAAGGTCAGCAGTTCGAAACTACCAGCTGTTCCGAGGGAGAAAGATGAGGCTTTCTGCTCCCGTAAAGACTTACAGCCTTGGAAACTCTGTTCAGGGTCGCTATCAGTCAGAACCAACTCCACGGCACATAATAACAACAAGGACTGCTCTGTAGGGTTTCTGAGACAAATCAGTCTTTACAGGAACAAACAACCTTCACTTGCTCCCACGGAGTGGCGGGGGTTGAACCACTGACCTGGTGGTTAACAGCCCAGTGCTTAACCCACTGTGCCTCAGGATTCATTACAAAAACAAAGGCGATGTTTATGCCAATGTTACTTAATAAGCCAAATAGGGGACTCTCTCAGTTTGAAAGCGGAGTGGTGGTTGACGCTAAAACACTCATGTGATAAATTACTTATGTAATTTCTATGAGTCAGTTCCAATGCATAGCCATCCTATGTAGGGTTTCCGAGGCTTTATGGGAGCAGAAAGTCTCTCATCTTTCTCCCGCACAAGAGCGGTAGTTTCAAACTGTTGACCTTGAGGTTAGCAGCCTGACTCATAACCACTATGCTACCAGAGCTTCTTATGTACTAAGACTCGAGATTCAAAATTAAGAATGCTTCTACAACTGTAACTTTAGCACATTTGCCTGAATGTTATAATGTATTCACTGTTAAGTCTAGAAGTCTTATAAATATATGACTGGCAGTTGCCTCAGGCAGAAATCTTTTACTGATGCAATGAGATAAAAGTAATTAAGCTACATGTAGACTGATGGGTAATTAAATCCATGTGAAGCATTTTGTAACTAATTGCTATGTTCTAATCACAGATTGCTTTCTGTTTGTCAAGGTAAGTGTATATAATTACACAGTCCTTATTTTCTTTAATCTGAAATCATCCCAGTTGGGTGAATATTTTTAAGCACTCTGAATCTTAGAATATTTAGTACATATCTTGCATAAAGGTAATTTGCATATTTTGTAATTTGAAGGCCTTTTATAGTAAAATAGCTTTTATTGTCACTGACAGCACTTCTGTGGCCAATAGAGATTCCTACAATCTATGCTCATTGCTCATTGGTTTTTTTGTTGTTGTTTTCTTGCTTTTATTTAAAAAATCTTTTGAAATAGTAAAAGTTAGCTTGTTGTTTACTGAATGCCAGTAATGTTCCAGCCATTTTATGGATGATAAATGTTCCAGTCTGGCTACAGTAGTTAGGAAAGACCAAAGATCAGTAAGCAGATTAAAAATAGAGTATATCAGTTGATACAGGAAGTAGAATAAATCACACAGCTTTGGGAGGTGGAGACTCAGCAGTGAGATTCAATGCAGGGCTGTAAGGACTTGGCCAGCTGTGCGCTGGCTGACCAGGGCACTTCTAGAATCAGGACACTTCATCCGCCAGGGGGAGGGAGTAGAAGTTTAGATGTAAACACCCATTGAAAGCATGGTTTTTTAAATGTAAGTTGCCTTTGCTGCCGTGGGCAGACACTACACAGGGCCTTGTTCTTATTTTTTTCTGTGCTTTCAGTATGGTGCCTAGTTCAAGGATTCCAGGCAGTTATTGTTTATAACATTTTTGTGAGTAACATGTTGACTGGAGTCTTGGTGTGGCACTGTAGGATAAGTACTGGACTGGAAGGTCGGTGGTTAAACTCACCAGCCACTCCCTGGAAACCCTATAGGAGTTGCTGTCTTAGACTGGGGTTTCTAAAGACGCAAACCCAATGAAACATATACGTATGTGTGTGTATGTATATATATATATATATATATATATAGAGAGAGAGAGAGAGAGAGAGAGAGAGAGAGAAGTTTATTCTCAAGGAAAGGGCTTATAATTGTAGAGTCCCAGGTCCCCAGTGGAAGAGAGAGAACCTTTCCTGCATGTCCATTATATTGAGAGCAGGCCACACCCCCAGGAAGCATCCCTTCCATTGACTGGCTGTTCATAGCTGCTCATCATAGAGCTAACTATGCCTATATTAGGTTACATCACTTTGGGAATGAGCACATCCTGATTACTAACCTTCTGGATATCCTGGCCTAGTGGAGTTAACACAAAACCCTAACCTTATAGTCTCAATGAGTCAGAACCGACTCTTTGGCACTTAATAACAACAGCAAACATGTAGACCTATAGGAAATCCCAGGTCAGATTTTTTTTTTTTTTAATAAGTGTTTAACATCGTTTTGTCTTGTTAATGACATTTGGAGCCCTGGTGTGGCATGGTGGGATAAAGCATTGGACTGCAAGGTCAGTTTGAACCACAAGGTCAGCAGTTGAAGCTTACCAGCCACTCCTTAGAAACCCTACACATGGTTGTTATGAGTTAGAACTGACTATAAGGCACTTAACAATAACAACAATGATGCTTTAAGGAGTTCTGGTGCTATAGTAGAGTACCCGTTGGACTGCTAACTACAAGGCTAATAGTTCGAATCCACCAGCTGCTCTACTTCAGAAAGATTAGGCTTTCAGCTCCTGTAAAAATGTACAATCTTAAAAATCCTATACAGCAGGGGTGGGAAACATCAGGCCCTCGGGCCGTATAAGCCCTTGAAATTATATGGTCTGGCCCTGCCACAGCAACCACAGGCAGAACTCAAAATTCAATAAATCCAGGAGCTGTTTTCATAGTAACCATACGTTTATATTAAGTTATGTTATAAATGTCCAAATGGCCCTTGGCAGAAAAAGGTTCCCCACGTTTGCTAAACAGGGTCAATATAGAATCAACAGCATAAACCACCACCATCACCAATGACATTTAATGACTTTGTATAGTCTTCTAGTTTATCATGAAGATTCTTTAACTTTGAGCTTCTCTAAGTGGCAACTGGTATGTAGTTCTGTAGAATAACCACTAGACTGCTAATCTTAAAGTCGCTGGTTCAAACCCACCAGCTGCTCCTCAGATGTCGTGCGCAGGGTGGCTATGAGTTGGAACTTATTTCAACGGCACTTAACAACAGCAACAACAAAGTGGTAACTGTTTGGGGCAACATAGGTTTCTAAAGTTAAATTATTAGTTTATTTTCTGAGGCCTAAGATTCTTTCCTCCCTGATTCTTCCTTCTTTGTCCCCCCCTGGCGATTAAAGTCACCCTCTGTGTTGTACAGAATTGAATCTGCTAACAGGCACCTCTATGGAAGACAGTACTGGCAGGCTGCCGCCAATATGTTGCATTGTCTCCTTATGAGTTCTAAACGTTGTGTTGATTCCCTATACCACTGCACCTCATCCCAGAGCTGCTTCTTTGTACTGGGGTAGATATTTAATTACAAATATAGATGTAATACATTTTACTTTCATTTATATCTAAATGTAGCCTTAAAGGCTCAGAATAATTATTCTTTCCCAAATACCTGCTGACATACCGTTTTCACATCTCCCTGGCCTATTGCTAATGATTATACTTACCTGTTCTGTGAGCCTCGAACTTGAAAAGTTTTCAGTACATTTATTTTCTTTAATTCTAGGTCACAGCTGTGTCATCACTTCTGTTTTTATTGTGCCTTGGGAAGCTTCCTACAGAGCCCAGTGGTGACTGCCTAGTAAATAATTTTCAGTGACGATAAGACCAGTACTGTGCTCTGTTCCAGAAGGCAGTCTGTTTCTATTTGTAAATGGAGTACTTACAGAAAAATTCTTTAAAAAAAAAAAAATTTAATTATGTAGTGTCTGAAGCGTCTTATTTACAGAAAACATGTTCATTCAGTATTTTTTTTTAATTGGATGATAATTTTTAGAAGCCTGCTATTTTGTATCAGAAAGCTTTGACTCAGTGCTGAGGAAATAAGGTTCTGGATTTGTATTAGATGAGACTCTGCTGAGCTCACCCTCTTTACTGCCCTCTGAAATAAAGCTGGTCAGCAAAGGTTCCATAAATCCTCAGAGTCTCTTGACCTGTTAACAGGTGCTCTGCCTTCATCTGTCATTTTCATTTTAAATATTTTATGTCCAGATTTACAAAAATGTTGCAAAAAGTGTACCAGGAGTTCCCATTTATCTTTCATCCAACTTCCCCACATGCTAATATCTAACAGGACAGTAATATTAATTGTCAATACCACTTGCGTCTTTTCCAGTGTAGGAACCGATCTAAGATCCACACAGTGCATTTAGTTATGTCTTTTTAGTCTCTTGACTTCCAATCTGGGAGAGATTACCTTTTTTGTCTTTTGTAATCCCTGATATTTTTGAAGCCTCTTGTTACTGTTATTGTTGATAAATTCCTAGAGGGGCTGGTGGGGTTGAAGCCCTGACTTTTCGGTTAGCCATCCAGTGCTTATTATACAACTCCACACCAGTCTTTCATGACCTTGATATTTTTGAAGCCTAATGGCTGGTTATTTTGTAGAACTCTCAATTTGGATTTGCCTGATATTGCCTCATGATTAAATTTGAGCTATGTATTCTTGGAAGAATACCAAGTGATGTCACTAGTATCACCCTGTGGGGTAAGCACTAGACTGCTAACTGCAAGATTGACAGTTCAGACCCTGTAGCTGCTCTTGTTACTATGAGTTGGCACCAACTCAGTGGCACACAATAGTAACATGTCTTATTACTGACAGTTTTAATTTTTATTCAATTACAGGTGGTCTGTGCTTTTATATAACTGTTTTTCTTTCATAGGTAGCTTCTGGGAAAATAACTCTACATTATGCAAATATCCCACTTCTGCCCATACATTTGCTCACATATGTTAATTTACTATCCACTGATAACTTCTTATCTCCAACAGTTATTACTGTAATGTTTGCCAAATGGTGATTTTCTATCTTTCCTTCCACATTGGTATTCGGAATTTTACCATACATGAGAGCTATGCTTTTCCTCATAACAAATAAGGACATTTGAGTAGACTTTTGTTTTTAAGTATAATATGTAGACATTTATTGTTTTCTTTTTTTTTTTTTAAGTATAGATTCATGTATATTTATTTTATTCTATACTTTATATTCCATTGCTATTATTATTTATTGCATTGTTCAAATTGTTCCAGATTGGCCATTGGGAACTTCTTCCAGTTGGCCCTTGTGTTTTTTTGTTGTGTCTTCATAATTTTGTGAGCATTTCTTTACTTTTTGGTACTCCAAAATGTTCTAGGCTCAACTTTTGATTTCTCTGCCCTAATCTTGGAGTCCTGGTGTGGCGCTGCATGCTAATGCACTGGACTGCAAGGTCAGTTTGAACCACAAGCTCAGTAGTTTAAGTTCACCAGCTGCTCATCGGAAACTCTTCACAGGGTCACTATGGGTTGGAACTGACTTGATGACACTTAACAACAACAGTCTTGGATTATCTCAAAGCATTTCTCCAATTATCTCTAGTTCCTTATTGGTAAATGGCATTTACAAACCAAAATCTGATCATTAGCTGTGTTCATTGTTTCTGAGTTTTCATCTGCCTTAGTCTTCAAAACTTCACATTTTTCCCAAGGAGCTACTTGTAGATTTGAACTGCCGACCTTAAGGTTAGCAGTCCAGTGCTTATCCTATGGTGCCACCAGGAGTCCCATAGTGAATGTATTTTGAACTACTATGTGAGAATCAGTATTGTTAACATGAAGTACATAGATATATATTAAACCATATACATATATGCAGATGTGTATATACATGAGGGTGAATAAAAAGATTATCTGCACTTTGGCTGTAGATTTCTTTTAATCAACTTTTATAAAAGACATATATATATAAGTTTTCAACATAATCTCCTTGTTTTTCAATACACTCTGTTCATCTCTTAACAAACTTTCATATTCCCTTATTAAAAAACTGTTTTAGGCTGAGCTTTGAGCCATGAATGCTCACTGTCTTCACTTCTTCCTCAGAGGTGAACCTTTGCCTCGAAGGGCTGCTTTCAGGGGACCTAACAGGTGAAAGCCTAATGGAGCCAGATCCGGACTATAGGGAGGATGCTTTAGCACCTCAGAAAGAAGGTTTTGCAGAGTGTCAACAGTGTGGGTAGAGGTGTGTGGATGTGCATTGTCATGCAAGATCACAATGCTCTTGGATAGCAGTCCTCTGCGTTCAATCCCAAGTTTAGGCTTCAGCTCTTTAGTGAGCATCTCATTGTAATGAGCATTGTTGATTGTTGAACCATTTCCCTGATGTTGTTCCAATACTGGCCCTTGAGAATCCCAGAAAACTGTAAGCATCAATTTTCCAGCTGATGGTTGACTTTTGAATGTTTTCTTAGTCAGCGATTAAGGATGTTTCCATTTCATATTCTGCCATTTACTCTCTCTAGTGATGAATCCAAGTCTTGTCACCAGTAACGATGTTTTTAAAGAAACTTATCTTCCTTTGAATATTGGTCCAGATTTCATTTGCAGCTATCCAAACGCTTCTGTGTCTGCTCTTCCATGAGTAGTTTTGGTACCTATCTCACACAAACTTTTCAAAACCTAAGTCTGTGGTGAATTGTTTCATAGGCAGAGCCATGACTGATTTGCAAATGATTTGTCACATAATCCACTGCCACTCTTCTATTTAACAGGATTGTTTCACATGCATGCTCAATGCTGTCATCAGCTGTGGACATGAATGGGTATTTTAATATAACTGGAGTGCAGATAATTTTTGACTCACCCTCGTTGGTGTGTGTGTGTGTGTGTAAATATATGTGTATACATACATACATATTCTTATGGTTGGTGGTGGTTGTGTGCTGTCGCACAGCAACCCTGTATAGAGTTTCTGAGGCTGTAAATCTTTACAGGAGCAGAAACCCTCATCTTTCTCCCATAGAGCAACTGGTAGATTGTGTATATATGCACAATAAGCATTGGACTACGAACCACAAGACCCATGATTCAAGCCTGTTAGATGATCCATGGGAGAAACATGAGATTTTTGCTCTTGTAAATATTTGCAGCCTCTAAACCCTAAACAGGATCACTGTGAGTTGGAACTGACTTGATGGCATTTAGCAGCAACATAGAATCTTTAGAAATTTTATTAAACCAAAGTTGCAAGTTTGGCTGACTATATTCCCAGCATATGAAACTGAAACCCATTCAAGCATATGTCTATAAAAAATATACTTTAATCTAGGCAAAACCAAAATACAGAATCTGATTTTTCTTTTGTATACCAGTGGTTAATGGTGGTTCATTTTTCTATAGGAAAAGAACCAACCATAAAAACAAAACCGTGAAACTTCAGAATATTCCATGTTCTCATTTTATAGATGCCGTTGATCGTAAGCAAGACCTTGTCTCGAACCTCAGCTTAATCCCTAGCCAATTGACATCACATTGAAATAACACAAAAGAACTGCTGGGGAGTTTCAGAATACAGAATAAAGGTTTATTTCATGAGGATTTTGTAGACTACTTCAGTGAACTCAAGTTTGAAGTATCAAAATTGTTCTTCCTGAAAGATTTGGCAGACTTACTAGAGGTAAATAGAGCATTTAAAAAACCTAACCAACACACTTAAAAAAAAAAAAAATAACATAATGATTTTGCTATAATTGACTGGGTTTGCCCCAGTACAATTACCACAAGTACTTTATTTTCTTTTAAAGTCATTTTTCCATAATTAGAAAATGCCACAATAATATTTTGATTGAGAAAATGGAGGGAATGATAGTTTCCTTGTAATGGTTTTATGGTAGAGGGATGGTACTTTTTTGTTTGTTTGTTTTTGGCTTTAATGAATGGAAATGTAGTCTCTCACAGTTTGGTAGACTAGAAGTCCAAATTCAGAGCCCTGGCTCTGGAGAAAGGTCTTTGTCGCCTTCCAGCATCTGCAGGTGCAGGTAATTGCTATTCTCGTTGCTAGGTACCCTTGAATTGGTTCAGACTGATAGTGACACTGGAGTCCTGCTGTGGCTCTGTAGGGTAAGCTCTGGACCACAAGGTTCACTTTGAACTGCAAGGTAGTTGGTTCAAACCCATCAGCTGCTCTGAAACCTTATACAAGGTCACTATGAGTAGGAACTGACTCAACGGCACGCAACACCAACAGCAACAACAACAGTGATGTTGTTTGCAGAACAAAGCACTGCCTAGTCCTGTGCAAGCCTCACAATCCATCTCGTTGAGTGTCTTGCTCATTTTTACAATACTCTACTTTAACAAACATGATGTCATACTACAGGGAACATGTCTACAGGTCATGAGACAAAGCCATGCCGTCTGCTGCTAAGGAACGTTCTGGTGGTACTTCTTCTGAGATAAATTTGTTCATTCTTCTGGGAGTCCATGACATATTCAATACTCTTCACTAATACCGTAATTCAAGTACTTCAGTTCTTCTTCAATCTATTAAATGTTAGTTTTTAGTAAATTGGTATGAATGCTTTTGTAATCCTATTTCATTTCTCCTTAAAGAAGAAAAGTTGTATAAATGCGCTGTATAAAACAACTCATGTGTTGTTTAACAATCCGCAAATCACATATTTTCCCTGTTTCCTGTGTTTATTTTCTCATTTATAGGGAATAAAGATAATGGCTTACAATTAGAGGCAATTTACAGATTTTAAAATATATCCAAGTTGAGAATACTGTTTGCAGTAAAATTTAATTTACTAACCATTTATTTTAGTTGTAAGATGCCAGGGATGAAGGAACTTTTAGGTACAGTTTTGAGTAGAAGATTAGTCTCTTGCTATTTTTTAAAAAGACATTTTGAATTACATAAAATATTTATAGCAAATACGACTTAAAGATAAAGCACAAATGGGTGTGAATGTGTTGGGGGTTTGTGAATGTCATATTTTCTTTTACTTATTTACATTACATAATATAACTTTTTAAAACTGTAATAAAATATGTTAATACTAGTAAATAAAAACTTAGTTTAAGTGATACAGCATCTTATATCCCTGTTATATTATTAAACTGTCAAAAAATTTTAATTTCTGATGATTATTTTGGCCAAAGTATAGTTTATTAATATATTTTTATCATGTGAATGAATTGTAGGCAGTCTTACAGTCTTTACCCATGCTGCTTAATAGAAATGCAAGCCACATGTGTAATTTAAGGTTTTCCTGTAGTTCCACTAAGAAAAGTCAAATAAAATCGGGAGAAGATTTTTCTAGTACTTGTTGCTTTCAGGTGCCATCAAGTCCGTTCCTACTCATAGCACAATGCACAACAGAACGAAACACTGCCAAGTCCTGCGCCATCCTCCCCATGACATTTTTTTTTTTTTTTTTTAGGACTAAATACAAACTAACTTTGTGTTATGCATTTGCAGCGCGTCTCAATATCAGCTAATCCCATCTCAGGTGCTCAGTAGCCCCTGTGGCTATTGGCTCTCATATTGCATGTTGTTGTTGTGTGCCATTGAGTCAGCTCCTACTCAAAGCGATCTTGTATAAAGTTTCTAAGGAGCAGTTAGAAGATCAGTACTCATCCTTTAGTGCCACAACAGGACCCCCGTCGCCCATATTGGATAACACAAACTTATGCCCTTAATGCAGTTTATGTGTTATTTGCACATTGTTTTGGTTTTCTTTTTTGATTGTCTTCCCACCCCCCCTGCTACTAATGGAGTCCTGGGAAGGAGCTCTTGTAGCGTGGTGGTTACAAGTCAGGCTGCCAACCTCAAGGTCAGCAGTTCGAAACTACCAGTAGTTCCATGGGAGAAAGATGAGGTGTTCTGCTCCCGTAAGGATTTACAGCCTCAGAAACCCTATGCAGGGTCACTATGAGTCAGAACCGATTCCATGGTACTTAACAACAACAGTGGAGCCCTGGAGTCCTGGTGTGGTGCTGTGGGTTAATGCATCAGACTGCAAATCCCTTTGAACTGCAAGGTCTGTGGTTCAAGCTCACCAGTCACTCCTAGGAAACCCTATACAGTGATGCTATGGGTTGGAACCGACTTGTAGGCACTTACCAATAACAACAACAACAATGCTATTTAAAGTTTGCTTTCTTTTGAGGTTATAGTTGGAACTTCTCATGTCATAACTGAAGCCAACGTTTTATAGATATTCCCTTTAAGTCACTGAAGGGCAAGAAAGAATTATATTGGCATTCCTTCCTGGAAGTTAAGAGATTAATTCTAATCCCTGCTCTGCTCTTGGGAAGCATAAGACTTGGGGCAAGTTGCTTAAACTTTTGACTCCTCAGAGTCTGTGTTTATAAAATGAAGTAGATGAAGCCTTTTGGCCTTCTTTAGCTAGATAATTCTTATTATTTAAAAAAAAATAATCTTTGTGATCATGCTCTTCAAAAGAAATAGCCTTCCCTCAGGCACAATTTGCAGCCAAGCTTTAAGGAGCTCTGCTAGTGTAGTGGTTATGAGTCGGGCTGCCAACCTCAAGGTCAGCAGTTCGAAACTACCAGCAGTTCCACAGGAGAAAGATGAGGCGTTCTGCTCCCTAAAGATTTACAGCCTCGGAAACCCTGTGCAGGGTCTCTATGAGTCAGAACCGACTCCACGGTATGGTATTTACCAACAACAATTAGGTAGGTATATGGCTGTGGCAGCTCGACTAGTAAGGTGTGCTCACCAAGGAATGCTGAACCATTCAAAATCACAAGCATTTACCTAAGAACAAAGTTAAGAGGGGATGGGAAGGAGGGGTGGAATGGAAGTTGGAACCACAGAGAGGAAGTGGGGTAACTGTTGTTGCATGGAGGGGATTGCAATCATTGAGATGAAATAACGTGTATGATTTGGTGAATGTAAAACTGATGATCTATCTGTAAACCTTCACTCAATTCACAAGAAAAAGATTTTTAAAAAATTAAAACTTTTCAATAAGTACTTAAAATTTTCAAAAAAAGAAGAGACTTAATTCACTCTCAAGCACAGAATTATCCATATCTTATTACATTGTTTTGTTGTTAGGTATCATTGAACCATTTCTGGCTTACAGTGACCCTACCCATAGCAGACAAAGAGTCACTATACAGACCCTATGCATAACAGAGGACTCTTTGTGTGATGCTGTAAGACCAGTTGGTTGGTTGGTTATGTGCTGTGGAGTCAGTTCGGATTCATAGCTACCCTGTATAGGGTTTCCAAGGCTGTAAATCTTTATGGAAGCAGAAAGCCTTGCCTTTCTCCCACGGAGCGACTGGTAGATTGAAACGACTGACTTTTGGTTAGCAGCCCAGCTTGTGATCCACTAGGCTATCAGGGCTCTTATAGGATCAGTACTGGACTGCAAACCACAAAGTCAGCAGTTCAAACCCACTAGTTACTCCTCAGAAACCCTACACTGGGTCACTGTGATTTGGAACGGACTTAACAACAACAACAACATGCTCAACAGAAGGCAACACTGCCTGGTGCTGCACCATCCTCACAAGTCTTATACTTGAGTCCATCGTTGCTGCCACTGTACCAAAGCATCTCATTGGGGGTGGGAGGATGAGGGGGGAGGGTCTTCCTGTTTTTCACTAACCCTCTGCTTTACTAAGCATGATGTTCTCCAGGGACAGGTCCCTCCTGATAACATGTCCTAAGCTTGAGAGATGAAGTCTTGCCATTCTGGTTTCTAAGGAGCATCCTGGCTGTACTTCTTCCACCACTGAGTTATTTGTTCTTCTGGCATTCTCTGGTGCTTTTAATATTCTTCTCTAGTACCATAATCCAAATGCTTCAGTTTTTTACAATCTTCTTTATTCATTGTCCAAATTTCACATGCATATGAGGCAATTGAAAATAATCTGGGCATAATTTGGAGAACCCTGACTTGGGCCAGTTAGGTACAAGAAAAGAGATGAAATGGACAGAATGTTGGTTTGTTGTTTTTCTTTAGGCCCTCCAATCGACTGTAGCTCATCTCTTTCTTAAAAGTTTAATTATTGATGGTAAATAAATATAGTTTTTTCTTCTATGAGATAGTTATTTTAAAATGACATTCTGTTTTCCCCCTAGGCTAGAAGAGAATTAACATTCTATTTTTAAACACTGAATTATCAGCAATCTAAATTAGCCTCACGTAGCAGAATTTAATAAAGGGCATTGCACTTAATTATGCTCCCAGACCATTTATATTAAAACACACTGACTTCAGTAGTTGACTTAGCTTCTAAGTCTTTTATCAAATAGATAAAAAGATGGCTTCTGCCAAAATTCACTTAGCCACAGGGATTATTATTTGTCTTTAAGATTGTAAATTATGAAAAAACTTCCAATTTACTTTAAAAAATCCACACAAAACCTCACAGACACCAACACAGTTAAAAAGATAGGTACCAACCTGTATTAAATCCTAGCTTTTTAATTTTATCAATATCAGACCTGTTTTCTTTTTCTTTTTTTTTTTTTTTCCCCAAGAAAGGATTAAGGGTAATGTTGGAGCTTCCTGCGTGGATTCCTTTATCCCTCCACTCCAGTCCTATTTCCTCTGGAATTGAGTATCCTAGATTTGTTATAATGCCCTCAATTTCTTTGTTTCATCTTTTTTCTATTCCAGACTCCTGTTGGATTAATTGAGGATTATTATTTTATCTCTTTTATTGGCTTCTTAGCTACACTTGCTATACTTCTTTCGTCTATTTACTTAACCTACTTATTTATTTAGGACTCTTACTGTGACTCTGTGGGATCAGTACTGGGCTGTGAACCACAAGGTTGGTAGTTCAAACCCACCAACCACTCCTGGTAAACCCTATACATGGTCACTATGCATTGGAACCAACTTGATGGTACTTAACAACAACAATTTAACTGTTTATTGTCGGTTGCTCTAGAGTTTAAATATATACATATAAATTATCACAATTTGCCATCAATGTATATTACCTTACTGAACTAGGAGTGTCAGAGTCTACCATTGTACATTTCCAATTCTTCCTTCTGGCCTTTGTATTATGGTTATATGACTTGTATAATTTCTGACCGGAAGTCTGCTGTTATTCTTTGTGCCTGTATACTGTGTTTTCTTCCCAGCTCAAACCCCATGGATGCTTTTAAGATTTTTTTCTGTATTATTTTTAAAAAAACAAAAACAAAATTTCAGCAATGTACTGATATGTGGTATCTTTCATGTTTGTTCTGGCTGGTGTTGGTTGTGTTTCTTGAATCTGTTAATTTATGATTTTCATCAAATTTGAGAAAAACTAACATTCTTCTAGGGTATCTGCTCTAATACTAATCTATTTAGCATTGTTCTGTTCTCTTAATTCTTAACCTCAGTGTTTTTTCTCTGCTTCATCTGGCTAGTAAGTAGGTCTTCTATTTTACCTTTAGAAGATTTATTAAGGTTTATTTTATAGTCTCTTCCTTCAATTTTTTTCCTTTCGTATTCATATTTTCAGATTATTGTTGTTGGGTGCCGTCTAGCTCATAGTGTCTGTCTGCACAACAGAACGAAACACTGCCTGTTACTGCGTTGTCCTCTCAAACGCTGTTACACTTGAGCGTATTGCTGCTGCCACTGTACCAACCCATCTTGCTGAGGGCCTTCCTCTTTCTTGCTGACCCTCCACTTTACCAAGCATGATGTCCTTCTCCAGGGACCGATCCCGCCTGATAATATATGCAAAGTATGAGAGTTGAAGTCGTACCATCCTGGCTTCTGAGAAGCATCCTGACTTCTTCCAACACAGAATGCTCCCTGGTCTCCAATATTTTGGCCTGTAAATAGCTCTCTGGCCTTCTTGAACTCCTATCCCTCTCCCCTCAGCTCAGGGAGAGGCTGTGGTTGGTTTTCCCCTTTCTGCCCTGAATCCTAGAAAATGCTTCTAGGAGGTAAGATGAGCAGCCATAGGGCTCCTTTATCTGTTTACTTTTCTCAAGCATCACAGTCCTGCGTTGCCTGTTGTTTTTGCTGATGATTGTTGCAGCATAGATTTTTGTCAAATTTTCTGGTTGTTTACAGCAGCAAGGCAGTTTCTGTTTAACAGTTAATCTTTCATGAGGAGAGATAGAATCCATCACAATATTTACTTTTAATTTAATTTTTGAGTTGTCATTAAAATGACTAGAGGCAGCAATTTGTACTGGATATTGAAAGTTTTCCATAGAAGCAGATATGTTGATAGAAGTAATTTTGATTAGCATATTTATGTTGTTAAGTGTCATTAAGTCGGTTCCAACTCATAGGGTTTCCAAGGAACGGCTGGTGGATTTGAACCGCAGACCCTATGGTTACCTGTTTGGTGTTTATCCTACAGTGCCATCCCAGGACTCTTGGATTAGTATAGCTTTGATGAATTATGTTATATAATTGGTTCTTGGCATATGAGGGTACTCCAAAAGTATTGCTACAAAAATCTTAGAAACCTTTCTTAAACAAAAGTATCAAAATGTGATGCTTTACATAAGCACAAGAACACTCACACTTGCAGATAATACCCACTTGACCTGGCTTCAATGACTGGATGATCAGAGCTCAACTAGAAGAAGAAAGAAGAGGAAAAAAAGAATAATCTGAT
>NW_006408558.1:4957718-4959274 GCF_000296735.1 Chrysochloris asiatica | reverse complement strand
AACCATGGCAATGAAACTATATACAATGGGATGAATGTAAAGCTAATGTTCTCCCATGTAAATAAACTATCACATAATTCACAATAAAACATTTTTTTAAAAATGTGATGCTTTAGTTCCACAACAAAGTCTTATCTAAGTCTATACACTTCTGAAGGTGGTATTTCAGTCTCTCTACCACTTCCATCAAAGAATTCCGCACTCTTCAATTTACACCATGTCCAAAGGGCAGTCTAGACATCTGTGAGGGACACAAATTGTGTTCCTTTTCAATGTTCTTTAAGTTTGGTGAACAAAACAAAATCTGAAGCAGCAAGATCAGGGCTGTAGAGTAGATGGGGTAAGATTTCTCGATGAAATTCTCATAAGACAGTCTTGGCTACCATCAAAGAATGAATAGGTACATCGTTGTAATGGGGGAAACCACTTTTGGTACTATTTTTCTGGCCTTTTTCTTATCAATGCAGTTTTCATTTTTCTTAAAACTTCATCCTAATAAACCTGTGTGATCCTCCTATGTCCTTTGAGAAAATCTATCAAGATTACCCCTTTTGGAGTCCCTAAAAGCAGTCATTCAAACCTCCTGAACTGACTTTTCAGGCTTGAATTTAACTAGCCCATTAAATCCTCTCAGAAGCCCACTATTTTGATTGAACCTTTCTTTTTTAAGACACTTTAACAAGACTCAGACATTTGTATTACTGACAGGACTTGTCTACAGCTACCCTCTGATTGCAGAGACGTGTTTAAGCACGATTTGTTTAGAATAAATCTGTGCATGTATGGACTGGAATCCTAGTAGCAATACCTTCTTACTTACCCTTGTGTATACTACCGTACTGTAATGATTTCAGAAGCTCCTTTTATTGATAACTACCTGTAAGTGTTGTGCGTTGCTCTTAGAAACTATACTGCAGAGGTAGGGAATTGATGGTACCTGAGATATCTATCAGACTTTCATATTCAGATCATTCTTTTCCTCAATATACAACCTCCCACAGCTTCATACATTTTTCAAACTTCTAAATATTTCTGTGTCCCACCAAAGTATTAACCCTTTCATTTATGTAGAATCAGTGTCCTGCCTGTTAGTGTTTTATTAATATTCTTTTTCTTCAAGTTTATTCACCAAAAATATCTCTGCATTCTGAATAATGCTGCATCAGATGTATTTTTCCAAGACTGTGTTAACTAACCTACTGTTTGGTCAGTTGACAATTAGGTTAGTTAAAAAAAAAGAATAGAGTTATTTTATCTATCATTATAGTTACTTGGTGTGTGGGTATTGGGTTCTTGAGGATGCATGAACTTTTCCTTTAATGAAGACCCTAACTCGTAAGAGAGGGATATACACATACGCACATATGTGTGTGTGTGTATATGGTGTTGGTGGTGCTGGTGTGCCGTGAAGTCGTTCCTGACTCGTAGCACCCCTGTGTAGGGCTTCTGAGGCTGAAAATCTTTCCACAAGCAGAAAGTCTTGTCTTTCTCTCAAGAAATGGCTGGTAGTTTTGAACTGCTGGCCTTGAAGTTAGCAGCCCAACTCGTAACCACTA
>NW_006408558.1:4950453-4955258 GCF_000296735.1 Chrysochloris asiatica | reverse complement strand
TTTTGCTATTGTAAATAGTGCTGCTATGAACATTGGTGTGCATATATCTACTCATGTTATGACTTGTATTTCTTGTGGGTAAATACCAAGTAGAGGAACTGCTGGATCATAAGGTATTTCTATTTCCCACCTTCTGAGGAAGCGCCATATTGCTTTCCAGAGAGGTTGGACCGTTTTACAATTCCACCAGCAAGCAATGCAGGAGCATCTCAGTCTCTCCACATCCTCACCACCATTTATTGTCCTCTACTTTTTTGAACTTCACTGTTATTGTTTGTGTGAGATGATATCTCATTGTTATTTTGATTTGCATCTCTCTAATGGCTACTGATCGTGAACATTTCTTCATATGTTTGTAGGCTGGCCAGATCTCCCCCTTGGTGAAGTGTCTGTTCATGTCCTGTGCCCATTTATTAATTGGGTTATTTGTTTTTTTCTTGTAGACGTGTTTTAGTTTCTTACATATTTTAGAAATGAGTCCCTTTTCTGATGTGTCATTGCAAAAGATTTTTTCCCATTCTGTGGGTTCATTTTTTACTATTTTGGTAAAGTCTTTTGATACACATAAGTTTTAAATTTTTACTATGTCACAATCGTCTATTTTGTCTACTTTTGTTTGTGTAGTTTTCAAAATGTTTGGTCGTCTGTATATGCCTTGAATTAGAGCCCTCCACGTTTGTCCCTATTTTTTCATTGATGGCCTTCTTAATTCTGGGATTCACATTTAGCTAAGAGTTATATTCTTATATATGCATAAGGAGTTCTGGTAGCATAGTGGTAACAAATCGAGCTGCAAACTGCAAAGTCAGCAGTTTGAAACTACCAGCTGTACCTCAGGAGAAAGATGAGGCTTTCTGCTCCCGTAAAGATTTATAGTCTTGGAAACCCTGTTTAGGGCCACTATGGGTTAGAATCAACTCCACAGCATATAACCACCACCCACCACTCTTCTATATATATTCCATGCTCACCAGACGCTCCTCAGAAACCCTGTACAGGGTCGTTGTGGGTTGGAACCGACTTGACAGCATTTAACAACAGCAACAACAACAGCATATTTGTTATTTCAATATTAGGAAAACTAACTTAAAGTTTTTATACTAAAAAATCAAACTTTCCTAACTGTAACCACAGAATTTCATATCATACTTGACTATACCTTTGGGAGAGTCTCACATTTGAGAAAGAGCTTTAGGACCAAACATTTTAACCATGAGGATATTCCATCTCTTTAAAATTTAAAAGTTCTATTTATTCTCCATTCTATAATTGAGAAGGCCTGTGACCCAAATAATACCAATCCTTTGCTGCTTTATTTTTGTTTATTGTCTAAACTATTCTGTATCTCCTCACTTTAGTCTTAGAATCTGGATCCGTTTCTGTCCATCACCACAATTGGCTAATGTTCATCAGGGAACTGCATTGCAGGCCTGTAGCTATTATATGGCACTGCCTTCCCTCTTCTTACTCCGTGTTTGTATCCATGATATTTGGACTGTAGGGAGTGGAGCCTGTTGTAATTTTTAAAAACACAAAGTGACATCCTTCCATACATCCTGCTGAAACACCAGAGGGCCCGTTCACAGTCAGTGCTGTCTGCATCGTCTCCGGGGGTATTAAACAAGCCCATGGATGGAACAAAGCACACTGTGGTAATAAGAGGATAAACTTAATCTGCTTCATTGAGGCTTATTGCAGACTTCAGAAGCTGGAGAGTCACCTGCTTTGTTTTCAGTGTGTCTCATCCTTTTATGATGTTTAGTTTGTTTTTAAACTTTCCATCATTTCCAAATTCTTGTAGGAATATGGAAACAAACAATATTCTCTCTGATTATGACCTTTCAAAAGGAACAAATTAAACAGATTGTTTTTGTTTAGCAACAGTATTATCAATTTGTGCCAACATTTTCCCCTAGATACCAGTGTACTCATACAAGTCAGTAAGCTCTGAAAATTCTTTTTGGTGTTGTTGTTGACTCTTAATAAGGTAGAAAGATAGACAGACTGATTGACTGCTGGTGTGGCGCTGTAGGATCAGCACTGGGCTGTGAACCACAGGGTTGATAGTTCAAACCCACCAGCCATTCTTTAGAAGCCCTATACAGGGGCACTATGGCTTGGAACCAACTCAGTGGTACTTAGCAACAATAACAACAATATGTATATAAACGATTCACAGGATTGAATACTGGACTGCAAGGTCAGTTTGAAACACAGGTTGGCATTCAAACTTACCATTCACTCCTTGGAAGCTCTATACAGGGTCACTATGAATTGGAAACGGCTCGGCATAACTTAACAACAGTATGTATGTATGTATGTATGGTGGTGATGGTATGCTGTGGAGTCTGTGCTGACTCATAGCAACCCTGTATAGGGTTTCCTGAGGTTGTAAATCTTTATGGGAGCAGGAGGCCTCATCCTTCTCTCTTGGTAGTTTCAAACTGCTGACTTTGATGTGAGCAGTCCAACTCATAACCAGTACGCTAGCAGATCCCCTTATATACTTGTATATTTGTTACATTTTATTATAGCCAAATATAGATAATAAAAAAAGTTGGCATTTTAACCAGTTTTAAGCATACAGTTTAGTGACATTGATGATACCCATCATGTCATACAACCGACGCCACTACCTCTTTCTAAAAGTTTTCTGGCACACCAAACAGAAACTCAGTGTCTCTTAGACACTAATTCCTACCCCTATCCCTCAGCCCTTGGTAACCACTAATAACTTTTTGTCTCTGTGCATTTTCCTTTTCTAAATATTTCATGTAAGTAGGATCATATAATAAGTAAAAAATAAGAATAATAATTTTGAAATTTAATTGTGGTATGTTTGAACTATAAGAGAAAAGGTAATTCATGCCTATGAGTAAAAGGATAAATTGTGCCCATTTGCTGTGCTACCCAGCAAACACTATTCCTTAAGGCAGACTACTAAAGACCTGGCGACATCCACACTGCAGTTCCATTTGTTCCTTGCCCGTAGTACAATGAACCCAAGATAGGCAGTTCATGTAGGGACCAAGAATATTCATTTTGTTATATCCTCATTGTCTAAACCAGAGACTCGGACACTCCCCTACTTGCATGCATGTGTTTGCTCTGTGTGTGTGTATATGTACATATGTGTGCATATATTTGTATGTGTGGGTAGAGAGATGTTTCTCAAACATTACCCGAATTAAACTTAATTGATCTATGCACAGCATTTTAAATAAAACCAATCTCATTAAAAATGTTGATTAATAGAACTAAAAATGTATTCAGTGAGTGCTTGCTATGTACTAGGAGCCCTGGTGGTACTGCAGGGTAAGCACTGGACTATAGAGCACAGGGCCTGCTGCTCAAACCCATCAGCCACTCATGGGAGACAGATGAGGCTTTCTGCTCCCATGAAGATTTACGTTCGGGAACCCTATCAAGGGTCTCTATGAGTTGAAACCACTCAGTGGCAGTGGGTTGGGTTGGTTTGGTACTGTGTACTAGTCACCCTAACAGGTCCTAGTAAGAGTTCTGCTCCTCGGCACTGGAGATGTTGATTTCCTATGAGGAGACAGAAAGAAGTAAACCAATCAAAACTATGCACGAGATGTCTTAGGAGCCCAGAGGAGCATCTAATTAGTCTGCATAGTCAAGGACGCTTCCTAAAAGGAGGTGAGAGGCATTTTAGGCAGAGGAACAGCATGTACTGAAGCAAAAAGGCTTGAGCTACAGTGATGGGACCAGGGAGGTATGATTCGGTCTGACCAGAATGACAGTTGTTGTTATGTGCCGTGGAGTCGGTTCTGACTCAGCAACCCTGTACAGGGTTTCTGAGGCTTTAGATCTTTGCGGGAGCAGAAAGCCTCATCTTTCTCCTGCAGAACAGCTGGTGGTTTTGAACTACAGACCATGAGATTAGCAGCCCGATTCGTAACAACTACGCTACCAGAGCTCCTTAATGATAGTGTTTTCCATTTAAGTAGGAGAGTTGAGATTAGAGAGCTGGAGCCAAGCTAAAGGGTTGTAATAATTGCCACTTTACCCCTCTAATAATGACCACTTCAACCCTGGTGGTGTTGAAGGGTAAGCACTGGATGCTAATCATAGGGTTTGCAGTTCAAACCCACCAACTGCTCCATGGGGAAAAGGGACAACTTTCTGCTCCTATAAAGAATTACAACCTCCCAAACCTTATAAGGAGCTCTGGTTACATAGTGATTATGAATAAGGCTGCTAACCTCCAGGTCAGCAGTTCGAAACTACCAGCTGTTCCATAGGATAAAGATAAAGCTTTCTGCTGCTATAAATATTTACAGCCTCAGACCCTGTACAGGGTTGCTAGTCAGAACTGACTCCACGGCACATAACCACCATCACCACCAAACATTATATGGAATCCTGGTGTAGTCAGCAGTTCAAACGCACCAGGACTATATATACGGTTGCTGTGAGTCAGTTTCCAGTCAACGGCAGTAGGTTTTGGGTGTTTTCACCCCTCACCTTGACGTCCACCATTCATCTGTCAGTTTGTCGTACTGTGGTGACTTGTGAGTTGCTGTGATTCTGGAAGCTATGCCACGGTATTTTAAATACCAGTAGGGTTACCCATAGTGGACAGGTTTCAGATGAGCTTTCAGACGAAGACAGACTATGAAGGAGAGACGAGCTTCCAAATATAATATACTTCCGAATATTTACTCACTGAAAACCTTATGAACAGCAGAGAAACACTGTCAGATACAATACCAGAAAATAAGCTCCTCAGGTTGGAAGGCACTCAAAATGCTACTGGGGAAGAGCTGCCTCCTCAAAGTAGA
>NW_006408558.1:4937046-4945908 GCF_000296735.1 Chrysochloris asiatica | reverse complement strand
TGTGTTGGAAGAAGTGCAGCCAGGGTGCTCTTTGGAGGCCAAGATGGTCAAACTTCATCTCTCATACTTCGGACATATTGTCAGAAGGGACCAGTCGCTGGAGAAGGAGATCATGTTTGGTAAGGTGGAGGGTCAGATAAAAAGAGGGAGACCTCTAGCAAGATGGATTGCCAAAGTGGCAGCAGCATCAGTGGGCTCAAGCGTGGCAACAATTGTGAGGTTGTCCTAGGATCGGGTAGTGTTTCGTTCTGTTGTGCATAAGGTCGCTATGAGAAGGTATCAACTCAGTGGTACCTAACACAACACCTTAACGTGCATGTACACAAGCTTGGGTTTCATATATACCATGTATTATGCTAGGGGATTTCCAAACATTGTCTCCATTTTTTCCTCACAACAATTTTGTACTACTTATTTGAAAGATAAGAAAGCTAAAGTGAAAGGGCTCAAAAACTTGCCCCTGTCCATCCTACTAATGTGGCTGCATAAGGTAAGCATAGGGCTGTGAACCACAAGGTCAACTGCTCAAGCCCACCAGCTCTCCAGAGAAGAAAGATGAGACTTTCTGTTCCCACAAAGATTTAAAAGCCTCAAAAAACCTATACAGGGTGACTGTGAGTTGGAAGCAACTCAAAGCCACTCGATCAGCAATGGATTTTAATCTAAATGTATCTAATTTTAAAAAGTTGCTTTGTTCATGTGCCTTAAATGTGTTAAAAACTAATTTAATTCAATCTTCATGTATTAAAAAACTTGTGCTATTTACACATGGCTGTGAACTTCTAGTAAACTATCTTCTCCTTAGAGAGAAAAGTAAATTCAAACACACAAATGATAGTCAAGTGGGTTCTGACGCATAGCTCCCCTTTGCACAATAGAGCAAAACATTGTTTGGTCCTCATGATTGTTGGTATGTTTGAACCCATTGTTGCTGCCACTGTCATTCCATGTTGTTTGTGGGGATGGGGAGGGAGGTGTCTTCTTTTTCTTTGACCCTGCACTTTACCAAACATGATGTCCTTCTCCAGGAAATGATCCCTGCTGATAACATGTCCACAGTACAAGAGGCAAAGTCTTGCCATCCTTGCTTCTAAGAATCATTCTTCCAAGACAGATTAGTTTGTTCCTCTGGCAGTCCATAGCACTTTCAGTGTTCTTGCCACCATTATAATTCAAGTGCATCAATTCTTCTATGGTCTTCCTTATTCATTGTCCAACGTTCTCATGTATATGTTGTTGTTTTTAAGTGCCTTTGAGTCAGACTCAGCAACCAGCACCAGTGATTGAAAACACTTTGGGGTCAGACACACCTTAGTCCTCAAAGCTACATCTTTGCTCTTTTCATACTTTAGTGACCTACTCAAAACAATTGTTGAATTCTTTCTCTACACCCTTACAATTCTTAGGTGTTGACCATGCAATGATAAATATGAAAATCTCTGTCATCAAGAGACACAGACAAACTAGATTAATGGAAAGGGAACTACCAGAAGAGAAATACCGAGAATGTCCCACTCATGTTAAAGAAGGTAACTAGTGTCACTGTACAACTTACGCAGAGATCATTGAGTATTAGCTTAGCCTCCTGTGGATACTTTCAGCACAACACAATAAAAGAGAGACAGACAGACAGACAGACAGTGAGGGGAAATAACTCAGAAAATGAGGCTTGCACAACTTGAGGACTGCACTGATCGGTGTCACTATATCGTGCGTGTAGAATCTGTTGGATTGATGCATGTTTTGCTGTGCGTATTCTCAACATGATAAAAAGCAAAAATTTGAATCTGTACATTTCTTTTATTTGATGTTAAGTGCTGTGGAGTCAGTTCCAACTCATAATGGCCCTGTTTAGGGTTTCTGAAAATCGGCTGGTGAGATTGAAATGCTGACCCTATATACGTTTCTGAGGACCCCCTCAGGAAAATAGATTTAGCAGGTTTAGAGGTAATTAAAAAAAATTTATTTTAAGCTGCTGTAGGTTTTACCTGTTTTCTAACCTAAGCTGCAGGAGTTCTGGTATCTTAGCGGTTAAGAGTTGAGCTGCTACCCTCAGCAGTTATGAGTCGAGCTGCTAACCTCAAGGACAGCAGTATGAAAATTTCAGCCATTGTAAATTGAGTGAAGGTTTTTCAGCCATTGTAAATTGAGTGAAGCCATTTCACAGGTGTTCCTTAGTCTTCAAGGAGAAAGGTGAGGCTTTCTGCTCCTATAAAACTTTATAGCCTCAGAAATCCTATTCAGGGTCACTGTGGGTGGGAACTGATTCCATGGCATGCTACCACCAACAACAACCTAATCTCACCCGTTGCTTTCAAGAGGGCTTGGATTCGGCATAGATGATGGCATAGAGAGATAGAGAGCAGCATCTGCGGGCTCTAGACTCATGGAAAGAGAAAAGCTGTGTGCTGACGGGCAGAGGGCTGGTTTGCAAAATGTGTCCTTTGGTTGTTTAAATGATTATGTACTCCTGTGTGGTTTTGTGTACATCGCAAAAAGGAATTGTATAATCATTACAACGAAACAAGATGCAGTAGGTTGAGTACAAAACTGATGTTCTGCCATGTAGACTATCACTCCATTCACAATAAAAGCTTTAAAATGTTTTATTTTAAAAAATTAAAGAAATAAAGTGAATACAGGTAAATGCTGTTAACTGGTGGTACATGGAAGGGATTGCAACCATTGTATTGAATCAAAGTGTATGGTTTGTTGAATGTGAAATTGTTATCTGTTCTTTAAACCTTCACTCAATTTACAATAAAAAGTGTGTTTTTTTTTAAAGGAAGAGGGCACTGATTCACAGTGACCCCATATGGGCAGACTGGAATTGTGCTCCATGGGGTTTTGAATGGCTTATTTTTTTAGAAGTAGACCAGCAGGCCTTGCTTCCTGGGCTCCTCTAACCTATTGCATAGCATCTGAGTGCATTAACGTCCAACCTTTCAGTTAGCAACTAAGCACTTTAACCATTTGTACCACCTAGGGACTCTGGAGGCCTCCTATCTGATGCCCTTTATCTGCTGATCCCATTAATCATTGTTTACAGTTTTTGTATTTTTTAATCTTTGTTTTTAGAAGCTCTGCTCATAATGGAATAGTTGAAACAACCGATGACGGTGGAGATTTTTCCCAATGATAAAGCTCGTGCTACTAGAAAAATAACATTGCTCTAACCATGTGAAGCCAACCTTCACCCAGATTTTAGTGTATTACAATGAAGCTCAGACACAGGAAAAGTAGCAGTGAGTCATCATCCTTTGAACTGGAGTCTTGGCAAAGTTTGGTTTTTTTAGAAAGAAAAAAAAAAAAAGGTTTTTCTTTGTGGTGAGACTATTGTATTGGTGATGTTATCTTTCTTTCGTTATTAACCTTTTATGTCTTGTTCTTTTTCCATCCTCTGTCATGTCAGATTGCTGGAGAACAGAGATCAGAATCCAGCTGTTGAAGCTGCTCACTGGCTCACTGTTCAGGGGGAAAAATTGCTATGTGTTTCAACTACAGGCTAATCTGTCATTACTTGGGCAAAATGATATAATGGATTCTAATAACTAAACTTTAAAAAAATCTTTATCTTGTATGGTGCATTTCGTTTCTTCTTAGTACTTGTTTTCCCTTTCACCAAAACCAACAGTTCAGAAAAGATGATGGATGAGCTCAGGAACCTAACGTTCATTATAAAAATCAGGTAGGCCCAACAATGTTAGGAAAAGGAACAAAAGTCAGGTAGATGAGCAATTTTATGCAAAAGCAATATTTCTCATTGTTGTTGTTGTTGCTAAGTGCCGTAGAATTGAGTTCCTACCTATAGCGACCGTGTATAGGGTTTCTGAAGAGCAGCTGGTGAGCTTGAACAGCCGGCCTTGCAGTTCAAGCAGACTTTGCAGTCCAGTGCATTAACCAGCAACGCCACACCAGGATCCAATATTTCTCATTAGCTACATAAAAATGCTCATTTTTGTCTCCTTCTGTCCTGTCTTGCTACTCTTTTTTTTGTGTGTGTGCATGCATTTTTACAGACATGGATGTTTTTAGTGGATATCCAGCTTGCTTCTCTTTTTCATACAACAACAACAAAACATTTTTCTGACAGGTACTAATCAAAGTGCTGGCCCTTCATTTTTGATTTCTAAAGCTCCAACATACCTCCTCTCTCAATAGGAATGTATAGGACATGTCCCCATGTTAGATTCCAGCTGATAGCCAATCTTAGGTCACAGAAGTTTAATGATGAACCCCTATCTGTCATCAGCTGGAAGAGCTTTATGGCACATAGGTAGGTAAGGACCTAATACATATCTGGTGGATGAGTTAAGATCTGAACGTGCAAAGGATTATTGCTCATAACTGAAATCCTTAAGGAATGAAGCGATTTAGGCAAGCACGCTATCCATAAGAATAGCCAAGTAAGTATGCAGATGTGAGTCTCCATGTGTCCCTTTATCCATTGGCAGTTATAGACTGCAACCCACAGGTCCCCTGGTGTATTTGTATGTGAGCCTGACCTGACCTGAAGGACTTGCACAAGACTCTCCAGGGCCAGGAATGCATGGGGAGTCCACACTTAGTTTCACCTTTAAAGTGACTTTCTCTATCTTATTTGGTGGGGATCGACTCTCATTAGAATGAGTGCTTGAAGCTCTGCCTTTCTCAATCTGAACGTTCTTAAGAAGACGATCTTTTTAAAATCAGTTTGAATTGACATGGTAGAATTCTCCTAAAGGCTGGGGCTTTCACATCTTGCCTATGTTCTTGCACTTCATTGTGTTTTAAACTGGTTTGCTGCTCTATGGAGTATTTTAGTAGCCTTAATTTGGGGACCATCAACGCTGTTATTCCTGTTGTTGCCGAATTACTGTTACATCTGCTTCCTTTCCATGGGATTTAATTTGAAGCTCAGCCCACCAGGGGGCTATTGGTCTCCACCTATGCAGCTTTAAGAGTTGGCTGCTGTTTTCTGTGTGGCTGTTATTTCCATTCCTATTCATCGTGATTTCCCCCCTTCTATATTCATGTAGCAACAGCAAGGCACTGGTCCAGGAACCGCTCTCTCTCTACAGAAGGCGTCACATGGAACCATTTGGATGGAAAAATTATAAATTAAAATTATTCTGTTAGTTTTAAAATATTCATATTGTGTTGCTCATATGCCAGTAACTGGAAAATCATGGATAATGTCCTGTTTTTATAACCTCTTTCAGAGCATTTTAAAAATCCGTTTATGTTGTTACTTAGCCATCTCTTTTCCTGCAAGTGGATTTTGTGATAAGGTTTTTTAGAAAAAGCGTGCATGAGTGAAGTGTTCAGTGGCATATGTAATATTAAAATAAAGATGATACTAACTGCAGACCCTCTTTCGGTAAATAAAATGATTCCATGTACAGAGAATATTTATGGAACTATAAGAATGCAATAACAGCCTGTAGAAATACCAGGAAATTTCTTTGGAAGAAAAAACTTTTTATTAAGTTAAAACTAAACCAAGTTTTTTGAGTTCTGGAACTAGGTTTTTCATATAAACTAAGAAAACAACTCACACGTTCATTACAGTACTGATTTTTAAATATTAAGCACATCTTCAACTTTTCAAATAGGCGCTGCTTTGTTACATCTTCTGTTCTCCATGCTAGGTTAGAATGCTTGTTTAATTTTGGGAAATTTACATTTTATTTCTAGCTTGATATTTTCTATGTTATGTGGTAAGGGTGTATATACCTCTGAAAGATAGGCAAGCAGGAAAGAATGAAAATGTTTTTGTGTGAATTAGTTGTTTTTTGTTTTTTTTTTCGGTAAAGTAAATATTCAGTTTAGCCATCTTTTATCTTAAAGGAAAGAATCATGAACGGGTATCTTAGCTGTATGGATTTGTCAAATAAGGTGTACATATTTATTTTTTGATACTATAAGTTTTAATTCCACATTCAAATAAAGGCATGTGTTTTATTTGTTTTTTCTCTCAGCTAGGAGTCTTCTCTCTTGAGTCCATTAAATCTACTTTAAAATGATCATTTTTACCCTCTTTCTAGAAATGTACTCTTGATGCAGGCTGTAGTCTGCAAGTGTAGCCGAGTGTGTGTGCTTGTGTGTATGCATGTTGAGTCTTTTGAGTTGTGAAGCAACAAATCACTTAGCATGAACAAATTTCACAGGCTCGGTTTATTGTTTGTCTTAGCCTTGTGAATCACTTGGCCTCTTAAAATAGGCTAATCTTTTCATTGAGGATGGGTTCAGAAAGGTTTTATGTGCCATGAAACCTTGGGTGGCTCTTGCGAATTCTGGAACTCATTTTAAATAACATTAGGTGATCCAGAAGTATTTTTGAAAGAATGTTATTACAGACTGTAATATTTGAAGTCAGGCCTTTTCATAACAGCAATAACAATACTAACTCAAAGCCAAATATACATTTTCCTGAAGTCTGATTGATGGAAGATAGGAGGCAAGCTGTCAGTAAACAGATTTTCCAACACAAACATTTAGTTAACACAGCAACCAACTTTTCTGAACCCAGCAGAACAATGTACACCATTCTTCATAGAATAAAAAACTACAGAAAAAATTAGTAACTTGTAATTAATAATTTGTGAGTTAAACCTTAACTACACTTGACATTCTTCCTTGAATTGGTGACAGACTGATTAGAGAGTTAACTGCTGATAGTAGCTATTCCATGGAGAGGCTGTTTCGGTTCCAGGGCTTATGGTGTTCAATAAAATAGGTATTCTCAGAGGTGAGACTGAAGCTTTAGTTTTGATCAAGGTGCTTTGGAAGAAGCACGGTTGAACTGATTGGCTGTGAATGTTAATCACTCCATAGGACACACTGATCATTTCCAGCATTGTTGTAACTCTCTGGTGTTTTATGAAATGAACTTAATAACCCACTGCCACCACGGGATAAACGGCTGGCTTTTTCTCTGCAATTGAATGCCCAGATTGCCTGCATAATAGTGTTGAGAAATACCGCATTGAAGAGAGTGAGCAGCTGTATGATGAAGGAAACAGCTCTGCAACAGATTTGTTAATTATCTCCTTTGGTTCACAGAGGGTGTTTGTGAGCTATGGTTGACCAGTGAAGACACGGGGGCTTATGGCAGAGATATTGGCACCGATCTTCCCACACTCCTGTGGAAACTCGTTGAAGTGATTCCTGAAGGAGCGATGCTGAGGCTGGGCATGACAAATCCGCCCTATATTTTAGAGCATCTGGAGGTAAGAAAAAGCACCCCCATTTATAAGCTGATGCAGACACTAACCAGTCCAGACACTGTGACAGCCTCGGTCACATAAGCTGTGCTGAAAACCATTTCCATGTTTTCTTCTTCTTCTTTTTTTTTAAGTCCCACATTACCAAAAAGGATCAAGACTCTTATTAAACTCTTTTCTTCGTCAGTCTGCACATCTTGTTTTTGCTTCCTCGACATTAATTAATGTTGCCTAGAGTTTGCAATGAGATGGATTGACACAGTAGCCGTAGCAATGGACTCAAGAGTACCAACAACACAGGACCTGGCGGGGTTTATGTTCTGTTGTATATAGGGTCACTGTGAATTGGAACTGATTTGACAGCATCTAACAACATCAACAGAGTTTTTAATACGTGCCACGTCATTGCCGTTCTTGGTTTCTTCTTGTAGTCTTTCAGTTTTCCAATGTAGTTTCTGGTGGTCTCAGTTTCTCCAATTTTGAGCCCTAATGGAGTTGAGGACCGCTAGTATGGTACCTTAATTTTGCACCTGTGATCATTGCATTACCCAAACTACTTTTAGCCCTATTAGTAAGGATTCAAAGCAAACCAAAGCCACTGCTGTCGAGTTGATTCTGACTTGTAGTGGCCCTGTTTAGGGTTTCTGAGACAGTGAATCTTTGTGGAGCAGACAATCTTATCTATCTCTCACAAAGTGGCTGGTGAGTTTGAACCACCCAGCTTGTGATGAGCAGCCCAGTGCCTCACCCACAGTACCATCAGGGCTCCTTCTCAGTCAGGATGTTGTTGGGTTCCAACCCATAGCGACCCTGTATAGGATTCCCTCTCAGTAAGGAATACTGTGCTTTAAATTTGAAGATGAGTTTCAAATTTCATCCCTTCAATGTGTGATAGTTAAGGGTTGTTGTTGTTGTTATGTGCTGTGGAGTTGTTTCCGACTCACAGGGACCTTGTATGGGTTGCCAGGAGTGGTTGGTGGGTTTGAACTGCCGACCTTGTGGTTAGCATCCAGTGCTGATCCTACAATACCACACCAGGACTCCTTAGTTAAGGGCGAAGTGGCATAACAGGTCCGACAATGGCAAGAATGGGGGGCTCCCCCTCCTGATTCTCTTATGATCTCATTTGACAAAGAAAGTGGTGTGATCATTTGAGCTTTCTGGTTTAATTAATTTTTATACCTTCTATGAATCAGAATGCTTACCTTCAATTCGTTTGCTCTCTAGCTAGGTAAGTGGATATGTGTACAAGTAACTGGGACCTGATAGAAAACACTATAGTAAATATCAGCAAACAATACAGACACAAGAGAGAAGTGACTTGAATGAAAAAGTATGTGGTAGAATCTCTGTTAGTTTCCTAGGTAAGACTGTTGTCACAAAGGAGCACAGATTGGGTGCCTTATAAGAACATAATCATAATACGTCACAGTTTTAAAGGCTACTATTACAAATACTATTGAAAACAAGTGGAAGAGAGCCAAAATATGACCTTGAATTTATCCCACCTGAATTTAGAGATCATCTGAAGAACAGATTTGATGCATTAAACACTAAAGACAGAAGACCAGAAGAATTGTGGGATGACATCAAGAACATCATACATGAAGAGAGCAAAAAGTCATTAGGAAGACAAGAAAGAAGGAAAAGGTCAAAA
>NW_006408558.1:4934962-4936946 GCF_000296735.1 Chrysochloris asiatica | reverse complement strand
AAAGCCCATGGGACCTTCATTTGCTGATGGGGCACAACTCAAAATGAAGAGAAACAGCTATAAACATCCATTAATAATCGGAACATGGAATGTACAAAGTATGAATGTAGGAAAATTAGAAGTTGTCAAAATTGAAATGGAACACATAAACATCGATATCTTAGGCATTAGTGAGCTGAAATGGACTAGTATTGGCCATTTTGAATCTGACAACCACATGGTTTACTATGCCGAGAATGACAAATTGAAGAGGAATGTTGTTGTGTTCATTGTCAAAAAGAACATATCCAGATCAGTGATGAGGTACAACGCTGTCTGTGATAGGATAATATCCATGTGCCTAAAGGGAAGTCCAGTAAATACCACTGTTATTCAAATAAACACACCAATCAGTAAACCCAGTGAGGATGAAATAGAAGAATTCTACCACATTCTTCCATCTGAAATTGACCAAACATAATCAAGATGTATTGACCATTAGTGGTGATTGGAGTACAAAGGTAGGAAGCAAAGAGGAAGGATCAGTAATTGGAAAATATGGCCTTGGTGATAGAAATTATGCTGGAGATTGTGTGATAGAATTCTGCAAAATCAGTGATTTGGTCACTTCAAATACCGACTTTAGACAGTATAAGAGATGATTAGACACATGGTCCTCACCAGATGGAATACACCGAAATTAAATTGACTACATCTGTGGAAAGAGACAGTGGAAAAACTCCATATCATCAGCCAAAACAAAGTCAGGTGCAGATTGTGAAACAGACCATCATTTGCTCATATGCAAGTTCAAGCTGAAGCTGAAGAAAATGAAAACAAGTCCACGAAAGCCAAAATATGACCTTCAATATATCCCACCTGAATTTAGAGATCATCTGAAGAACAGATTTGATACATTAAACATTAAAGACCAAAGACCAGAAGAGTTATGGGATGCCATCAAGAACATCAAGAAAGCAAAAAGTCATTAAGAAGACAAGAAAGAAGGAAAAGGTTGAAATGAATTTCACAAGAGACTGAAACTTGCTCTCCATAGTGGAGATGCTAAAAAGCAAATGGAAGAAATGAGGAGGCACAAGAGCTGAACAGAAAATTTCAAAGGTCAGCTCGAGAAGACAAAGCCAAATATTACAATGATATGTGCAAAGATTTGGAGTCAGAAAACCAAAAGCGAAGAAGACGCTTAGCATTTCTCAAGCTGGGGAAACTGAACAAAAAAATTCAAGACTCAACTTTTGTTATTGAAGAATTCTCTGGGTAAATTAGTGAATGATGCAGAAAGCATGAAGAGAAGATGAAAGGAATACGCAGAGTCACTGTACCAAAAGGAAACCATTTCAAGAGATAGCATATGATCAAGAGCCAGTGATACTGAAGGAAGAAGTCCAAGTTGCATTGAAGGAATTGGCACCAGGAATTGATGGAATGAAAATTGAAATCTTTCAAGGAAGTGAGGTGGCACTGGAGGCACTCACTCGTCTCTGCCAAGAAATTTGGAAGACAACTATCTGGTCTACTGATTGGAAGAGATCCATATTTGTGCCCATATCAAAGAACGGTGACCCAACAGAATGTGGAAATCATTGGACGATATCTTTTATATCCCATGTGAGTAAAGTTTTACTAAAGGTAATACAAAATGACTACAAGTATAGATTGACAGAGACCTTCCCAAGGTTCAAGCTAGATTGAGAAGAGGATATGGAACGAGGAATATCATTGCTGATGTCCAATGGATCTTGGCAGAGAACACCAGAAAGATGTTTACCTGTGGTTTATTGACTATGCAAAGGCTTTTTAATTTTGTTTTAATGTTTTATTGTGAATTATGTGATAGTTTACATGGGATACCATTAGCTTTACATTCATCCTATCGTATATCGTTTCATTGCCATGGTTACAGTTCCCTCCATGCATCATCAAACAACCAAAGGGCATACCCTGCAAGCTTGCCCCCTGGTTGTCATCAGCACACAGCCCCTCT
>NW_006408558.1:4914259-4930676 GCF_000296735.1 Chrysochloris asiatica | reverse complement strand
GTCAAGTGTGGCCGCAGTAGTGAGGTTGGCCCAGGATCGGACATTGTTTTGTTCTGCTTTGCCTGGGGTCGCTATGAGTCGGTTCCTCTCGATGGCACCTGGCAACAACATCAACATTGCAAATTCAGGATTTTGGCAGGCCATGCTTTCTTTGAGCTTTCTTGTCTCTCTGAGCTTCTCATTGCCTGGGCATTCCTTGATTTTCATTGTTACTGTTTTTCTGGTCACTGGTGGTGCTGTGAGTTAGACACTAGGCAGCTAACCATGAGGTGGAAGGTGAGGCTACCTGCCCCCTTAAAGAGTTGTCGTCTCAGGAACCCTGTACGGGGTTGCTATGAGTAGATAGCATTGGGTTTTGGGTTTGGGTTTGGGTTTGGTCTCCTAGTTAACACTCAGGTTGGATTGTGACCCACTCTACTCTAATGGGACCTCATGTTAACTTAATTGATAACATCTTCCATTTACAAAGAAGATCACCTTCACAGATACCAGAACTTCCTTATCACTTCAACATACATTTTAGGGGGGATGCAATTCATTCTGTAACAGGCTCTATGATAGTTTGCAAACTCAAACCAAATCCTCTGCCATCAAGTTGATTCCGACTCATAGTGACCCTAAAGAGGGTTGAAAATCTTTACAGGAGCAGACAGCCTCATCTTTCTCCCGTGGAGGAGCTGGTGGGTTTGAACCGCAGACTTTGGGTTAGGTAGATTAGTGTGTAAACCTGTGGTTATGGAACTGAAAGCTTGTAAGTGCTGTTGGAAATCCATATGCAAAGTATAATAATAAGAAAAAACATGAGATCTTTGCATTATCTTTGTGCAAAAAATATAATATCCCCCAAAGTAAAAGCAACTATGCTCGCTGAAATGTAGTGCATCAAATGAAAATGAATGTTTAGACATTCAAAAATTGTTTCTCTTGATTTCATTATGGGGAATACTTGTTGAGGTTATTGATACAAAGCCTCCTTTAGTAACAACATATTTTAGAAGTTCTGAAAACAGAGTTTATAACAATCTGACTTTTAATTATAAGTATATAATGAAGTGATTTAGCAAATTCATCAATGTGTTATTCATATTCTCATCGCCAGAAATTTCTACTAAGGGTTTATAATTTATATGTTTCCTTCATACTTTGTATAGTGTGGGATGACATATTTGTAATATGTCACAAGCATGTTAACTTTTAACACTTTTACTCAGTACTTGAAAAAGCAAATGATTCGCTGTGAAAATCCCCTATGCTAAGGGCTGTGGCAGTCTTGCTATATTTACAGTAATTGTGAGGGAAACATGAAGAATAGGACATGTGCTAGAGTTGTGGTAGAGGAATGGAAGTAGATTCAACCAATATACATTAGAAAACGTGCCAGTTCCTTTGGATTGAAAATAACCTCATCAGACATCAAGAGACCCATAGTTGCTAGAGTCACAGAAGTTCAGCACAAGGAAAAGATCAGGTCTTAGTTTTGAGGTGACTAGCCAAAGAATTCCTTTTTTGCTTTTAGCTTTTTAATTTATTGCAAGCCTGGAGTACCGAACAGATCTGTGTTGGAAGAAGTGCAGCCAGGGCATTCCTTGGAGGCCAGGATAGCCAAACTTCGTCTCTCATACTTCGGACATATTGTCAGGAGGGACCAGTTGCTGGAGAAGGATATCATGTTTGGTAAGGTGTGTTGTTTCTGTTAAGTACCATTGAGTCGGTTCTGACCCATAGCGCCCCTGTATAGGGTTTCCAAGAAACACCTGGTGAGCTTGAAAAGCCGACCTTGCAGTTCAGTCGGCTTTGCAGTCTGGCTCATTAACCCACAGTGCAACACCAGAACTCCTTGGTAAGGTATGGGGTCAGAGAACAAGAGGAAGACCCACAGTGAGATGGATTGGCAAAGAGGCAGCATCAGTGGGCTCAAGCATGGCAACTATTGTGAGGTTGGCCCAGGACCACGCAGTGTTTCATTCTGTTGTGCATAGGGTCACTGAGTTATTACTGACTTGATGGCACCTAACAACAAACAAACAAACAAAATGCTGCATTCACAGCAAATGTTAACACTCAGTGCTCCAAGTAGTACCGGACTTGTTGACCTTGGAAAAATGCTTCTGACTCTCGTAGCTACAGGACTGGTGAACCAAGATAGGCAATCAGGTGACAGGCAGACAGGCAGCTTGGGCACATACGATGGCAGGCTGCTTATGGTTCTGACTGCTGATCATCATGCAATAAAGCAGATCACTGACTCAAATCCTAAGAAGTAGAGGGTAGGTGATGAGTCAGCTGCAGGATTCAGACCCAGCAGAATACCAGTAAGCAAGCTATACTGAAGGGTCTAATATATTGGAAGCAGACCACACCTCCAAGGAAACTTCCTTTGAACTGATTGTCTAATCATAGAAAAATCTCATCACAGGGGATGAGATTTGTAACTGCCACACCACTGAAAATCCTGACCCAGTCAAGTTGCCACTAAACCTTAACTATCATTCTCCACTCCTTGTCAACTTGGCACCAGTACATATCTCCTTAAACCTAATCTCCAAATAAAGACAATTGTACTTGCACCTAACATGATATAATTAACAAGCATACAACTGAAAACACACTAGCCCTATTTACATCTTATATTTTTTAAGTGAACAAAAATATATGATGGAAAATACTCATAATAATTACAGTCCTGTGTCAGCAGCTATAGCTGGTATTTGGAATTTTCTTTTATTACCATTTTGTATTCACTTTGTGCTCAGGAAGCATCTAAGATGCTCGTGCCTGGTGAGGTGACCCAAGCCTTCATTCCTGAAGGCTCTGAGTCATTAGTAGTCATATTGGAATTCGATTGTTGTAGCGTACCATTGTCTTTACTCACAGTGCACGGCATGAGAGTAAGACACTTCCTAAGGAATCTCCTGAATTCCATTCATGTTCTTCTTTACCTCCATTAGGTAATATTAATCTGATTTCCCCTTGATAATCAGGATCAATCACTATACCCAATACCATAACTCCTGTCTTTACCTGCTGATCAGAGGCATAAAGAGCCCAAAGTGGCCAGGGTGGCATTCTTCATTTTCAGTGAATCCGTCTCCAGGTGGGAGAAGCCCTCCTTTTGGAATGAAAATGTCCAGACCAAAAGAGCATAGGGCCACAGAGCCAGGAAGTGAAAATTTTACAAGTGGGTCACCAAGAGTAATAGTGAGTGATGCTACTCCCATTTCTACCACTTTGCTCCTGAACCCATGAATCCTGGATATTGGAAAAATAGCATATAGATCAGATAAGTACTAGACTAGAAGCTACAGGTTCAGTAGTTAGAGCCTACCAGCAGCTTCACAGGAAAAAGAAAAAGCTTTCTGCTCCTGTAAAGATGTAAAAGCCTCAGAAACCCTATACCGAGTCACAATGAGTTGGAACTAACTCAATGGCACTTTATAACAGCAACAGTAGACACTGGTTTAGAGCATATACAGCCTTCAAAGGAAGGTTGCCACAACCCTGCAAGGTACTGCCATTAAGCTGTTGTATAATTGCATCTTCAGATGTTCATTCCATTGTTTGATCAAGCCAGCTACTTCAGGATTATGAGGAACATGATAAAAGCAGTGAATTCCATGAGCATGGCCCATTGCCCCATTTCCTTTGCTGTGAAATGTGTTTCTTGATCTGAAGTGAGTCTGTGTGGGATACCATGGGAATAGGTAAGGCATTCTATAAGTCTGTGAATGATAGTTTTCATAGAATAATTGTGTACAGAGAAGGCAAATATATATCCAGAGTGTCTCTTCTAATCAGAACAAAATGCTGCCCTTTCCTTGATAGAAGATAAAGTGGTCCAATGTAATCAACCTGCCACCAGCTTGCTGGCTGTGCTCTCTGAGGAATGGTCTATTGTCTTGGACTCAGTGTTGATTTCTACTATTGGCAGATTGGTCACTCAGCCATGACTGTAGTCAAGTCAGCCTTGTTGAGTGGAAGCCCACACTGCTGAACCCATGCATAACCTCCACCCTTCCTCCATTACCATTTTGTTCATGAGTCTGTTGGGAAATGACGGGAATGACTGGAGGAAGAGTATGATTCGTTTCCACAGAAAGTGTCATCTGGTCCACTTGATTGTTAAAATCTTCCTTTTCTGAGGTAACTCTTTAGTGAGCATTCACATTATTCACATATATCTTTACATTTGGGGTCCACTCAGAGAGGTCTACTCACATGCCTCTTCCCCAATCCTTTTGTCACCATTTTTTCAATCATGTTTCTTCCAAGTCCCTGACCATCTAGCCAAACTATTGAATCAGTATACAGTCGCACAAATGACCATTTCTTCTGCCAAGGAAAATGAACAACTAGGTGCACTGTTTAAAGTTCTGCCCATTGGGAGGATTTTCCTTCACCAGTGTCCTTCAGGGAAGTCCCAGAAAGGGGCTGTAGTGCTGCTGTTGTCCACTTTCGAGTGGTGCCTGAAGATCCTTCAGAAACACCTGTAATGCAAGCATGAGCTTTTCTCTTCCTCAGTCAACTGATCATCAGGAATTCCCCATGAGGCCGTAGGAATAGACTGGGAGAGAGAAAGTAACATGACAGTACTAGAGACTACTTCTTCATGCAATTTATTTGAGCGGTCAAGTCCTGCTCAAGACTGGTCTTGTACATACCACTTCCATTGAATGATGAAGTGCTGCTATGCATGTCCAACTTTGTGACTCTGTTGGTCAGACAACACCTCGTTCATGATGGATAGCTCAGGTCACACAGTGACTTGGTGGCCCATGGTTAGGTGTTCAATCTCTACTGAGCCCCAGTAAAAAAAAACCAAACATTGTTTCTCAAAAGGAGAGTATAGCAAGGCTTTGCTCCAAAATCCTAAGGTTCTGTATTGTGATTCACCAATAGGGGCCAGCCAAAGACTCCATACTGCATCTCTATCTGCCGCTGATACTTCACGCATCTCAGTGGATCTGCTGGACTATATGACTCAAGTGTCAGAGCAGTTTGCACAGTACCCTGTCCTGTTACAGATCCTTCTCTTATTCTGGACTCCACTCAAAACTAGTAACTTTTTGAGTTACTTGTTAAATAGATCAGAGTAGCACATCCAAATGAGTGTCATGTTGCTTCCAAAATCCAAATAGACCCACCAACCATTGCATCTTTCTTTTACTTGTGGGAGGGGAACAGATGTTGTAACTTTTCCTACAGTTTAATAGGAATACCTCTATATATCCCAAGCCACTGAACCCCTAGAAGTTTCAGTGAGATGAAAGGCACCTGAATTTATGTCAGGTTAATTTTCCACGTTCTAGCATGTGGGTGTTTTACTAATAAATCTAGAGTTACTGATACATCTTTCTCACTATGTCCAGTCAGTATAATGGCATCAATGTAACGGAACAATGTGATGTCTTATGGCAGGCAAGGTGATCAAGATCCCGTGGACTAAATTGTGACATCGTGTTGGGAATTTGATGTACCTTTGAGGTAGTGCAGATGTATTGTTGGCCTTGTCAACAAAAGGCACATGGCTTCTGGTGAAGTTTCCAAACTGGAATTAAAAAAAAAGGCATTGGCCAGGTCAATGGCTGTATACCCTGTACCAGGAGATATATTAATTTGCTCAAGCAATGAAACCATATCTGAAACAGCAGCTGCAATTAGGGTCAACATCTGGTTAAGTTTATGGAAATCTATTGTCATTCTCCAAGATTCATCTGTTTTTTAGCATGGGCCTGATAGGCGAGATGGGAATGGGGTGAAAATCACCACCCCTGTATTCTTCAAATACTTGATTGTGGTAATAATCTCTGCAATCCCTCCAGAATACAGTATTGATTTTGGTTTACTGTTTTCCTAGGTAGAGAAAGTTTTAATGGCTTCCATTTGGTTTTTCCTACCGTATTAACCCTTATTCCTCATTTCAGGGATCCATTGTGGGGGTTCTGCCAGTTACTGAGTATGTCTATCCAGATTATGCATTCTGGAACTAAGAAAATCACTAGAGAATGAATTTGGGGACTCACAGGAGGCCATGTGAGATGCTGTCCCACAGTGGTGCTTTGAGTGTCCTAGAGTTAGTGTCAATTCAGAGCCAGTATCCAGTAATCTCTCCAAAGCCTGGTTATTTCCTTTTCCCCAATAAGTAGTCACTCTTGTAAAAGACCATAGTTCCTTTTGAGGAAGGCTGGGAGAAAAACTAACAATAGAAATTTTGGGTAGTGTTGTTGTTGTTGTTAGGTGCCATTGAGTTGTTACCTACTCATAGTGACCCTATGCACAACAGAACAAAAACACTGCCCATTCCTGGGCCAACCTTACATTGTTGCCACGCTTGAGCCCATTGATACTACTACTTTGCTAATCCATCTTGCTGGGGGTCTTCCTCTTTTTCTCTGACCCTCACACCTTACCAAACATGATATTCTTCTCCAGTGACTGCTCCCTCCTGACAATATGTCTGAAGTATGAGAGACGAAGTTTGGCCCTCCTGGCCTCCAAGGAGCACTCTGCCTGTATTTCTTCCAACACAGATCCGTTGGTTCTTTTGGCAGCCCATGGCATTTTCAGTATTTTCCTCCAACACCATAACTCCAAAGCATCAGTTCGTCTATGGTCTTCCTTATTCACTGTCCAGATTTCACATGAATATGAGGTTATTGAAAATACCATGGCTTGGGTCAGGCACCCGTTAGTTCTCAAACTGACATCTTTGCTTTTCAACACTATAAAAAGGTCTTGTGTAGCAGATTTGCCTAATGCAATACATCATTTAATTTCTTGGCTGCGTATTGATAGTTGATCCAAGAAGAATGAAATCCTTGTCAACTTCCATCTTTTCTCTGTTGATAAGAATGTTGTTTATTGGTCCAGTGGTGAGGATTTTTTGTTTTCTTTACATTGAGATGCAATCCATATGAAAGGCTGTTGTCTTTGATCTTCATCAGTAAATATTTTAAGTCCTCTTCACTTTCAACAAGCAAGCTTGTATCATCTGCATATCAAAGGTTGTTAAAGAGTCTTCCTCCAATCCTGATGCCATGTTTTTCTTCATAGAACCCAGCTTCTCAGATTATTTGCTCAGTATACAGGTTAAATAAGTATGGTGAAAGAATATAACCCTGTCTCACACCTTTCTTAATATTAAACCATTCAGTGTTCCCATGTTCTGTTCAAACAGCTGCCTCTTGGTCCATGTATAAATTCCTCATTAGCACAATTAAGTTTCCAGAATACTCATACTTCACAGTATAGTCAATAGTATGTCATGATACACACAATTGAAAGCCTTTGCATAGTCAATAAAGCACAAGTAAACATCTTTCTGATATTCTCTGCTTTCAGCCAAGATCCACTGGACATCAGCAATGATATCCCTTGTTCCATATCCTCTTCTGAATCCGGCTTGACTCTCTGAAAGTTCTCTGTCCATGTATGCTTGCAGCCATTTCTGTATTACCTTTAGTAAAACCTTACTTGCATGGGATATCAAAGAATTTGTCTGATGGTTTCCGCATTCCGTTGGGTCACCTCTCTTTGGAATAGGCATAAATATGGATCTCTTCCGATCAGTCGGCCAGATAGTTGTCTTCCAAATTTCTTGGCATAGATGAGTGAGTGACTCCAGTGCCGCTTCACTTTCTTGAAAAATTTTAATTTTTATTCCATCAATTCCTGGTGCCTTGTTCTTCGACAGTTCCTTCAATGCACCTTGGACTTCTTCCTTCAGTATCCTTGGCTCTTGATCATATGTTACCTCTTGAATTGATTGAACATCAACCATTTCCTTTGGTACAGTGACTGTGTGTACTCCTTCCATCTTCTCTTGACACTTTCTGCATCATTCAATAATTTTCCCAGAGAATCCTTCAATAATGAAAGTCGAGGCTTGAATTTTTTCTTCAGTTCCCCCAGCTTGAGAAATGCTGAGTGTGTTGTTCCTTTTTGGTTTTCTGACTCCAGATCTTTGCACATTTTGTTGTAGTATTTGACATTGTCTTCTCAAGCTTACCGCTGAAATTTTCTGTTCAGCTCTTATACCTCCTCATTTCTTCCGTTTGCTTTAACATCTCTATGCTGGAGAGCAAGTTTCAATGTCTCTTCTGACATCCATTTTGATCTTTCCCTTCTTTCTTGTCTTCTTAATCACTTTTTGCTTTCTTCCTTTATGATGTTCTTGATGTCATGCCACAACTCTTCTGGTCTTCAGTCTTTAATGTTTAAAGTATTAACTCTCTTCTTCAGATGATCTCTAAATTCAGGTGGGATAAATTCAAGGTCATATTTTGGCTCTCATGGACTTGTTTTCAAAGTCTTCGGCTTCAGTTTGAATTTGCATATGAGCAATTGATGGTCTGTTCCACAGTCTGTCCCTGGCCTTGATTTGACTGATGATATGAAGCTTTTCCATAGTCTCTTTCCACAGATATAGTCAATTTGGTAGTGTAGGAGGGGTGGTCCTTATTCAAGGGCACCTGGCCTCCCCTTCATTCAAGAGGTTGTAGGTCTGCAACCTGACTAAAGTCTGGGGTTTGATTGAGAGGCTATGACTCTCTGTTCTGGCAATTCCAAGTAGAGTGCCGGTCACTTGACCTGCAATTCTTTCACTTGTACAGCTCAAGTAATTGTTTAGTAGGTTTACCATCTGTTTCACTTCGAGAGACACCCTGCCTAAGTAGCTAATGCCATAGGGGCACACGAGTCAGAGTATTAAGATTACTTTATTGATTCTGCAGTTTATCATGGTGACCACACTCACTTTGACTTTATTGACTACCACTTGGTCCCTACCATCACAAAGTTCATTCAGCACCATTGTGGTAATTGTTGTTGTTGTTAGGTGCCATCAAGTCAGCACCAACTCATAGCACCTAACGATAGAACCTGGTCATACTCCAGCCTCAAAGTTGTTGCAACATTTTAGCCCATTGTTGCTGCCACTGTGCCATTCCATCTTGTTGGGGGTCTTCCTCTTTTTCTTCAACGCTCCACTTTACCAAACATGATATCCTTCTCCAGGAACTGGGCCCTCCTGATAATTTGTCTGAAGTATGAGAGAGAAAGAACGTTTGGCCTTCGTGGCTTCTAAGGAACAGTCTTCGTGTACTTCTTCAAACACAGATAGGTTTGTTCTTTTGGCAGGCCATAGTTCTTTTGATATTCTCCTCTAACACCAAAACTCAAATGCATCAATTCTTCTACAGTCTTCTTTATGCGCAGTCTAATGGTCACATGCATAACAAACTACTGAAAATACCATGGCTTGGATCAGGCGTTCCTTAGTCCTCAAACTGACATCTTTGCTCTTGAACACTTTAAAGAGGTCTTATGCAGCAGATTTGCCTAATGTAATATGTCATTTGATTTCTTGACTGCTACTTTCATGAGTGTTGATGGTTTATCTGAGCAAAATGTACCCTTTGACAGCTTCAATATTTTCTCCATATATGTAGATGTTGTTTATTTGTCCAGTGGTGAGAATATTTGCTTTCTTTACATTAAGGTACAACCCATACCAAAGACTGTGGTCTTTGATCTTCATTAGTAAGTATTTTAAATCCTGTTCGCTTTCAGCAAGCATGGTTGTATCATCTATGTATTTCAGGTTGTTAATAAATCCATTCCTGATGCTACATTTATCTTCACATAATCCAGCTTCTCATATTATTTGTTCAGCATACAGAGTGAATAAGTATGGTGCAAGAATACAACTTGGGCACACACCTGTCCTAATTTAAAACCATTTGGCATTACCTTGCTCTGTTTGAACAACTGCCTCTTGGTCCATGTACAGATTCCTCATGAGCACATGTAGTGTTCCAGAATATTCATTCTCCACAATGTTGCTCTTCACTTGTCATGATCCACACAATCAGATGCCTTGGCGTCTTCAGTAAAGCACAGGTAAACATCTTTCTGATATTCTCTGCTTTCAGCCAAGATCCATGGGACATCAGCAATGATATCCCTTATTCCACATCCTCTTCTGTATCCAGCTTGAACCTTTGGAAGTTCTTTGTTTATGTATGCTTGCAGCCGTTTTTGTATTATCTTTAGAAAAATTTTACTTGCATGTAATATTAATGAAATTGTCTGATGATTTCCACATTCTGTTCAGTCACATCTCTTTAGAATGGGCACAAATATGGATCTCTTCCAGTCAATTGACCAGATAATGACCTTTCAAATTTCTTCACATCAGGTGAATGAATGCCTCTGGTGTTGAAAGATTTCAATTTGTATTCCATCAATTCGTGGAACCTTGTTCTTTGCCGATGCCATCAGTGCGCCTTGGACTTCTTCTGTATTCCTTCCATCTTCTTAGGTGCAGTGAGGGCATTCTAAAAGAACAAGGCTCCGGGAATTGATGGACTACAAATTGAAATCTTTCAACAAACGGATGCAGCACTAGATACAACCCAGGTTTGAGACATTTGATACCAAAAGTGGTTCTAGAGAAACATTAGGAGTTTCCTAAATTTGTTCTCAAGTCTGACCAGTTTTAAGGCATTAGTAACTGTTTCCATTAGTGAAAAGGAAACCACTAATCCTTGGCATGAGGGGACAATGTTAATATGCAAAATATCACCACCCAAAGGTCCAGTATTAGTCACAGTATCTCCAACTTCCTGATTATATGTCCATATGTCTCCATCCCAAGTTTCAGGATCCCATCTTTTCTCAATCAATGCCCTCACTTAACAGCAGACACAATTCATTGTTGGGAATTCAGTTGGCGTTGTGGTTCCCCTCTCTTATAATAAGGCTCTAGGTTTGGTTTTCCCCAGTATTAGCTCTGTCACTATAAGAAATAAGTCTTTCTTTCAGTCACAAATGGAAACTTTGAGATCTTTTATGTGGTAATTGAGCTGTAACTTTGAAGCCCTGATTTGGTTTCTTTCCTTTATTACTTGATCTAAGTCAAACCAGCCAACTGGCTTCCTTATGCTTCTCATTATAACAAAATTGCTGAAAAGTATCAAACATACAATCACCTAGAGTTTAGCTTGTCACTAATACTTGATCTACAGGTGGTGATAATTTGCCTATTACCGTTGTCACCTCATGCCAGGGGTTGGCAGCTTCCTCATCAGCAATGTAAACAGTTATCAATACCTTTAAAATTAGTCAGACTTAAGAACCAAATTGGGAAACTCATCTTTATGATTTTGTTTCTCTAGAACCACTCTTGGTACCAATGTCTTTACCGGGATTCTCTAGAGAAGCAAAACCTGTGAAGCTTATAGATGTATCTATGATGATCAGTCTGTATGAAGGAGATGGCTCACACAGATGTAACGGCGGCAAGTCCCAAGTCCATGTGTTCAGACGTCAGGCTGGAATCTTCTGAATGTTGTAGTTTAATGGCTGAGGAACCAAGAATGGCAAGCCAGACGGCAGTAAGTCAGGTTTGAGCAGGGAAGATGGCAGGCTGCTGACAATTCCCAGTATTGGCAGACAATAGACCAGACTTCTGGCTCAAGTCCAAAGAACCGGCAGTTGGTTGGTGAGCCAGATTCAGGGTTCAGACCCACCAGAGAGCCACCAAGCTTTGTCTGAATGTCCAATATATTGGAAGCAGACCATACCCTTGAGGAAACTTCCTTTGAACTTGTTGGCTGGTCATAGCAGGCCTCATTATGGGATTACTGTGTTTTAGCTGCAAAACCACTGAGAATCCAGGCCCAGTCAAGTTGACATAGTGGCACCTGCTAAAATGTCATCTTATTCTTGAGGAACGGATCTTGCCATATCCATTTCTGGTACTACCCAGTCGTGGCTCTGTGACTGAGTGAATAATTGATTGGATAAAGGAAGAGCCTTTATGAAATAAATTGTAGGGTCTATAGACTTAAACTTGAAGTCTTAACCCTTTGGCCAGAAAGGCAGCAGCAGCAGATGATGAAGTAAATTAGCTCTAAGGTAGAAATAGGTTGCCCCAAAAGACAGCTGCTCACTTGTATGTGCTTCATTAGCAGGGTGTATGTACTATATCGCATGGACTTCTCGTGTGGTGCTGTAGGATCAGCACTGGACTGCAAACTACTGGTCGGCAGTTCAAACCCACTAGCTGTTCCTTGGAAACCAGATATAGGGTCCCTGTGAGTCAGAATCAACTTGACAACACTTAACAACAGCAACAAATTATACTGAGAGAGAAATACAATAGAAAGGAAACAGAACAAAATAAAGCAAGCATAAAAGGAAAAAAGAATCTGTGGAAAAATTCCATTATCTTTCTATTCCATTTTTCCTTGTACTTTTTTAATCACCCTGGTGCAAACAAACAAAAAAGAAAAGATATGCAAAAATAAATGATCCATACCATCTGGAAGTAAGAGCTTTGCTACATTGCTAAATCCTTGACCTTCATACCTCATTTTGGTGGTTCTCCTCATCCTGGCCTGAATGGGAGAACTCACAGTTTGTGGTGTTACCCAAACACATTTTCATGCAACAGAAAAGGTGACTGTGTTACTCAAGACTTCAGTGCTTCGTGGAGTCACAGCGAGTGGTAAGAAAGGAGACCAGAGCAGCTGCTCATCAGTCTCTTGTTTCTCAGGCCTGTGTATGTTCAGCCATTCATCCACTGCATGTTAGACCACTTTACTGAAATTACTTATCTACAGAACGCTAAAGAGAGTTCACCTGTATGCAAAACAGAAACTTGACAACAGTGAATGAAAGTTGGTGTTTTTTTGTTTGTTTGTTTTAAAGGAAGAAAGGAAGCCACTTTTGAAATAAGTGTCCTTATGCTTTAATGCCACTGGAATGAGGGTTTCCTGAGAATTGGTATGGGTTGATCCAGCCTCCTTATGTTTCTGGAAGACACTTCACACTGCCATCTTTAATCAGAGTGCTTCACGGGGCTGCTTCCTTCCTCTTCATTCTGTTCACTTTGCATTTATTCACCTGACTCTGGAGAGTTTTTGTTTTGTTTTGCTTCTACCACCTGTTTTTTACAATAATTGAACAGGTTATAAGGAAAATCATTTAAAGGACAAAAAGCCAAAGTTTCTATTATATATGTTAAGTATTTTGGTGTTGTTTTTGTTAGGGATCTTTGATTTGATTCTGACTCATTAGTGACCCTATGGACAACAGGTATGGTATGGGAAAATACATGTGTTGAGAATACATTTTTATTAAATCTTCGTAGGAATTAAAGATGTGCTTTATGCCTAATTTAACAGATACTTTCAAGGCTTTAAAAGTATCAGTTATATTAGATACAAGAGTCAAGCGTAATGTGTGGCCTTTTATACAGGAGATACTAAATGTGTGTGTACTGAATTTGAGGGTTGTTGTTGTTAAGTGCCAGTGAATTGGTTCTGACTCAACAACCTGTATAGGAGTCCTGGTGTGGTGCTGTAGGATAACCACAAGATCAGCAGTTCAAATCCACCAACTGCTCCTTGGCAAACCTATACAGGATCAGTATGAGTTGGAACAGACTTGCAGGTGCTTAACAACAGCAAAAACAAATAACATATAGGGTTTCTGAGGAGCAGTTGGTGTTTTGAACCACCAACCTTGCACTTAGCAGTCCAGTGCTTATCTTACAGTGCCACATCAGAGCGAAAGGGTAAATTCTTTATCCCTATTAGGCAGGCACATAATTAACTTTCTCTTTGGAACATCTGCAAGCCCTGGTTTTTTGTTTTGTTTTTCATTTAAAAGAATATAGTGGGATTTACTTTACATCTTGATTTACCTCAAATATATGTGTATGAAAACCAACCAAAAATTAAAGAAGCCTAGCTATGAGTAGGTATAATACTTGTTAAATTTGCATGTGATAATAAAAAAATAGATGAAAAGATATGTAATCCCTTGTGTTAGCTCTCCATATGAGATAAAACTGGTAACGCCTTAGCTTGAAAATTGGGTCCTAAAAACACTAATATAATTTTCTTATATTCTTGTCCATTCATACCATCTGCATATTCTGTATTTATTTGTTACCAGATCATACTGAAATTTTCACTTTGCCTTTTTCCCATTCCATACTCATCATGTGATGACAGTCGCTTGTATAGTGGGTTAATCCAGTTTCGAGGTTTGCTGCTATGTGCATTGACTAATATAATGCCCTATTGTTGTTAAGTGCCCTCAGATCTGTTCTCATAGCCACCCTGTATAGAGTTTCTGAGTCTGTAAATCTTTGTGGGATCAGAAAGCCTCACCTTTATCCCTTGGAGTAACTGGTGGATTTGAACTGCCGACCTTGTGGTTCACAGTCCAGTGCTTATCCTACAAAGCCTCCATACCACCACCCCTCCAGCGCCCTATTTGTTGTTGTGCTGTGTAGTCAGTTCTGACTCACAGTGACCCTGTATAGGGGTTCCAAGGAACGACTAGTGGGTTTGAACTGCCTACCTTGTGGTTAACAGGGTTGCTGTGAATCAGCACCTACGCAATGGCACTTAACAGAATGGCGAGTGTAAACTAACTCTAAATTGCTCTCTACTAAACTCCTTATTCCGTGAAGCCTACCCAGACTATTGCCGGGTACTCCCATGCTTTATAGCCCCTCTGTTCAACACATGTCTGTCTGTACTCATCATCATCTGTTGGAATGGTATGATGATGATTTATGTACATGTAAATCTACCCAACAGAACTAGTATCATATAGCAGGAGAGACCATCTTACTCATCTTTGCATTTTAGGGCCTGCAATTAACACACACTCAGTAAATATATATGGCAGCTGCAAAAAGTTTGGGGGGAAATGGAGCTGAAACATAAAGGAATTTTCCCCACAAACCTTTTGAAGCCCCCTCATATGTTGAATTGCATCAATCAAGATGGCGGATCTGGTAGATGTGGAGTGAGGAGCTCCATCAATAACAACACGGAATACTGGGCCAAGCAGGCTCAGGGGATGGTGCTGGAACTCTAAGACACATATAAAGGAATATTTGGAGGGTTGGAGGGTTTACAGCTAGGGGAATTTGTAGAAGAATCAAGAAATCCATTGTTTTCTAATTCAAGACACTCAGCTATTCCCAGAGCCGCCATCTTGGGAGAGAACATCTTGATTATATCAGGTTTATATTGAAATGTAAAGTGACAATTTAGACATAAAACCAAACGGCCACCACCCGTCTGCCTGTCGTGCTGTGGTGGCTTGAGTTGCTGTGCTTCCGAGGGCTGTGTCACCAGTATGTTAAATAACCAATAGGGTCACCCATGGTGGACAAGTTTCAGATGAGCTTCCAGAAAAAGACTAGGAAGAAAGAATAACAAATTACTTCTGAATTGTTAGTTATTGAAAACCTTATGAATAGCAGAGAAACACTGTCAGATACAGGGCTGTAAAATGAGCCCCTCAGGTTGGAAGGCATTCAAAATGCGACTGGGGAAGAGCTGCCTCCTCAACATAGAGTTAACCGTGATGACGTGAATGGAGTTGAGCTCGTGGGAGAAAGGCCCACAGAACCTTCATCTGCTGATGGGACACAACAATGAAGAGAAACAGCTGTAAACATCCATTGGAAATTGGAACATGGAATATATGAAGTATGAATCTGGGAAAATTGGAAGTTGTCAGAAATGAAATGGAATGCATAAACATCGATATCTTAGGCATTAGTGAGCTGAAATGGACTGGCATTGGCCATTTTGAATCTGACAACCACATGGTTTACTATGCCAGGAATGACAAATTGAAAAGGAATGGTGTTGCATTTATCGTCAAAAAGAACATATCCAGATCAGTCGTGAGGTGCAATGCTGTAAGTGATAGGATAATATCTATGCACCTACAGGGAAGCCCAGTTAATACCAGTATTATTCAACTTTATGTACAACCACTAAAGCCAGTGAGGATGAAATAGAATTGTACCAAGTTCTTCAATCTGAAATTGATCAAACATGTAATCAAGAGGTATTGCTCATTACTGGTGATTGGAATGCAAAGGTTGGGAGCAAAGAGGAAGGACCGTAGTTGGAAAATGATGCTGGAGAATGCATGATAGACTTCTGCAAAACCAATGATTTATTTCAAATACCTTCTTTAGACAGCATAACAGATGACTATACACATGAACCTAGCCAGATGGAACACATAGAAATCAAATTGACTGCATCTGTGGAAAGAGAAGATGGAAAAGCTCCATATCATTAGTGAAAACAAGGCCAGGGGCAAACTGTGGAACAGGCCATCAATTACTCATATGCAAATTCAAACTGAAACTGAAGAAAATGAAAAGAAGTCCATGAGAGCCAAAATATGACCTTGAGTTTATACCACCTTAATTTAGAGATCATCTGAAGAACAGATTTGATTCATTAAATACTAAAGACTGAAGACCAGAAGAGTTATAGGATGACATCAAGAACATCATATGTGAAGAGAGCGAAGTCATTAAGAAGACAGGAAAGAAGGAAAAGGTCAAAATGTATGTCAGAAGAGACAC
>NW_006408558.1:4896900-4912675 GCF_000296735.1 Chrysochloris asiatica | reverse complement strand
ACATATTGTCAGGAGGGAACAGTCGCTGGAGGTGGATATCATGCTTAGTAAGATGGAGGGTCAGAGGAAAAGAGGAAGTCCCCCAACAAGATGGATTGGCCAGGTGGCGGCATTGATGGACTCAAGTGTGTCAGTGGTAGTGAGGTTGGCCCAGGATCGGACATTGTTCAGCTTTGCATGGGGTCATTATGAGTCCGTTCCGACTCAATGGCACCTGACAACAACATATATTGAATGATATGATGACTTTCCATTTAGTTTAGGAGCTGTTCGTGACTGTATGTCTTATATATTGAAATATCATTATATCTGTGCTGTGCCTATAGTTTTGGGAGAGTTTTCAGATGGCTGTTATATGTATTTCTCATGAATCATACTTCTATGAAGATGTACTGGGTGGTGGGACAATATCCATTTAGTCGTGACCTTTCAGTTACTTGCTCTGCTAAAATACCTTAGTAATAGTTTCTTTAGGGCAAATGGGCTCATTGATTATTGAAACTGTAGATTACATAGGCTTTTAGCTTCTCCCTTTTTCTTCCTGCTTCTTGACTTTAACTGCTTCTATAATCTCCATCTGAGATGTCAGCAGTGGATGGTCAAGAAGGAGAAATTGAAATCAGACAGTTTGTCTTGTATTTAGTTCTGTGGCCTCCCTGGTAAAGAAAAGACATTAAAGTTGTTGACCAGTAAGAGATATGGGGAGGTCTGTGGATTTTATTTACCTAAGCTCTCTGGTCCTCTCTGTTATAAAGAATTTAAAGTAGCTTGTCCCTCTTTAAGGAATCCTGGTAGTGCAGTGGTTAAGCACTTGGGTGCTAACAGAAAGATTAGTGGTTTGAAGACACCAGCTGTTCCATGGGAGAAAAACATAGTAAGTTTCCATATAGATTTTAAAAACAACTGTTCACACAGTGTAAATAGGACTGAGTAGAACTGCAAACCTTCATAGAGCAGACTGACACATTTCTCTTGCAGAGCTACTAGAAGGTTTGAACTGCTGACCTTTTGTTAACATTTGAGAGCTTAACCCCTGTGCCACCAGAACTTTCCATAAAGAATACAGCCGAGGACAATTCTACTCTGTCTTATAGGGTTGCTGTGACAATCGATTTAGATTTATCTCCTAATAAGAGACTTGTTGATAGCGTGCCTGTTGTTAAGTGCCCTTGAGTTGTTTCTGACTCACAGCAAAACCTGTGAAGGGTTTCCAAGGTGTGGCTGGTAGCTTCTCAACCACCCACCTTGCAGTTAGCAGTCCAATGCTCATCCTACAGCGCCACACAACTGTTAGCCAATTTTAAGACATCAATTATAGTTTTATCCAGAGAGGGCAAATTAATGAATCGAAACTACAAATACTTTTTATTAAGAACTTTTCCTATACTCAGATTATGAATAAAGCAAATGATCTATTTTAAATTTATATTATTTTGTATAACATAGTGGAGAAATCATGGCCATTAATGTTCATTTTGCTACACCACATTTATTTTTCTTGAATTCAAATTTATAGTTTTACTTAAGAATTATGTTTAATATTTTTATGTTACATGTTATTGTAAGATTAATCACTAACACTGGTGTTTTAACTCATCCATTTGTTTTAGGTTTGGAAATCTTTGGTCAATACAACACATTAGCTTCCTGCTGTCCTTGAGTTTTTAATATTTCCGTCTAGTTAAATGACCTTATATTCTAATCAAATAGTACGTTTAGCAAAATTAATTTATCTGCTGAAAGATAGTAGATATCTGTCCAGGACTTTTACTGTACAGTAATTTATAAACATTGTGGCATGTTTGGCATGGCATGAGTTTTGTTTTAATGCCTTATAGTTTCCAAATAACAGCAAGCTCTGTATTTGTTGTGTTTAGATTTCATTAAAGCAACCCAGAATTTCCAAACTGAACTCAAATGTAGTCTTAAGAACAAAACAAAAAGTTTTCCTTGTTGTTTTTGTTAAATGCTATCAAATTTGGTTCTAACTCATAGCAATTCTGTATAGGGTTTCCAAGGAGTGACTATTAGGTTTCAACTGTCAACCTTGAAGTTTAAATGGACCTTGTAGTTCAGTGCTTTACCCCACGGCACCACACCAGTACTCCAGGGCTTATATGTTCTAGACTAATAGCAAAATATGTAAATGATCCTATGCTGTTATATAAAAAATGCCCCCTCCACACACACACAAGCCCACACACATACCCTTTGAATAGAAGGAGCCAGTAGGTGGTTTATTTTGAGCAAGGAAATGGAAAGGAAAAATCCTTCATTTTTGCCATTCACATATAGTTTGGGGGCTATTTCGGTGTGTGGTTTGTTCTGTTAGCATCCAGTTTCTTGCCATTTATTTATAATCACCATCCATGTGCTTAGTTCTTAACCTCGAATTCAAGAACTGATTTCAAGGGTTCAGTGGTGATGGTGGTGGTGGTGTGCTTTGGTGTCGGTTCTGACTCATAGTAACCCTGTACAGGGTTTCCGAGGCTATAAATCTTTATGGGAGCATAAAGCCTCATCTTTCTCCCATGGAACTGCTGCTAGTTTTGAACTGCTGACCTTGAGGTTAGCAGCCTCAGTTGTAACCACTACACTACCAGAGCTCCTTAAGAGTGCAGTGGAACCCCTAAAAAGTGGAACCAAAATTTTGTGCCTGTGTGAAAACTGAAGAGGAGAAGCCTTTCATCAAATAAAAAGTATCTCCAGCTTGAATAGGAGCCTACTTCAGAGAGCTGGGAAAGACACTCTGGAGGGGAAGGTTTGTTGGATGGGATTTCCCGGACCGGCTGGGTGAATGGCTTGAGCATTTGTGAGAAGGCAGAAAATGGAAATACTGCTGCACGTAGGTGCACTTTCAGGCTCCACCCCCTATTCTAAACTGCAGCTTCTAGAATGTGCATCTGAGCATGTGCAAAGATGATGCTACGTTCTGGCCTCTCTAATGAAAAACTTGGAGCTCTGTCTTGGTGCATTTGTTCCTGTAATACTCACGTGTGCCCTTGGCTGTGCTTCACTTGAATGTCCAGCCCTGCCCTAGAAGCCTAAGACATGCTTTCCTTGAACTCAACAACCTAGTAGGAAAATTGACCTAGGGCAGCTCTCTTCTACTGACCATAGATCGGCAGGCAGTTCAAACCCTCCCAACAGCACCACGGAAGAAAGGCCTCATGATCTACTTCATGATGATTCTAGTGAAGAAAACCCTGTGGAGCCGTTCTACTTTGTGAAACGTGGGGTTGCCTTGAGTCAGAATTGTCTTGACAAGAATAGGCTTTGATTCTACTACGGAACTTCCTACTACAGAGCTTCAAGGAGCTCTGGTAGCGTAGTGGTTACGAATCGGGCTGCTAACCTCAGGGTCAGCAGTTCGAAACTACCAGCTGTTCCACAGGAGAAAGATGAGGCTTTCTGCTTACGTAAAGATTAACAGCCTCGGAAACACTGTACAGGGTGGCTATGAGTCGGAACCAACACCACGGCACACAACCAACCAACTGAGCTTTAATTGTAATGTTAAGTGGTTATGCTTAAGCCTTATGATTATATATACCAAAGAACCCAGGATTCATAATTAGGCAGATTTAGTCTCAGAACACAATCCTGGTGTGGCACTATAGGATAAACACTGGAATGTTTGTTAACTGCAAGGCTGGTGATTCAAACCCACCAACCTCTACTCAGAATCCCTGTGTGGTAGGGTCGCTATGAGTTGGAACCAACTTGATGGCACTTAAAAACAACGACAATCTCAGGACAGAGTCCCTGGGTGGCACGTGTAGTTATGTGCTCAGCTACTAACTAAAAGGTCCGAGGTTCAAGTTACCTATAAGTACCTCAGAAGAAAGTCCTGATGATCTCCGTCTGAAAAACCAGCCATTAAAAACCTTGGAACACAGTGCTCGACTTGATGGGCACTGGGACTCATCAGTAAAGAACATCATCCTTTTTTGTTGCCCTCAGTTTGCCTGCTCACAGCCACTTGCCTTTCCATGAAGAAGGTTATTCTGTGCTTACCTTCATAGGTATGTTTTTTAGGATTTCCCTAAGCTGTCTTGTGGAGAACCATTTCTCATGTAGAAAATGTTAGATACCTGTGTCTTTTTGTAGAAAACAATGGGAAGTGCCTTGTTTAATAATCTATTTAAGTGGTCACCAACGGAGTATACAGAGATCTCCCCTGTGGGCCTAACTGTGGCTATCAATTCTAATTTCCAAATTACCAGAGCATGCTTGGGGATCCAGTGTAGAAATATAAATGTCCACACCATCTCTGGTTAACCACAGATGCTCTAATCCACTTGGTGTACTATAAACCTTCTGAACTTGTCAACCACTATTCTCAGCAAGTTTTCCTTTTTTATTTTTTTACTTTTGTCATCATCCTAAGTTATTAACTATTGCTCAGAAAATACAGTGACACATAGCTAGTGATTCCCAAAAGAGATGGTAGTTTTCCAGGGAGAAGAGAAAAATATGGGGCCAAAATGTGTGTCATGATGATGAGAGAAAAGGGCGTAACAAATCCTTTATAAAGAAAGTGATGCCAGTTGAATATCTGGAGCTTCATCTCTCTGTGGAAACCAATGTTGTCAAGTAAGTTCTGACTCATAGCCACCCGTTAGGAAAGAGTAGATCTGTTCCATAGCTGTAATCCTTATGGAAAGCAGTCCTAGTGGCGCAGTGTTAACAGAAAGGTCAGCAGTTCAAAACCACTAGTAGCTTCGCAGAAGAATGTGGCAGTATGCTCTGTAAATATTTGCAGGCTTGAAAGCCTATGTGGCAGTTCTATTCTGTTCTATTGAGTCACCGTGAGTCAAAATTAACTCCGTGGGAACAGTGTTTTGTTTAGTTTATTTTAAATGTTTTGATTGCTTATCAAACATTAATATATATATATATATATATATATATATAGAGAGAGAGAGAGAGAGAGAGAGAGAGAGAGACAGAGAGAGAGAGAGAGAGAATCCTGGTGTGGTATAAGCATGGTGGTTCAAACCCACTAGCCCCTCCTTGGGAAACCCTATACAGGGTTGCTATGAGTCAGAACCACTGACTCAATGATACTTAACAACAACCTGGTGTGGCGCTGTGGTTAATGCACCAGACTTGCCAAGCCGTTTGAACTGCAAGGTTGGCAGTTCAAGCTCACCAGCCGCTCCTCGGAAACCCTGTACAGGATCGCTACGGGTCGGAACCGACTAAACAGCACTTAACAACAACAACAATACATATATATTGTTGCATATGTATATATGTATATGTTGTTGAGTGCCATTGAGTTGGTTGCAACTTAAAGAAACCTTGTTTAGGACTTCTAAGGAGTGGCTGGTGGGTTTGAACCATCAACCTGAAGTTAGCAGTCCAGTGTTTATCTTACAGCATCACATCAGGACTCCAGTTGCACATATATATGTATATATATATATATTGTTAAGGAGCTCTGGTAGTGTAGTGGTTAAGAATCGGGCTGTGAACCTTAAGGTCAGCAGTTCGAAACTACCAGCTGTTCTATGGGAGAAAAATGAGGCTTTCTGCTCCGTAAAGATTTACAGCCTCGGAAACTCTGTACAGAGTCTTTATGGGTTGGAATTGATTCAACAGCACTTAACAACAACAACATATGATGTTGTTAACTACCATTGAGTCGGTTCTGGCCCACAGTGACCCTGTATAAGATTTTTGAACAGCTGCTGGTGGACTTGAACTGCCGACCTTGTGGTTAGCAGTCCAGTGCTGATCCTACCGCGCCATACCAGGACTCCTGTGAAAGGCTACCATAGGTGTTGCCACTTCATCACTTAGTTAGAGGAAATCCTCATATTAGCTCTCACGTGGATAATGGAATTTTCATGCTCTTCTATACCTCGAATTTTAATTTGAGGTATAGAACAGAAGGGTGGGCAATGAAGTTATTGGTTCATAGAAAAGTTGAGGGATGGTATGGTCTACATATTTTTCAGAAAGTAAAGTTCATTTCAGGTATTCCTCAGCTCTTGTTGTTGATAAGTGCCAAAGAGTTGGTTCCGACTCATAGTGACCCTTTTTCTGGATTTCCAAGGAGCTGCTGTTGTTGTTATGTGCCGTGGAGTAGGTTCCAACTCATAGTGACCCAGTACAGGGTTTCTGAGGCTGTAAATCTTTACAGGAGCAAAAAACTTCATCTTTCTCTCACGGAACAGCTGGTAGTTTCGAACTGCTGACCTTGCGGTTCACAGCCCGATTCGTAACCACTACGCTACCAGAGCTCCTTAAGGAGCTGCTAGCATCTGTTTATTTCTGATCTGCTAAATTGTTTGCTGTTTTTAGACCTAATAAGCATCTGTTCTTTTCCCTAGCTCACTTTTGGCCTACTACAAAAATAATCCACATGAAAATGATAAAGCTTTCAACATATAAGTCAAAAAATTCTTTGATGTCATTTAGTAATAAATAATGATCATACCCTAAAGCAGGAACATAAGATTAAAAACTATATATTGTTACAAAGAACGTTAGTGGCCTGTGTTGCTGCAGAAGTCTCAAATAGATTATAATGAGCAAAATGGACCAGTGGGTAATAAGTGATTTTTAGCATCAGAGGATGCTGCATGTGGGCTAGAAGGAATCAAACTGATTGTTTAGGGGAATGTTGAATGTTCTCCAATTATGTGGTAATTTGGGAAAACTATTGTGATTCATTTTGCATCATGTGTTATTGTGTGTTTTAAGAAATCATTCTGGAAGGCTTGCTACATATAAAGTATTGTTTAATTAGAGAAAATATTGGGCGTAAATTTGTTTCTGTATATGACAGCAAGTAAATAATCTTCATAGTACATGTTAAAATTGATTTAACAAACAAGTTTTATATTAAATTTTATCATATTTTATAATGTAGAATAGCAGTTTAATATTGATTAGATGAAATTTCAAACTTTAATCTTTTCATTAACTAACTACTACATTTTCAGACTTCATGGTTCCCATTTCAAAAGATCCTTGTTAAATGTTTTTGTTCCTCTATGAGTCCTGGTGTGGTGCTGGGGGTTAATACACTGGACTGCAAGGTTGTGTTGAACTACAAGGTCAGAGACATCAGCTGCTCCTGGAAATTCTATACAGGGTCACTAGGAGCTGAAACTGACTTGATGGCACTTAACAACAACAGTAAAATGTTGCCATTGTTGGGTGCCATCAAGTTGGTTTCGAGTCATAGTGAGTGATCCTATGTGCAACATCCTCACAATTAATTATTGCTGCATTTGAGCAAAACAGGGTCCAGAAATCAGGACTAAACAGGGGCCACATGTTGACTGAAATTCTGAGGAATGTTGAAGCCTGCTCGCCTTCTTGCTTGAGCAAATGTCAAGATGTTCAGGACATGCCCAGGGCGCATAGCTGAGCCGCCACATCCTGGGACATCCCATTAAGAAAGACCACCCACAAAAATGCTGTATTTTATGGGACTTGCCATTAAGGAAGACCACCCATAAAAATTCTGTATTTTCACTTCCTTGTGAGATATTTTACAGGTTGGACTGGTTTACCTAGTGCCCTAGGCATAACTTTAAAGGACAGAACTTCTACTGGGGCAAAGCAGAATGCCCACCCCTGGGAGGAGTCTGAATTAGGGTCCTCAAAAATTCACACAAAGTTGACATCCCACAATAAGTTCTGTCTGCCCCTACCGGAGACCTTTGCAGTAGAATCCAACTTGAAGAAATGGTTCACATTCACCCAATCAGCATGGCCTCTCCTAAATGGGCCATTTTCTGGAAATCCCCCACTGACCCTATAAATAAACATGATATTTTTTGCCTACCCAAAACCTTTTAAGTCCCAGCAAAGTCTTAGTTCTGAGAGCTGTGTTGGGGTGGGGGTTGTTTAAGCCTTGCATTAAGCCCTCCCCACCTCTTTCCTATAATAAACCTTTGCTTGTGTGTCTACTGCCTCACCTGATTATTCTGAAGGCTATAGCCCTCAGAGATGGGTTGGCACCCTCTCTAACGATTGTTGCAAGCACTATCATACTATCTCATGTGGGTCTTCTAATTTTCCCTGACCCTCTACTTTATCAAGCATGATGCCTTTCTCCGGGGCCTGGTCCCTCCTGGTAACATCACCCTTAGACTGTCTTACCCTGCTCGATTCTAAGGAATGTCAAAGAGAAATTGGAGCGTCTGTTAAAGTTAAAGACTTTCTTGAAGGAACAAAACAAGGCAGGATCTGAGCAGTACCTTGTAAGGATTCACCCAAGTATTGTGACAAAAAGAAATTTTCACAGAGCTTAAATACAGAGGATCCAGGAACTTACAAGAAGAAAATTCTGATTGGTTGACATTTACAGAATCTTGCTTTAGCAGACAAAGGCAGTGAGTGGTAAGACCGCTTAAACATTATTTTGCTAATCATAAACTTTGAGTCATTTAGTAGCTTATTCCATGGGCATTTCCAGAGTCAGCAGCCTGAAACAATGCTCTTTCTTGCAGCATGCTATGAGGAAAGAGGAAGGAAGGAAAGAGGATTTATTTAACAGTCTGCTCAGAATAAGCAGAAAATAGAAGAAGAAAACTTGAGTCCTGCCTGGAGTTTTAGCAGAAGCCTCTCTGTATACTAAGAACATAGTTTTTTTTTTTTGAGCTTCTTCAGAGGAGCTCTACTTCTCCAAGACAGATTTGCTCCTTCGTCTGACAGTCCATGGTCTGTTCAGTATTCTTCACCGTCACCATAAGGCAAGTATGCCAGGTCTTCTTAAGTCTTCCTTATTCATTATCCAGCTTCTGCATTTGCATGAAGCCTTTGAAAATACCATGGTTTCGGTTGTTGTTAAAGCCGTGGAGTCGGTTCTGACTCATAGTGACCCTGTATAAGGTTTCCAAGGATCAGCTGGTCAGCTTGAACCATCGACCTTGTAGTTCAAGTAGACCTTGCAGTCCAGAGCATTATCTCACAGCACTACACTAGAACTCTGCTTAGGTGGTTGTTGTTGTTGTTGTTGTTGTTAAGTGCTGTGGAGTCAGTTCCGACACATAGCAACCCTGTATAGGGATTCCAAGGCTATAAATCTTTACGGAAGCAGAAAGCCTCATCTTTCTCCCTTGGAGCAGCTGGTAGTTTTAAACTTCTGACCTTGAGGTTAGCAGCCCGACTCATAACCACTATGCTACCAGAGCTCCTTATTCCTCAAGTAACTTCATTGCTTATTTAGCATTTTAAATATGTCTTTTGCAGCAGATTTGCCCACTGTAATAGGTCATCTAATTTCTGCACCTTCCTGAGTATTGATTATGGCACGAGGTAAAATGAAATCCTTAACAATTTCAGTCTTTTTTCTGTTTAACGTGATGTTTCTTATTGGGTGTAAAGATTTTTGGATTCTTTATATTGAAGTGCTATCCATACTGAACATGTAGTCTTTGACCTTTGTCAGTAAGTGCTTCAAATCTTCTTCTCTGTGAGCAAGCAAGGTATATCATCTTCCTTCAATCCTGTTGCCAAGTTGTTCTTCATATGGTCCAACTTCTCGGCATACAGATTGAACAAACATGGTTAAAGGATAGAACCTTTCCTGATTTTAAACCATACAGTATTCACTTGCTCTGTTCGAATGACAGGTTCCACATGAGCACAACAGGAGTGTTCTGGAATTCCCGTTCTTCAAAATGTTTTCCATAGTTTGTGATGATCCACACAGTTGAATGCCTTGCATAGTCAATAAAACAGAAGCAAACATCTTTCTGGGTATTCTTTGCTTGTTACCAAGATTCCTCTGACATCAGCAATGGAAGGTTGATATTCAGAAGCAAGATATCAACAGGGTTGGTTGCTTTTGGAGGCTCTGAGTAGGAATCTGTTTCTTGCCTTCCTCTTGGTTTCTTGTGGTTGCATCACACCAGTTTCTGCTTTACTTTTCTTATGGCATTCCCCTCTCTTAACTGTGATTCAGCTGGTTTTCTTCAATAAACTCTCCTTAGAATGTGGCAAGCCTTTAGTTAATTTCCAGAGTTCTGAGAAAGTTGATTCTGACCATTTTTGCCTGTGTCCTCATTGCTTTTATGGAAGAGAAGTTTTTCTGAGGTACTCTGCTGTTCCTACTGACATCAATAAATATGATTTGCCTGGAAATGGCTGCCCCTTTACTAGTGAGGCCATTAGTGCGTGAGATTGAATCAGTTTCCTTACTTTATGTTTGAGTTCCATGGTAAAGGTGCCATCATCAATCACTTACGGTACCATCTGCCCTAGTAAAACTTTTTAGAAGGAGCTCATGCCATCAGTAGGTTATTGGCTACAGAAGATCACTATTAATTGAGTCAGTGGCCTTTCGAACACATATCATCAACATATAAACAGAGTTTTACAAAGAAAAATGTATACTTAATTAGGTGCTCAAAAATGCCTGGATACAAAACAAAATGTGTCTCACACACACACTGAATCTTTCCAGCAAACATTAATTCCTCCCCTGCCCCTCTCCCTTTTTTTAAAAATTGACTTTTTATTGAAAATAAAATTTAATACCGTTTTATTGTTTCTTCTTTAAGAGATAACTCAAGTTCTACAGTCTCCATCTTTCATGTTAAGTTACTGTTGCTCTGGATTCTTAAAAGTACTTTGTTTTCTTGGTGGATAAGCTTGCCTCTTCACTGTGCTGTGTTCAGTCATCTGCTTAGCCTTCAATTGCTTTATTGTTAAGTGCTGTTGGTTCTCAATCATAACAACACTATATAGGGTTTCCAAGGAGCGGCTGGTGACTTTGAACCACCTTCCTTGTGTTTCAGTTTGACCTTGCGGTCCAGTGCTGTATCCCACAGTGCTACGCTCGGACTCCTGTGCTTTAGCATTTATTAATCATAAAGGAGTTGTTCACTTTTGATACCACCTTTTCATTTTTACAAAATTTCATTTAAAAAAAAAACCCCGCAACCAAACTTGAAATTAATTGCTATATATTTAGAGTTTGTAAGAGCAGAGATATCAGCTTGAGGACTAAGGTGCGCCTGACCCAAGCCATGGTATTTTCAGTAACCTCATCTGGATGCGAAAGCTGGACAGTAAATAAGATCGTAGAAGAATTGATGCCTTTGAGTTGTGGTGTTGGAGGAGAATACTGAAAGTGGCATGGACTGGCAAAAGAACCAATAGATCTGTTTTGGAAGAAGTGCAGCCAGAGTGCTCCTTGGAGGCCAGGATGGCTAAGCTTCGTCTCTCCTACTTTGGACATATTGTCAGGAGGAAACAGTCACTGGAGAAGATGTCATGCTGGGTAAGGTGGAGGGTCAGAGAAAAAGAGGAAGACCCCTAACGAGATGGATCGGCCAGGTGGCATCATTGATGGACTCAAGTGTGGCAGCGGTGGTGAGGTTGGCCCAGGATTGGACATTGTTTCGTTCTGCTGTGCATGGGGTTGCTATGAGTCGGTTCCGACTCAATGGCATCTGACAACAACAACAATAAGCCCCAAGAAAATAATGACAATTTAGAAATACCCATCTCCAAGAATTAAAGAGTCCTTTTAAAATCTAAAGTGCGTTGTCTTATTGTTATGAAAGTCAATACCAATTTTAAAGTGCCTCAGTTTTTTTTATTATCAGCATTTCTGTTGCTCTACCTTTATGATGTTTTTGCTTTATTGTCTTTCTAACTAAATGGATCCATATTGTATTGACGTGTTCACAGAAGTAGAAGATTTGAGTCCGAATCACTTTAAACTAGTTGGTTCTTTTTTTCTTTTTTTTAAATTTGCATTATTGTCTTTTATTATCAGTACCTTTATAAATCATAACATTGAACATCTAGAAGTGAACATCTGAGAATCAACATCAACATGGTATACAGTACATATTACTAACAATAAGATGCAAAAAAGAAAAAGTCCAGAAGGTTGTAAATGCAGTTTGTAGTAAGTGGAACCCATCAGGAATCAGGGTCTATAGTAAATTGCTAATCTGGGATGAAGTGGAGGGATCTGCTGGCAGCTCTCCTACTGGCTGACTGGGAAAAGTCAGTCTATAAGGTGTTGGGAGGAAGATGGAAGGAAGAGGGCAACACACCAAAGCATGTGGGCCTCTGAACAGAGAAAGAGACAGAGATGGGAGGGAGAGAGACAGATAGAGACAGTAGAGAGAGATGGACAGGAGAGAGACAGAGGGACAGAGAGAGATAGTAGAGACAGACTGAGAAACAGGATCGAGATAAGAAGACAGAGAGACAGAGACAGACAGGAGAGTGAGAGACTGATATTTGTGCTCAGCAGCCTCTCCTCCCCAGCCCTACCTGTCCTGCCATAACAAGGCACCTGTGTTTTCTGTTACCTGCTACAGGGCAATCCCCTTCCTGGCCCTCATTCATTTCACCCTTCCTGCCCTGGGCCTTGGCCTCCCCAAATCTAATGACTTATGATTCTAAGGCATTCAGGGAGCCCTGCAGCAGAACAAGGACTACACCAGCACCCCAATGTCTGTAATAAAAGTGCTGATCGATTTCCCAAGTTAGCCTACACCTTCTGTGTGTGTTGGGGTGAGGAAGCCATATTACCCTTGTGCTCTGCAGAGAGAGCTCTTTGGAGAGGTCTGCCTGCCTCTGCTGAGCTGGAGAATCTTGTAGCTGGGCCAGGCTTGAGGTAGGGGTGGGGGTGGGGCTCACACCCCCTTCCCCCAGCTCAGCTTAGCTCTGGGGCAAACCAGTTGATTCTTGATCACTCCTTTCAAATCCACATATTTCTACAAAGGGAATGCCATATTTAAGTGATTGACCAGAGAGTAGCAGATTATAGAATATAGTTCTAAGCTTTCTAAAATTTTTTCAAATTCATTTCATGGAACTGACCTAGAATTTAAGAGAATAAAAATTTTGGTTTAAAGAACTGCTATACAATTTCACTCCCCAGCATTTGCTACTAAGATTTACACCCTCGGAAACCCTGTACAGGGTCGCTATGGGTCGGAATCGACTCGATGGCACATAACAACAACAACAACAACAATGGCCTCAACACTTGTATTGACATTTGGGTACCATATTTCTATAACCTTTGTGTCGTATTTTCCAGCCATGTACGAAGCTGTCACTGAAATAGACTACTTCAATGCAGACTTCTGAATGGGAAATAGCGAAGACACTCAATAGAAAACCTAATAATCCCTTCTAAGGGGAAGCGTTTGTATTTTGTTAGTGGATTGTTTTTTTTCTTTTTTCCAATTGATACAATGCCTACTCAAGAAAATAGAAAGCTTCAAAATATTTTATTTATGTTTGGACTAATTGAGCCATGGAATCCTGGTGTGGCGATGTGGGTTAATACTCTGGACTGAAAAGTCAGTTTGAACTTCTAGGTTGGCAGTTCAAGCTCACCAACCACTCCTCGGAAACCCTATGCAGAGTCGCTATGAGTCAGAACTGACTCTACGGGCACTTAACAACAACAACGACAATGGAGCCATAGGATAAGCACTGGATTGTAAACCACAAGCTCAGCAGTTCAAGCCCACCAGCTGCTCTGCAGCAGAAAGTTGAGGCTCTCTGCTCTCATGGAAAGATTTAAAGCTTTTGAAACTGAGCAACACTACAACTGAGCCACTTTAGTGCATTTTGATTCAATCTACATTATAAAGGTGCAATTGTATTTCATAGGGTACTCTGAGAGCCTTAATAGCTCCATCCAACTCTAATTCTGCCTCTTTATAACTGTATGACCTTAGGCAAGTCAGTTAACCCTTTGGGTCCTTGTACCTCGGAAAACCCTGTACAGGGTCGCTATGGGTCGGAACCGACTCTATGGCACTTAACAACAACAACAACCTTCATCTGTAAGTAGACTAATGGCAAGGGAATTTGATCTCTTAAGTTCCTTCCAGTTTTCTTGGTCTGTAATTTTAGTAAGTTATAAAAACTGCCAAATATATTTTCTTGCCTATTTAATAATCTAATTAATTGTCATTGAGTCAAGGAAGAGTATATAAGTAGTTACCAACTCAAAAACATGGTATTAAGTATAAAATTTCTGACTCATAGCAACACTGTGTAGGGATTCCAAGGCTGTAAATCTTTGTGGGAGCATCTTTCTCCCATGGAGTAGCTGGTAGCCTCAACCTGCCGGCCTTGTGATTCACAGTCCCATGCTTATCCTACAGAGCCTCCAAGCTCCCCAGAGTTTATTTGTTGTTGTTGTTAAGTGCCATCAAGTTGATTGTGACCCGTAACAAACCTGTGTAGGGTTTCTGAGAAGTGGCTGTGGGTTTGAACTGCTGACTTTGTGGTTATCAGTTCAGTGCTAATCCTAAAGTGCCACACCAGGACTCCAGAGACTACTTGTGGTGGTGGTGGTTATGTGCCATGGAGTCGGTTCCAACTCATAGTGACCCTTCAGAACAGTTGATAGTTTCGAACTGCTGACCTTGAGATTAGCAGCCCAATTCGTAACCACTATGCTACCAGAGCTCCTTAGACACTATATAAGGTTTACTAAATTAAAAAATATATGTTTCTAGAAAAGAAAACACTAAAAAAATTACTGGCCACTTCTTTAGTTTTGTAATGTATCACAGATGTGGTTACTCAGCTACAGCTTAATCAGGACCATAAAAGACACTTAAGATGTTGCAAAACTTCAGCATTAGAGACTGGGTTTTATAAAGTCAGCCTGAAACAGATTCAACCAATTTGTGGCTCTTCAGATGCTGCACTGATTCAGGTCTTCCCATGTGGCTAGTGCTTTTCTTTCTTTCTTATTAGGTGTCAGAATGTAGGAAAAAAGAGCAATCAGCTGTTTCTGTTATGATTAAAGGTAGAAGAAGCTTCCTTTCACAGTCTTTCTTTTTCAAAATAGGATGCCTTTATTACATCCAGATGGGACTAAGGAAGGCTGTATATTGTACGTTTCTTACTGCAGAAATGTATAATTGTATCTGGTAATGCGAAATACTTTGTGGGAATATAAACAGGATACAGATGTTGGCTGAGTTTATGTTTGAGACTACCAGGTTTCTGAGTACTCTGAGCTTTGAGCTAATAGTTTTATTGCTGAATGTTGAGATACATAGTATGCTTTCTTTGAAGTAGACTGGCAATTTCTTATGTTGCTCATTTAAATGTTCAATGAAAAAACAAAATGAATTTTTATCATTTTTTAAAATAGTTGATATTTTAAGAACACAAGTATTCAAACGGCTCATGAATGTGGAGTTTTTATTTAGGAATATAGAGTTTTAATTTCTTTTTTGAATGCCCTATTTAGACAGGAAAAGTTAGGTGAGTGGTGGTACTAAGTATAAATATTAAAGTACCTTGCACTCTTCAATTGATTTGCATCTTGTTTATCTTGAAAGAGATTTTAATTCCAAGCTTCTATAATTAGGTCCTAAGGAACCCTGGTAAATACTGGGTTACCTGTTGGGCTGCTAACTGCAAGGTCAGCTGTTCGAATCTACCAGCCACTCCTTGGGTGAAAGATGAGGCTTTCTACTCCCATAAAGATTTACAGCTTCAAAAACCCAATGTTGTTGTTAAGTGCCCTTGTTTCGGTTCTGATTCATAGCGACCCTGTATAGGGTTTCCAAGAAGCGCCTGGTGAATTTGAACCACTGACTTTGCTGTTCAAACCGACGTTGTGGTCTAGTGCATTATTCCACAGTGCCACACCAGGACTCCTATACAGGGTTCCTCTGAGTCAGAAATGACTCCATCACACATAACACTGCCACCACCATAATCGGAGTCCTGGTGTGGCCCTGCAGGGTCATGCACAGAACCACATGATCAGTTTCAACCACAAGGTGGTCAGTTCAAACCC
>NW_006408558.1:4891456-4895788 GCF_000296735.1 Chrysochloris asiatica | reverse complement strand
GATGGAGCAGCTGGGGACTTTGGACACAGAGAGGGAGAGGGGCTGTGTGCTGACGACTGGGGGGCAGGCTTGTAGTGTATACCCTTTTGTTGGTTGATAATGCGTGGAGGGGATTGTAACCATAGCAATGAAATGATACACGATAGAATGAGTGTAAAACTAATGTTCTCCCATGTAAACTATCACATATTTCACAACAAAGCATTTAAAAAAAAAAAAAAAATCATCCTATATGGAGAGTGAGAGTCCTTGTGAGGCGGTTCATGTTAATGCGCTGAACTGCAAAGTCAGTTTGACCCGCAAGGTGGAGGGTTCAAGCTCACCAGTTGCTTTGTCAGAAACCCTGTGCAGGGTCACTATGGGTCGGAACTGACTCGATGGCACTTAACAACAACAATATATGGAGTGAGAGTGTGGTCTTCAAATTATACTATAATTTGGCTAGAAAGATGAAAAGTTGAGATTTTCCTTACGGCAGATACCAGGTCATTGGAAACTGTATCTGTGAATAGCAAATCTGTAGTTTGTGGCACTCAAATGCATTGAGTCTTAATAAAATTAGAAAGCCCCGGTGGTGCAGTGGTTTAAATGCTTGGCTGGTAGCCTCAAGGTCATTGGAGGAAGATGTGGCAATATGCGTCCTTAAAGGTTGCAGGCTTGTGAGCCCTTTGGGACACCTCTACCCTGCCCTAATGGGTTTCTGTAAGTCAGAATTGACTCCACAGCAGTGGATTGGCTTGGGTTCTTCATAAAATTAGCTGCTGTTCAACTCAATTCAGCAAAAACCTACCAAACCTTTTTTAGCTATATAAGATACTATGTGTGAAACAATTAACAATAATTTCAAGCAGCCTTTCCTTTGCAGCAGTGATAGTGTTGTTAGATGCCATCGAGTCAGTTCTGTCTCGTGGCGACCCCTATGCACAACAGAACAAAATACTACCATACCGGGTCCTGGGCCAACCTCACAATTGCTGCTACACTTGAGCCCACTGATGCTGCCACTTTGCCAATCCATCTCATTGGGGGTCTTCCTCTTTTTCTCTGACCCTCCACTTTACGAAACATGATATCCTTCTCCTGTGACTGGTCCCTCCTGATAACATGTTCCAAAGTGTGAGAGACGAAGTCTGGCCATCCTGGCTTCCAAGGAACACTCTGGCTGTATTTCTTACAACACAGATCTATTTGTTCTTTTGGCAGTTCATGGTACTTTCAATATTTTCCTCCAACACCATAACTCAAATGTATCAGTTCTTCTATGGTCTTCCTTATTCACTGTCCAATTTTTACATGCATATAAAGTTATTGAAAATACCATGACTTGAGTCAGGCGCACCTTAGTCCTCATCATACATAGCATCTTTGCTCTTCAACACTTTAAAAAGGTCTTGTGCAGCACATTTGCCTAATGCAAAATGTCATTTAATTTCAGTGATAGCAGGGAAGGAAAATTGCAGTTATTAATGTAAAATGTAAGGAGCCCTGGTAGCTTAGTGGGTTATGAGTTGATCTGCTAACCACAAGGTCAGCAGTATGAACCCACCAGCAACTCCGCAGGAGAAAGATGAGGTTTTAGAGCCTCAGAAACTCAGTTCAGGGTCGTTATGATTTGTAACGGACTCCAAGGCACACAACTACCATCACTACCAATGGAGAATGTTTTAATTGCTGAGTAGAAGTACAGAGCCTCCAAGAAAGAAAACCTCAATTCATCACTGTCGCCAACAATGTTACAGAAAAGAGGTAAGAACTATGACTGAGACACATACGCAGTTGTGAATTTTAAGATTCCACCATGTGGCTATGGTTATTGTAGGTAAATCATTAATGACAAGCTCAGGCAAATTCCCCAGTTCTCCTTGGAAGTCTGAAGGCAAACTTCCCTTCCCATGGTTTGCCTCAGACTTGTGTATGCATGAGCCACATTGCTGGTTTAATGGTTAGGAAGAATTCAAATGACATCCAAACTTATGTCAAGACTCAGAATGGAGTTAGAGCTCTCATGTAGACAACCTTCCATAAACCAAGTGGTGTAGAATTTAAGCTCAAATACAAGGAGCAACCTGCCAGGTCTGTCTTCCTGTGGAGCCATGGTGGATTCAGACTGCTAACTAGCAGTCAATGATCCTTGTTTTTAAGATCTGAGATCTTAAAAGGACTTTTATAATTCTCTTATATACAATAAATTTGGGGGGTGGGAAGGGAATTACTCTTCCCTCCTAATACTTTTCCTTCTAATCTCAGTTTTTATTTTCTCTTTGAACAAAGTTTTTTTTTTTTTTTCTTCTTTCATGTCTATTTATTTGTTCAATTCTTTCATCATAGCTCCAGGGAAAACATTACACTAATGGTAATAATTTTTTCAGGAATGTTTCTGAGATGCTTTGTGCTGATTCTAACTCAGATTCTCCTTTGTTTGTTGTTTTCATATTCAGATTTCTCACTCCTGTGATGATAATGGTGGCTTTGTGAGGCTCTGAACATAAATGCCTGGGTGATTTGGACCCTGCGTATAAGAAAGTGTTTCTTCCCTCTTTTAAAAAGAAATTGAACTCATATTGGATGATGTATTGTCAAGAAATAATACAAGTGTATTTGTGTGGTCTTTGGAATTCACTTTCCCTATATCTTATACTAGATAGTATAAGGTATCATTTTATAATTCAGTTGTTTCAAGATGATATTAAGAGTAACAAGCTTTTCTTGTCACCATGATTGTTTTGAGCAATGATTAGTTTTTCGTATTCAGTTTTCTGTATTTTCTAAAATTTCAAGAATGAATGTGGATTGCTTTTATGAGAACGGAAAGCATTCATTTTTTTAAAAGAACGATGTATTTTCCAGTATTTTATGTTTATCAATTCTTCTGTCTTTTTCAGCCTCATCATGTGAGAAATATTGTCCATTCTGACATATTCTCAAGTAATACAATCTGTACTCATTTTAGCGAGAGTGAGGTTTACTTTATTCGATTTTGCAAAATTGGGCACAGAACCTAGTAGACATGGGCTGATGCACCGCATGGCCTGCCCGCAGTTTTTTCCCCTGTCTTGAAAAAGCCCCTCTTCTGGTTCCAGTTCCCCATTTGCAATTCTACCAGCACCTCCTGTTTTCCCTCCTTCCAGAGAAGCCAAAATGGTTGGCCCATGGTCTTAATGACTGGATTCTTATTTAAAGTGCCTAGTCCTAGAACAGATTTCTTTCCTCCCTTCCCCCAATTCATCCTGCTTACATATCCCTGAATGTAAATCAACAATATATGTCTGTCTGGTCTAGCAATCTCATAAGCCCTTGATATTTCTGAAGGTGGACCATCTTGAGAATTTCTCACAATAGGAGTTTATAAGTTTCAACTAAGAAGTCTCTCTGTAAAATTGAGTCCTGGTGTGAATCTGTAGGACAAGCACTCCACCACAAGATCAGTTTGAACTGCAAGGTTGGTGGTTCAAATTTACCAGTTGCTCCTTGGAAATCCTATACAGGATCACTATGGGTTGGAATCAACTCGTCGTCACTTAACAAGAACTCTGTAAGATAACTCCAACATCATTTAGACAGGGGTGGGGAGCATATAATTTGTTGAGTGTAAAACTCATGATCTTGTCTATTTACTTTCACTCAATTAACAGTAAAAAGTTAAATAAATAAATGATTCCTCCAGATTATGGAGCAATTGATATTTTGATCAGAATAAATTGGTTGAAAATCATTCATTGGTTTCCAAATGTACTTTTAAATACATACTAGATTTAAAAAATGAAAAGGAAGAATTGATATGACAGGCTACTGGGTTCTTTTATAAAATTTGCACCCCTCCTATTTCAAAATACAGAAGCACATTATATATTACTAATGCAGTTTGCCTGGGAAATTTTTGTTTATTCTTCAGAATTGGTGGAACCCATTGGTGGAGCCTTCTGATACCCATATAGTAGTTTATCTCTTTCTTCCCTGTTCACCACTGTAGTTGATACACACAACCAGTATTTACTGAAAATTAATTAAGGAAAGGGACTTTGTACAGACTTATGTTCTAAGTTCATTTCCTCCCACTTACTGCTTTTTAAATTGTAGAAGTATTATTTTAAAGTTCTCCAAGCCTTGGTGTTTTTATTCACAAAGTGAGAATGTATCAGTGAAAATATATTCCTTTCTCTTGTTACATACTCCACATGGATTGGCTGAGGTTGTATACAAATTGTTTACAGTCCAGGATTTGAAATGTGGGAGAGGTTCAAGGGGATCTACACAGAACCACTGGCTGTTTTGTTTTTTAATATTTTATTGTGAAATGAGTCAAGGTTTACAGAACAGTTCACCAGTTTTACA
>NW_006408558.1:4860403-4891356 GCF_000296735.1 Chrysochloris asiatica | reverse complement strand
CCTGTATCTCCTGCTACATTCATCTCTCCTCTGCTAACCTCTCTCTTGTTGTATATTGCCTGCCCTGTCACCATTTGTGGTGCTGTGGGTTAATACGCTAGACTGCAAGCTTGGTTTGAACTGCAAGGTCAGGCAGTTCAAGAATACCAGCTGCTTTTCAGAAATCCTATACAGGATTGCTATGAGTAGAAACCAACTCGATGGCACTTATCAACAACAACAACAAATCCTCTAGCCCATGAATAATTCCACCCCTCGCTTACCCCACCATAACCATCATAGACTGTTTGTTTTATCAAGAAACTTTTCTTAACTTTTTATTACACTGGTTTCATACAGTATTTGCCCTTTCTAACTGACTAATTTCACTCAGCATAATATCTTCCAGGTTCATGTTGTGAAGTGTTTCACAGATTAAGTGTTATTCTTAAACATTGTGTAGTATTCCTTTGTGTATATGTACCAAACTTTCTTTAACCATTCTTCTGTTGATGGGCATTTAGGCTGTTTCCATCTTTTTGATGTGTCTCTTGGAGACAGCATATTGAAGGCTCTGGTTTTATTCATTCTGTTCTCTCTGTCTCTTGACTGGTGCATTTAGTCCATTTACCTTCAGTGTAATTATTAATAGGTCTGAATCAACTGCTGTCATTTTGCTTTGTGTGTTTTTTGTGGTGTTGCTTGTTACTTTATTCCACATAATTTTTTGCACTGAGTTATTTTGATACTAACGTATATTAATTGTCTTTGCAATTACCCTGTGTCTTAGGCTGGGTTCACTAGAGAAGCAAATCCAGTGAAATATATATGTATATGTAGATATATAAAGAGGAATTTATATCAAGGAAATTGTTCACAGTTATAGAGGTATGAGAGTCCCAATCAGGGTCAGATGTACTGAGATGGGCATGCAGGTCCTGCATCCTGGTATTGTTGTATCTGTATTTAATTGATGATTGTATGTTGATGTGTTCTTAGGCTCTCACCAGCTGTCTCCTGCGGATGTAGTTAGAGAATGGAAGTGTGCACACCGTTCTCCGTTTGCCATTCATGCACCTTAGTTTAGGGTGGGTTTGCCTGCTGTCTTTCATTGAACAGGTGGTATAGGAGCTGATGATGGCTTTTGCCCAGTGGCTGGAGCTGAGTATTGTTATGGCTGGCCTATATGGGCACTGTCGCTGTCTCCTGTCAGGTGGGAAAGAAGATAGCCCCTCCGTCTCCCCACAGCTCCCCTCCACACACATGCAAGTAAACAAAACAGAACAACTAAACAAGGAACTAACAAATGAAGAAAGAAAATAATAAAGAGGAAAAAAGGAATCAAAATAGGAGCAACCAGAATAAAAGAATATAATAAGTGTAAAGACAAAATTAGGAAAGGAAGCTATAAAAGGAAAAAAGAAGAGAAATTTAAAAACACTTAAAAAATATGGAGAGGGAAGTTGAAAAGAGTAGAAAGTAGTACAGAAAGATCAAAAGGAAACAAAAGAAGAAGAGAAATGAGAAATAGAAGAAAAGCTAAAACTAAAACAGAGGAAGGATAAAATTCAAGAGACTCAAAAGAGAAGAAAGAATAGACATCTAAACAAAAGCAGCAAAACAACAAAAATAAAAGAACAAAAACAAAACACTACAAACCAGTGCAACCGTTGAACGTAGGCTAAAACTCTGGGGGGGCTCCTGCCAGCCAAGGAGCTCACAAGGTGAGTGTGGAGGGATGTGACAGAGGAAATCCTGGCCTAGACAAAGTTTCTGTAGGCCCAGGTGTTATCTGGAGTCCTGGTGTGGGCTAGACTGCAAGGTCGGCGTGAACCGTATGGTCAGTTCAAACTGACCTTGGTCTCTTGTATCTTTGTTGTAGAGGTTCCATGTAGTACATCTTTCTGGTTCACCATTTTGCTGGAATTGTCCTCAGAAGTAGTGGTGTGCTGTGGAATTGGTTCCAACTCATAGCGACACTGTATGGGGTTTCTGAAGCTGTAAATCTTGACCGGAGCAGAAAGCCTCATCTTTCTCCTGTGGAGCAGCTGGTGGATTCCACTGGTGACCATTGATTAGCTGCCCATCATGTCACCCACTATGCTCTCCTCAGAAGCAGCGCCTGTCTTTTCTGCCTACATTTCACTGGACATAGCAAATCATTGTCCACTGCAGAGTTTAGTGGGCTGGAATATATAATGGTCTCACAGGGAGGGAAACCAGAATATTGGCAAAAAAAACAAAAACAACCCAAAAAGTATATGTATATACACACACATTACATATTAGTCTCCTACAGAAATAATGAAAAACACCTATATCGTGGAGTGAAGTTTTAAATGAGTTACATGTCAGTGGTTTAGCATTGTACTTGATAAGTACTCCACCGCCAGCAGCAGCAATCAATGAGACAGTTACGGGTTTTTAGTCTTACAAACTGGGGAATCTTCTTTACGTCCCCAATTCCAGAAACACAGTTTGATGTTTTAAAAAATACTGCATCGATTTATATTCCAGGAAGTCCTGGTGTGGCACTATAGGGTAAGCACTGGAATGCTAACTGCTGCAAAGTTCAAACCCACCAATCACTCTTTGGAACTTGGCAGCATTTAACAACAGCAACAACAAGAGAAGAGCAGTGAAATAACTAGGCTGTTCTTTCTACTGTGTGTTGCCTAAACCATGAACAAACATTATCTTAGGTAAACCTCAATTTTGATAATAAGGCCATAGATCAGTGAATGTTAAATATCTTAAAGTAGGAATTAAAGACGTCCCAGTGTGGCACTTTAAGATAAGCACTGTAGCATAAACACTATAAAGGTGATGGTTCAAACTCACCAGTCACTCCCTGGAAACCCTCTCCAGGGTTGCTGTGTGTTAGAACTGACTCAAGGGCAGTTAGCAATTTCCATTGTATTCTTTAGTTATTCATATCATGTTTAAGAGAGACCAATAGGATTGTCTGAGTCAAAGGCTCAATCGAATTGAATCACCATTTTCCCATTAAATTCATCTACTTTTGATTCATTCTCTTCATTTTCCTGCTTTAATTGGGGGAATAAAGAGCAACTTAAAATGTATTGTGATACATTTTTTTCCACATATTTCTAGTGCATATTATGTAGTGTTTGAATCACAACAGAGTCTACTGTTACATTTGCTTTTGTTATTTTAAAATTAATAAAGTTGGTTTTTTGCTCTGTGTTCCTTTTTATAAATTTTAGCATCTGAGGTTCATATACTCAGTCAGTACCAACACAATCAGGATACAAGATTTGAGGTTTTACCCACTAATGTCTCTTTTGATTTCTTGGTTTTAACAGAGGAGAATCATAATTAAATGATAAAATAAATACAAAAAAATATATATCAGCTGAAAATAAATGTGTGTGTATGTGTGTGTTTATAATTGCAACTCAGCATTGTGATGTCAGTGTTAAGTAGGAGTCCAAGTGTGGCACTATAGGGTAAACATTGAACTGCTAACCGCAGGGTGAGAGATTTACGCCCACCAGTCTTTCCTCGAAAAACCTAGACAGTTGATATGAGTCAGAACCAACTCAATGACACTTAATAACAAGATTAAATGGAACAAGACTTGTTATTTTAGCTTCATAATGTAAAGTCTGGTTATTGATTCTGATGAAGTGACAATGGTAAAAGAACATTTAAATCCTTTCGCATTTCTTTGAAAATGAATTAGAATAGACATTTTGTCTCTACTTATTTTAGACAAAATACTGAAAATGTTCTTTGGACTTTAGAAGTGAATTTCTTGATCTAATTGAGTTATAGATCAAATGTGAATTCGAATCTATTCTAAATGTCTATCCTCCATTTGAGACAGAAGGATTAGAGATTTTCTCTTCTTTTGCTGCTTCGTCCACTTTCTAATGCTATTAATAGTAATCTATTACTAGGTTGATGAAAGTAAATGTAGGTGCTGGTAATTCACTTAATGACTGTTACAGTGGTCCTAATGACATAATCAATGAAATATGATTCTGGTCATGTTCTATGTTATCGAATATGACTTTGGGAATGTTGAAGGTGACCCCAGAAATGGGATCTGCTGAAACACAGACATTGCTTTTGTCACCATTTCTTAGAAATCTTGACAGGATTGACTCCAATGTAACCATATTGATAAATCGCTTGAGACATTCAGTCATCCATTCAACTGTAATATTAGTCCTTACGGCCTAAACACTGTGTAAAGAAATGGGGAAATAAAGTTAAACAAAATGTACAGCAATTGTGAGGATGGCACACAACTGGGATATGAATGAGTTGGAACTGACTTGACGGTGCCTAACAACAACAACAACAACAACAACAACAACAACAACAAACTCGTGTGGAGAGGAGGACTTGAGCACATATGCTGAAATTATCACACACAGGGAGTTGAGTGCTAATGGGCATGCAGAGTACCGTGTGCTATGGCAAAAAAATCAAAAGAAGCCACAAGACCTTTATCATTTATGGCCCTTTTCCTTCTGTCTTTATGAACTTCCATTTTTGTTGTTGTTTTTTAAGGAATTTTATAACTATTGTAATTGTTGTTTATAAGATCTTATATGAACCAACTACCTATGCCCCCAGTTGATTGTATATCATTACAGTCCCTACTTACATGTGAAACTTGCTTTAACATCTTATTAATTTAGCAATACTCATACTATTTGGAATTGTTTGACAATAGAATGACATGATGTATTCAGTAGATACGAAATCTCTACTTTTTATCACTTACTTGAAAAATGCACACATGCTACAACATGAATGACCCTTGGCAATATTATGCTAAGTAAAAGAAGTCACAGACGACTGCATAGTGTATGATTCTATTTTTATAAAGTGTCCAGAGCAGACAAATTCATAGAGACAGAAAGCCAATGGTGCTGGCTTAGGGCTGAGAGGGTTAGGTGGGTACAGAGAGAGTAGGGAGTAAATTGCTAATGAGTGAAGGGCGAATGAAAATATGCTAAAATTAGATTGTGGTGATAGTTACACAATTCTGGATATACTTCAAAAAAATTTAATTGCATATTTCAAATGCATGTATATATGGTATGTAAATTGTGGCTTCATAAAGTTATTTTTAAAACACTTAAATGCTTAGAAGAAGTGGTATGTTTTCTCTCTTTTGAAATACTTTTTTTCCTTTAGCATATATCTAACTTTAGCTGGAAACATAGCAATGCACAGTTCAGCATTTTAATCATACAACATGCATCATCTATATATATTTTTTATGACCCAGAGGGTCGCTTATGGGTTGGAACCAAGATTCGACGGCACTTAACAACAACAACACACTTCATAATAAACTCTAATCTGAGGAGGCTTTCTGATTGGTAACTGCCAATCTAAATGTAATTGCATCTGCATGCAAATATTAATATAGTTTATACACTTTCACACTCTAAGTAACTTTGTTAAACTGGTAGCGTACAAGTATAGATTCAAAACCATGTCATGTGTGATGATGAATTTGATGACAGCAGGGCGATAAAAATGAAACGTGAAAATTCTTTTAAAAAATGTGCCCATACACAGCACTGATTTTTTTTAAATGTTAAGTCTGTTTCCATTTAATTTGGTTTATTTCCCCTCTATTTTTTAAGTTCAGAAAAATAAATAAACATTGTGATGATTACCACTTTGTAAGAGAGGAGTTCCTTGTATAAGCACCAGATAGAATCGTTGGTTTACTGATCTGGTTGCCTGGTCACCACCTGTATTTTAAGCAGTCTACGTACATCAAACCTTTAAATTATAAATGTTATTATTGTTAAGTGCCATCGAGTCAGTTTCAACTCATAGGGACCCTGTATAGGGTTCCCAAGGAGAGGCTGGTGAGCTTGAACTGGCGACCTTGCGGTTCAAAGTGCCACTGTAGTTCAGAGCATTAGCCCACAGCGCCACACCAGGCCTCATAAATTATAAATGACCTTATATGAATGCAGCTTTAATGCTTTGTGGCTACCGTAGCTCCTGAACATGTGTATATTTACACATGCTCACAATTGGTGTGTGCACACAAGTCCACTCACACACTTACTTGCATATCAACTCTGCCTCATAACTGCCATTATTTCTATCAGCCACATTTTTAAGTTGGTGCTCTTTTTTCCTTTGGTTTACTTGGACTCCTCACATCACTTATAAGTTACCTCCATCAGAAAACACATTGTGGTAACAATCTAAAGATCCTACAGACTTTAAGAAATATGAACTTCTGGTGGGACTACCTATAAAGTATCTTGATTGTGACTTTTTTGTGTCTTTACTTTTATATTTATGTATTGTCACTTGTTCAAAAATTAAAACATGCCACAATATATGTGTGTTTGCCTGCTACACCCAAACTGAATTAGTTGAACAAATTATTAACTTTATCAAGTAGCAGTTATATTTTAAATCTCTTTGTCTGTTGACATGATCTTAACCTTGATTGCTATTTCAATGTCTGTCGATGTGATGTACCTAGCATTGGCCTAGATATCGTAACAATGACCCACTGCCATTGAGTCAATTCCAACCAAGAGTGACCTGATATATAGGGTTTCTGAGGCTGTAAATCTTGGACTAGTGAGTTTGAACTTCCAACCTTGTGGTTAGTAATCCAGTGTTTATCCTACAGAAACACAGGGCTTCTTGTTGTAGGAGAGAGGAAATAAACCAAAGTAAATGGAAACAGACTTAACATTAAAAAAAAAAAAAAAAAAAAATCAGTGCTATGTATGGACACATTTTTAAAATGAATTTTCACATTTCATATTTATCACCCAATTGTCATTAAATTAATCATCATACACGACATGGTTTTGAATCTATGCTTGTACACTACCCATTTGACAAAGTTACTCAGGATGTGAAAGTGTATAAACTATATTAATATTTGCATGCAGATGCAATTACATTTAGATTGGCAGTTACCAATCAGAAAACCTCCTCAGATTATAGTTTATTATGAAGTATGTTGTTGTTAAGTTTCAGTCCAGAGGAATAAAACATACTCCCTGCCCATGGAGCTTTTAGTCTAAGGGGATCTATTGCAAGGTCTGGTCCTGTTGCCTTTGAGCTGGTTCTGATTCATGACAACTCCTGTGCATCAAAGTAGAACTGTGTCCCCTAGGGTTTTTGATGGCTGTGTTTCACAAGTAGCTCTTCAGACCTTGTGCTTCTGAGTAGACTTAAACCTCGACCCTTTTGGTTAACAGCTGACTGCACTAACCTTTTACAAACCCAGGAACCCTGTTGCAAGGTGGTGATTGTTGTTGTTTACTGCCATTGAGTTGGTTCCAACTCCTTGCAACCCTGTGTAGGATTTCCGCGGAGCGCCTGATGGGTTTGAACGGCTGACCTTGCAGTTAGCAGTCCAGTGCTTATCCTACAGCACCACATCAGGACTCCTGTTGCAAGGTAGAAGTAAGTAAATACTGTCGTAACACCAGGAACAGATTACTGCGGAATCATAGAAGATGTCATCACTCCCTCAAGAGAACCTATAACTACATGCTGAGCCTTATAAATACAAGGAGGATGAAAGGTGGAGGAGAGAGTAGAGTTCTGTACCCAGAGTGCTAAATGAGAAGAAGGATAGGAGTAAAAACAACAAAACTAAGTACTTTGGTTCTTTAGGGTACATTTGTTGTTGTGTGCCATTGGATTGATCCCAAGTCCTAGAGATGCTCGAGGACTAGTGGAACTGCCCCACTGAGTTTCCTAGGCTGTAGCTGACCAGCTCTTTTTTCCCTCAGAGCCACTGGTGAGTTTGAGCTGCCAGCCTTTCATTTAGCAACTGAACACTTGACCACCGCACCACAGGGCTCCATCTGGGGTACACTGATGGTGGCAGTGGTGGTGTGCCTGTTGAGTTGGTTCCAACTCGTGGCGACCCTGTATAGGTTTTCTAAGATTATAAATCTTCACAAGAGCAAAAAGCCTCATCTTTTTCTGTGGAGCACCTTGTAGATTTGAATTGCTGACCTTGAAGTTAGCAGCCCAATGCGTAACTACTTCATTACCACGGCTCCTTTGGGGAGACCTTAATCTGTGTTAAATCTTGATTCTTTTTGTAGCAGAAACATAGGCTTTAATTAAGGGGCAAGTGTACTTTTATTTTGTGTTCTAGTACCTAACATCATAAATTTGCAAAGTCTGTAGTGTGAAGCTGAAGGTAATTACTAGTAGGAAGAGTTGAGAACCAAAAGAAAACAACCACTGGATTTATCCTTGTTTGCTACTAACATTTTAATTTGTAAATTGCACTGCAAAGGGGGAATGTTTCATCTAGTACTGTGTCCTGTTTATAGTAGTAGGCCACCCTAAGTGTTTCCAAGAGGAACTGCTACCCTTTCTGGCTCAGGGTCATATTTGCTGGTAAACTCCCTTTGAATTTATTTGAAAGCAGTTAGTACAAGTTATTTCTCCTTCTAATGCTAGTGAGGGAGTCAGCTCATTGAAAAGCTAGTTATCGATACCCAAAAAGAAAACACATTCACTACATTTGAGTCAATTCTGAGTAATAGTGGTCTACAGGACAAAATGGAACTGCTCCTTAGGGTTTCTGAGGCTGTAAATCTTTACAAGAGCAGACAGCCTCATCTTTGTCCCACAGGGTGACTGGTGGGTTTGAACTGCTGACCTTGCAGTTAGCAGACCAATGCTTATTAACTCACCAGAACTCCTATTTACTGATAGGTTGCCATTAATCAATATGAAATTATGTTACCAGGAGCTTTAAATACTTACTAGTTGAGTGCTTACTATATGAACACACCCTAGGTTATCTTAGTCTCACAATGTATCTATGATGTGCATTCACTATTTCCACTTTATAGAAACTAGGCAACGAAGCTGAGATTAGTAATGAAGCGTCATTTTACAGAATGTGGAGGCCTGCATGTTGAACTGGTTCCAGCAGAGTTTATACTCTAAATTGAAGTAGGAAGAAAGGTCTGGCAATGTACTTCCTTAAATAAGCCAGTGAGAACCCTATGGATCACTACCATCTGTCGTCATGATTAGGAGCTGAACCAACAGTAGCTAACAGCAATGACAACAACTGTGTCTTAAGGTGTCATTTCTACCACAGTAGATTATTTGAACATTGTCTGAGACTGAGAGTCTCACCCCTTTAGAAAACAAAGATCTTTGTACAATTGTTTTTCTGGAGTTTTTGGGAGTCTGTATTTTTAGCAGTGAAAAACCTAAAAGGCTGGGAGTCCTAGCAAAAGGCCACCGCATTTATCATAGGGTATGTAAAAGTAAATGTTGCTCTGTCTCACACAGTGTTAAATGCAGTTAAATGCTGAGTAAGCATACGAAAAGTCTACTGACTAAATATCCAGCCAAGAAGCATTAACAGGGGAGTCTCTCAATCATGTGTTAATCCTTATTCTACTTAGCACAAATTCCAATTGATTATAATAACAAGATATATATTTATGCCTTTTCATTCCAAGTAGAGAATGTATGAAGACAAGATTCCCACGAGTAACTCCATTTAATAATTTGGGTTTCTTCTTCAAAAGGCTTTTTAAAAAAACAACCAAAGCTGCTACTCAAAAGATTACTGGGTTCTTTGTGTAGTAACATGTTAACAGTTCATGGTCATTGGAAAGAAAACGGAGAAACAAAGGTCATGGTTGATTCATATTCATGGCTGACCCCTGAATAATTGCATGGAATTTGCGGGCTCTGTGACTCCATAAGATCTCTCAAAAGAGTGTTCAAATGATGAAATAACAGATACGAAAGTTCAGTACTTTGAAAACTTAAAAATCAGTGGGCACGTGCAAGCTATTAAAAAGCAGTCCCTTTCTTGGCATTTTGACCACTGTTGGACTCTCTGCATGTTCTCTTACCCTCTCCCTCAAACTGATGACCCCACAGCCCACAGCCGTGGAGAAAGGTGAAATAAACCCAGCTCCCACAGCTGGACTTTGCTGGCTCTTTTTGTATCTTTGGAGAGGTTTTAAAGCATTCTCTTGAATTTCCTAATTTATTTCACTTAAATTTGTTCACTTTTATCTTTTCAAGGTAGATGTTTCTTCCCTCTTTTGAGCTCGCCCACTTAAAGGTTGATGTCAGTAGTGGACCCGTGGTGAGCTGGCTGGCCCCTCATCTGGAACCGCACCTTGTATACCCCACAGTGCCAACTGCTGTCACATTGATTGTGACTCAACAATGTATGTCATAAAATAAAGAGAAACTGAAATATGAAAAAGAAGCAAGTGAATTATAGACTCCTCTTTTTATCCTCCTCTGCATTAAAAAAAAAAAAAGTTGTTGACTTATGCTAAATTCTGAAACTTGCTTTTTTTTTTTTTTTCCCCAAGTTGAAACTGTGAAGACACAGTGGTTACGCATTCAGCTGCTAACTGAAAGAAAGGTCAGCAGTTCGAAACCCACCGATCACTCTGTGGGAGAAAAATGTGGCAGTCTGCTTCCATAAAGATGTTGTTATTAAGTACCATAGAGTCAGTTCCAGCCCATAGCTGCCCTGTATTGGGTTTCCCCGGGGCTGCTAGGGAGCTTAAATCGCTGACCTTCAGCGCATTCACCCACAGCGCCACACCATAAAGATGTTACAGCTTGGGAAACCCTATAGGACAGTTCCACTCTTTCTTATAGAGTCCTTCTGAGTTGGGATCGACGTCACTGCAACAAATTTGTTTTTCTGGTTGTCTTTTCAAGTACACAGGATTATGAAGCATCTACTGTTTATATTAAATATTGTTTCTGCTGCTAATGTAACAAGACACAACATAATCTTTAAGCATGACATGTATGTTTTTTGTTTTTTTGTTTTTCTGTTTTGTCACCTAAGAGCAATCAATGGTGACTGAGAAAACAATTCTTAAGTGGAATATTCAGAAACAGTATCAAATTCTCTAATTGTTGTTCAAGAATTAACATTCATTTTCAGAGCCTTGTCTGTAGGATAAATACTGGATTGCTAACCACAAGGTTGGTAGTTCAAATCCACTAGCCACTCCTGGGAAACCCTCTAAGGGGGGGGTCGCTGTAAGTCAGAACCGACTCAATGGCACTTAACAACAGTAACAATATGTTGATTTGTTTGCACTAGGGAGGACTGATATGAGTGAGTTGTTGTTGTTGTTGTTGTTAAGTGCCGTCGAGTCGGTTCCGACCCATAGCGATTTGTTAAAATTATTAATGCTTTCTCTTTCCTTTTTTTTCTTTTTAAAGGAAATGGCGAAAATCTTAAATCATCCCAGAGTCTATGCCTTTCTGCACATACCCGTCCAGTCTGCCTCTGACTCTGTCCTCATGGAAATGAAGAGAGAATACTGTGTGGCTGACTTCAAAAGAGTAGTGGATTTTCTGAAAGAGAAGTAAGTCTGTTAGTACTTAAGCAAATAACTACGTCTTTTTTTTTTCTTTCAAAAGCATGTGGCAAATGCACTATTGCAGCCTCACAATTAAAGGTACAAGAGAGAAGGTGAGACTTCTTCATAGCTTTGAAAGCTTTTATGTTTCCGTAGGCAGCCTTGATGTGGTTTTTCTCTTTCTCCTCAGTTTATATCCACTTTCCATCTGTGCATGACACACCATTAATTTGTGTAAGATTGCCAGTCTTTCTAAAGTAATGCAAATTGTGATTATTTTTATACCCAACCTGGTAGATGAAAACTACTTTAGCTTTGCTCCGTTGAAATCTCCTTTAATGTGGCTTTTTGAAGTTGTGAGCTGGTTTTGACATGGAGGTAGGCCAAATCATGTCACTACAGAACAGATAATTTTCTATTAAGTAGCTTTTTTTTCCCCCTGGAATATCTGGAATGTCTTTGCTTTCACACACTAATCTCTGCCATTTACTTGTGATTTATAAGAAGACTTTGGGCTTCTAAAGTTCATATTTTTATTGACCAAAATTAAGTCATATTTACACAATCTCAGACTTGAGTGATAATGTTGTTTCCACAGAAAACACTTGCAGTCCATAATTATGTTCTTCAAAGATCTTCCTCATCACAGACACTGATTGCCTTCTGTGATTAGACATGCAGAAAATAGAAGCGCTAACCACGGTCATTGTAGACCCTTCTCAAATAAAGGCCATTGTTCAGCCCTCTGGGGACATGCCAATTATCTTTGTATATCTGTGGTACAGTTCTTCCTATTTTCCGTAACTTTTCTCTGTTGTTTTTCTTAATTAAGAGACAACTTTTTATTTCCATGGTCTTGTTTATAATTACATACCTCTTTGCCATGTCAGAGTATTAAATGGGTATGATTGCTTTATACAAATTGTAAGCAATTATTTTTTCCACCTTTAATTAGTCACTTATCCTGACTACTTAAATTTCTTTTAAAATCTTTGTTTTCATCTATTTACTTTCTCCTTCTGTCCTTGTCTTTCCTTTACATGGCTTTCTCCTAATCACTTTACACCCCAGTCATTGCCACTACACACACACTTCTCGATGATCTTTGCAACTAAGAATAAAGACACTTAGTGTGCATTCAAGCAAATGCAGCTAATTATTTGAATACTTAGATCAGTGTACAGAAGATCTACTCATTCTAAATATTCATAATTGTAATTATTAAAAGTGGAAAGCAGCTTATTAGAGATGGATTATGCCATCTCTAATCCTTTCACATCTTGATCAGGGCTGAAATCAAGGCTGAAGAATTAGAATTTTTCAGGTTACATGTCTACTCTGTATTTGTTCTATCTAGCTTATTCTACATAAACTTGCTTCATGTAATAATAGCCCTTTGACACACTGGTACTAGGGAATGGAATGCATTCAAAATTGCAAAGAAATGGTTGCACCTGTGAAATTTCTTGCCTCTTGCTTCTGAAAGCAGTAGCAAATAACGCACATAATTCACATATGTTGCACAGTGTTTTTCCGTGTGTAGACATGTATTCTGTTGTGCAGAATAGACTAGAATACTTCCCAAATAGTTCATGGTATTGAGATGATTAAATGAGTCTAAGGAATCAACATCTCTCCTTGACTTACATTTGTATGAGTGCTGACTCAGCTGTTTTGGAGATTACTGTGGCTACTTCATTGGGTTATGGTGTTGGAGGAGAATATTGAAAGTGCCATGGACTGCCAAAAGAACCAATAGATCCGTTTTGGAAGAAATACAGCCACAGTGCTCTTTGGGGGCCAAGATGGCCAAACTTTGTCTCTCATACTTCGGACATATTGTCAGGAGGGACCAGTCGCTGGAGAAGGATATCATGTTTGGTAAAGTGAAGGGTCAGAGAATAAGAGGATGACCCCCAACGACATGGATTGGACAAGTGGCAGCATCGATGGATTCAAGCGTGGCAACAATAGTGAGGTTGGCCTAGGATCGGGCAGTGTTTCATTCTGCTGTGCATAGGGTCGTTATGGGTCAGTGCCTACTCAATGGCACCTAACAACAGCAACTTCATTGAGCAACAAATTCACAACAAGTTCTAACCTTTTGTGTTGTTTTGAAGGTGGATCTGCTAAATCTGTTGCATCTCGAAAAGTTTCAACAGCGTCCATGAGCTATATAGAGGTAAAGAGATGATCACATAAAGGTACTAGAAAATAGCCTGTTGCCTTTACTTGTGGGCTAAACCCAGGGTTCTTCCTCTTCCTTTGGATTCTGAGTGGCTCTGAGTCATGTAGCTTTTCTAGAACCATTCCATTCTGTTGGAGGACCTCAGAATCAAGAGTTTTAGTCAAAGGTCTCTGATATTTCCAGCAGCAGAGATATTGGTAATTACAGAAAAGACTGGGTATTGGCGATACTTGGAAAAGGCACCTCATTTTATACACATGAATCCGTAATTTCAGTTTTTCGGTGTTATAAACCTTTGGAAGTGTAGAGTGTGAGTCTAGCTATGTAACATTTATAAGGAGTTTTTTTTTTTAATTAACTCTGTATTGGAAGAAACTGGCATGTAATTTCATATTTAGAATAGAATTGTTGTTGTTAGGTGCCATCAAGTCGGTACCGACTCATGGCGACCCTGAGCACACCAGAACGAAACACTGCCTGGTCCTGGGATAACCTCATAATTGTTGCCACATTTAAGCCCATTGATGCTGCCACTTTGCCAATCCATCTCACTGGGGGTCTCCCTCTTTCTCTGACTCTCCATCTTACCAAACCTGATATCCTTCTCCAGTGACTGATCCCTCCTGACAATATAGCCGAAGTAGGAGAAGCAAAGTCTGACCATCCTAGCCTCCGAGGAGCATCCTGGCTGCACTTCTTCCAACACAGATATGTTTCTTCTTTTGGAAGCCCATGGCACTTTCAATATTCTCTTCCAAAACCATAACTCAAATGCATCAATTATTCTATAATCTCCCTTATTCACTGTCCAGCTTTTGCATGCATATGAGGTTATTGAAAATACCATGGCTTGGATCAGGCGCACCGTAGTCCTCAAGCTGACATCTTTGCTCTTCAACACTTTTAAAAAGGTCTTGTGCAGCAGAATTGCCTAATACAATACGCCATTTGATTTTTTGACTGCTGCTTCCATGGGTGTTGATGCTTGATCCAAGAAGAATGAAGTCCTTGACAACTTCAGTCTTTTCTCCATTGATAAGAATGTTGTTTATTGGTCCAGTGGTGGAGATTTTTGTTTTCTTTACATTGAGATGTAATCCATACTGAAGGCTGTGCTCTTTGATCTTCATCAGTAAATGTTTTAAGTCCTCTTCACTTTCAGCAAGCAAGGTTGTATCATCTGCATATCGCAGGTTGTTAATGAGACTTCCTCCAATCCTGATGCCATATTTTTCTTCACTTAACCCAGCTTCTCTGATTATTTGGATAGAATTAAGATCTGTTGATTAAAAAACTCTAGCAGGCAGCTAATATGATAAAACTAACTTATATTTGTATATCAGGTGACTAAGAAAATTTAAGGTACCTTATGGGAGTCCTGATGTGGTGCTGTGGGTTAATGTGCTGGACTGCAAGGATGGTTTGAACTGCAAGGTCAGTGGTTCAAGCTCACCAGCTGCTCTTTGGAAACCCTATGCAGGGTCACTATGAATCAGAATTGACTCGACAGCTCCTAACAACAGTAACATGGGAATAGAAAGAATGAGATTATCATTGCTAATACAGGGATCCTTGAGAACTTTCAGACACTTCTTCTTGTCGTTGTTAGGTGCTGTGTAGTTGGTTCTGACTCATAGTACATGTACAGCTAACAGAATGAGACTTTGCCTGTTCTTGTGCAATCCTCACAGTAGTTGCTCTGTGTCAGTCCATTGAGGGAGCCATTGTGTCAGTCCATCACCTTGAGGGTCTTCCTCTTTTTTACCAACTGTCTACTTTACCAATCATGATATTCTTCTCTCCTGATACCGTACCCGAAGCTCAAGAGACATCCTCACTTCTAAGGAGCATTCTGGCTATATTTCTTCCAAGACAAACTCATTCATTCTTCTGGAAGTCCATGGCATATTCGTATTCTTTGCCAACCCTGTCATTCAAATGCACCAGTTCTTCAGTCTTTCTTATTTGTTGTTCAACTTTCACAAGTGTATGAAGTGATTGAAAATACCATGACTTGGGTCAGGAATTAGAATCATAGACTTGCATATTTCATTCATTCCATCCTGTTCCTAAGGACATTCGGTTTTTATCATTAGTGAAAAAAGAGTTTTCCTATCCTTTCTGAGAAGTGCATCCCAGTGAATAATTTTCAACTCTGTTGGACATATGGAAATAAATGAAATATTCTAAGCAGACTGTCTGCTCTTATATTTTAACTTATTTTTTCCCTTTCAAACCTACCATCACTTTTTGCTTATTTTGGAAATAGTAAAGTTTCAGGGGTTTCTGTAGAACCACTAGTCCAGAAAAGTGATCCAGCAAAAAATTATTTTGTCCATTGCTCATTGAAATCCAACAGTGTTTTCATTCTTAGAAAGAATGCGTAATGCTACTTTGTATGAAATCTTATTTATATCATGCTCTTGGATTAGATTGGTATGTTCCTTATTTTTTATCTCTGCTGTAAATCTTATATAAATGTAGCCTTTTTCATTTGCAGCTCTTGATTTTTTTCTGAAGCCTTTAGCGCCTTTTTTTGTAACAAGTCTTTATCAAAATAAGTCTCATTTTTATTTCTCTAGCACTATAAGGCTTCTCAAATATTCTTATTATGAATTAGGGACAAGACATTTTCTAACCATTTTCTTTAAAAAAAAATTCCAATCTTTAAAGCTACCTCTGCAACATTTAAGACCAAAATCCAAACTGTGGCATCTTACCTGAAGCTGCAAGGTTTTAAACTAATTCAGTGGTATTTGGGGTGCCATATTTCTCTTAACAATGGAGGTGAAATATTTTTAACTAATTTTTTCACAGTTGAAATTGGCACTTATTTTAGCTGGGAGCAATATAAGTTTCTACCACTTGTCTGTCGGTTCGTTGTATGGTGGTGGCTTATGTGTTGCTGTGATGCTAGAAGCTATACCACCAGTATCTCAATACAAGTATGGATACCTATGGGGGACAAGTTTCAGTGGAACTTTCTGACTGAGGCAGACAAGGAAGAAGGACATGGTGATCTGCTTCTTTAAACAAGCGGCTCCTTAGAAGCAGTGATGTTGAGGCTTTGCCTCATGTACTTTGGACATGATATCAGGAGGAACCAGTCACTGGAGAAGGACATTACACTCGTCAAAATAGAGGGTCAGCAAGAAAGAGGAAGACCCTCCTAGAGATGGGTTGATACAGTGAATGCAACGATGATCTAAAATATAGCAACAATTGTGAACATAGTGTAGGACTGGGCAGTGTTTGGTCCTGTTGCACATGGGGTCAGTATGAGTCGGAACCAAGCTGACGACACTTATCAGCAACAACAAATAAAGGTTTACTGATGAGCCAACTTGAAGCTGATTCATTTTTTCTCTCCAGTTGTTTGAAAGTTGGCAGCTATCGTAACAGCAGCTAGATGGAATATAACCTAGGAATGTTGGCACATGTTGACACATCTGGAATTTTATTAAATAATGCAACCTTTGCCAAGTGTCTGAATTACTTGATACAGATACTTGATACTTAAATAGCTGGTTATGAACAGACAGTCACCTATGCCTAAAATTGTTTTATTCAGATTTATTAATCCAGTTGTAAATTAAGTAATTGGATGCTTTTATTTAAATGAATGAGTTCTTAAAATATACACTGGGATTCATAGGGCTATGGAAGAAAACACATACAACAAGACAAGGTGAAATTTTCCTAGAAAGGATCCATGTTTATATTTATTTTTAATAGCTGCATATTAATTTCATTTTTTTCATTCATTGTCACTTAATTGTTTTCTGTGTTGTCTTCTCAACATGTTGTTGTTAGATGCCATCGAGTCAGTACTGACTCATAGTGACCCTATGCACAACAGAATGAAGCACTGCCCCGCCTGGACCAACCTCACAATTGTTGCCACACTTGAGCTCATTGATACTGTCACTTTGCCAGTCCATCTCGTTGGGGGGTCTTCCTCTTTTTCTCTGACCCTCCACCTTACCAAACATGATATCCTTCTCCAGCGACTGGTCCCTCCTAACAATGTGTCTGAAGTATGAGAGATGAAGTTTGGCCATCCTGGCCTCCAAGGAGCACTCTGGCTGTACTTCTTCCAATACAGATCTATTGATTCTTTTGGCAGTCCATGGCACTTTCAATATTCGCCTCCAGCACCATAACTCAAGTGCATCAATTCTTCTACGATCTCCTTATTCACTGTCCAACTTTTGCATGCATATGAGGTTATTGAAAATACCATGGCTGGGGTCAGGAGCACCTTAGTCCTCAAGTTGATATCTTTGCTCTTCAACACTTTAGAAAGGTCTTGTGCAGCAGATTTGCCAAATGCAATACATCGACTATCAGCACTCATAGAAGCAGCAGTCAAGAAATCAAACAATGTTTCTGTATTACCTTTGGTAAAACTTGACTTACATGGAATATCAAAGATATTGTCTGATGATTTCCACATTCTGTTGGGTCACCTCTCTTTCAAATGGGCATAAATACAGATCCCTTCCAATCAGTTGGCCAGATAGTTGTCTTCCAAATTTCTTGGTATGAGTGCCTTCAATGCCGCCTCACTTTCTTCAAAGATTTCGATTTTCAGTCCATCAATTCCTGGAGCCTTGTTCTTTGCCAATTCCCTAATGCACCTAGGACGTATTCTTTCAGTATCATTGGCTCTTGATCATATGCTACCTCTTGAAATGTTTGAACATCAACCATTTCCTTTTGCTACAGTGACTCTGTATTCCTTCCATCTTCTTTTGATGCTTTCTGCAAAGTTCAGTAATTTTTCCCAGAGAATCCTTTAATAACAAAAGTCGAGGCTTGAATTTTTTCTTCAATTCCCCCAGCTGGGGAAATGCTGATCATGTTCTTCCCTTTTGGTTCTCTAACTCCAGATCTTTACACATTGCATTGTAATATTTAACTTTGTCTTCTGAAGCTGACCGTTGAAGTTTTCTGTTCAGCTCTTGTACTTCCTCATTCTTTCCATTTGCTTTTGTGTCTCTAATCTGGAGCGTGTCTACGGCCATACCACCTTGAAAGTGCCCGATCTCATCTAATCTGGAGAGGAAGTTTCAGTGTCTCTTCTGGCATCCATTTGATCTTTTCCTTCTTTCTTGTCTTCATAATGACTTTTTGCTTTCTTCCTGTATGATGTTCTTGATGTCATCTTACAGCTCTTTTGGTCTTCGGTCTTTAATGTTTAAAGTATCTAATGTGTTCTTCAGATGATCTCTAAATTCAGGTGGGATATATTCAAGATCATATTTTGGCTCTCATGGACTTGTTTTCATTTTCTTCAGCTTCAGTTTGAATTTGCACATGAGTAATTGATGGTCTTTTCCACAGTCTGCCCCTGGCCTTGTTTTGGCTTGTATTATGGAGCTTTTCCACTGTCTTTTTCCACAAATGTGGTCAATTTTATTTATTTGTATTCCATCTGGTGAGGTCCATGTGTATAGTCATTTCTTATGCTGTCTAAAGTCTGTATTTGAAATGAACAAATCACTGATTTTGCAGAATTCTATCATGCGATGTCCAGCATCATTTCTATCACCAAGGCCATATTTTCCAACTACTGATCCTTCCTCTCTGTTTCCAACCTTTGCATGTCAGTCACCAGTAATGATCAATACATCTTGATTGCATGTTTGATCAATTTTAGATTGAAGAAGTTGGTAGAATTCTTCTATTTCATCCTCACTGGCTTTAGTGGTTGGTGTGTAAATTTGAATAATAGTGGTATTAATTGGTCTTCCTAGTAGGCTCATGGATGTTATCCTATCAAAGACAGTGTTGTACCTCATGACTGATCTTGATATGTTCTTTTTGATGATGAATGTAGGACCATTCCTCTTCAATTTGTCCTTTCTGGAATAATCATGTGATTGTCAGCTTTAAAATGGCCAATACCCATTCATTTCAGCTTACTAATGTCTAAGGTAACGGTTTTTATGCGTTCCATTTCATTTTTTACTATTTCCAATTTTCCTAGATTCATATTTCATACATTCCATGTTCCGATTATTAATGGTTGTTTACAGCTGTTTCTCTTCATTTTCACTTGTGCCCATCCTCAGATGAAGATTCTGGGGGCTTTACTCGCATGGGCTTTACTCTTTTCACATCATCACGGTCAACTCTAGTTTGAGGAGGCAGCTCTTCCCTAGTCACAATTTGAGTGTCTTCCAACTTGAGGGGCTTACTTTCCGGCACTATATCTGACAATGTTTCCCTGCTATTCATAAAGTTTTCAGTGACTAAATATTTGGAAGTAATTTGTTAGTCCTTCTTCCTAGTCTGTGTTTGTCTGGAAGCTCATCTGAACCCTGTCCACCATGGGCAACCCTGCTGGTATTTAAAATACCAGTGGCATAGCTTTCAGAATCACAGCAACTCATAAGCCACCACGGTATGACAAACTGACAGACGAGGGGTGGTTCTCACCTGCAGATGTCTCGTATGTATTTCCTTTAGTAAAACTTTACTTGTATTGGATGTCAAACATACCATTCTCAACATACCATTAGGAGTTTTAAAAAAGTGTAAAACTTGAATTGTTCGTTGTTGTTTGCCATGTCATTTTGAGATTTAGTTCCCAGTATTATACTTAATTCACTTTCATATGTTGAATCTTATATAGCTAGAATTCCCAGGACCTCTTAGCTTTAGATTTAAATGAGTCCCTTCTCATTTGAACAGCAGAGAATTTACATGACCACACCCCAGAATAAACCATACATTAACATAGACTCAAAAAGTGACAACATGCAAAGTCATACTCTCAAGCATATGTTCTAAGGCTAAGTAAAAGAGTCTCTGAGTCCTCAACTTCATACATTACAGTGTGAAAGGAATATATAAGAATGTCCCATTGATAGATACATTTAGAAAACAAACCAGTTTATAAATTAAAAGACAGATTACAAAATTATAAAGTGGCCTACCCAGTTACCTCGTTGGAATTCCAATAGTTTTTAGTGTATGTTAACTAGACCTTAAACTTGAGAGAGAGAGTATCCCGCTCAATCAGGAAATATACTTTGAATGAATTAGCAAATGTTGCATTTATTACCTGTAAGATGCATAGAACGAAAGTAGTAGTTGTATTGCTCTGTGGCATCTGCGTTTTGACTTTTAGTTCTGTGTATTATTCATCTCTCAGAATTTGCTATTATCTTTTGTTTTGACTTGTAATATCATAATAGCTGCTTTTACTTCTTTTTTTTAAAAGCTTTTATTATGAATTGAGTGATAGTTTACATGGGAGAACATCAGTTTTGCACTCATCCCATCGTATTTTGTTTCATTGCAATGATTAAAATCTCCTCCATGCATTATCATTTAGCAGTATTTGCTTCTATTCAGTCTTTTTGTTCTGATGTACACAAAAACACTCAGAAATATATTATCATTTAAACTACCACATTCTGCATGCCTGCCTTCTGGCCCCCAGCATACAGCCTTATCTTTTTATGAGTCTAGAGGCCTCACTGCTCTATCTCTCCATGGCAGCATCTCTGTCTCCATCACTGGTGTTGCTATTATCTTTTGTCAGTATACTATGTACTTTTGGATTAATATGTCTTGTTGCTTACAGAATATTAACATTTGGCACTGTAGTTACCAGTTTTACCCTACTTGGCCCCCTGAGTTTACTGTACCCAGAGATTTCCCAGTGAATTGTCCCAGCCAATAACTGATGAGCACATAGTAGTAAAGGGGAATCTTTGGATGAAATTGGCAGCTATGCAGAGAAAGTTTCATCTTCTAATTCCTTCACTGTAAACTCAGACAGTGAAACGGAACAAGGTCAGGAAGCCAAGGAAAACGTGGACAAGATGATTTCTGTAAGTGAGTTCATAGAGTTAGTTATCTAATATTGTCCAGCCTAGTCTTCCATCTCCTGCTACAGTCTATCTGAAAAACTGGTGTTTGACTCATTTACCTCCTGAGTGACTTTTCTTCTTGTCATTATTAGTCCCTATCCTTCACATATTCTTGAATTATGAGAATTATGTTGACTTTGTATGTTTTTCTGTTTTAGTCATCAAGTTAAATTCCTAGTGGCTTGGAAACATTAGTAACAGTATTTGTTAGAAGAACAAAAATTTATGAAAATTTCTTAGATGTTACCAAACACCTTGAGGGAATGGATTTTGAGGGGGCTCAGGACCATTGTTTTGGGGAACACCATGGTCAAATGACATAATATAGCCCACAAAAGCAGTGTTATACATCCTACTTTGGTGAGTAGCCACTGAGATCTTAAAGCTCATTAATGGTCATTTGAGGTGCAACTATTGGTATCTTCCTGTGTGGAAGAAAGAAGAGTAATGAAAATTGAAGATGCTTGGAATCAGTTAGTCCAATGGACTAATGGAATACACAAACATCCATCTCCATGACCCCCATACCAGAAGAACTGGATAGTTTCCAGCTACCACTACCAACTATTCTGAATGGGATTACATTGGAAGGCCCTGGATAGAATGGGAGAAAATGTGGGACAAAACTAAGAATTATTAGAAAGTTCTGGCTTACTAGTTAGAAAGAGTCTGGAAGAACCAGAGACTATGGACCTTGGTCATCCTTCAGGTCTAGAACTGAACTCACCCTTGTGACCGTATATCCGGCCAAGCAGTAGAAAGCTACATAGGAAGGACAACAACACTAGTGAGGGACACGTACCATGGAATGTTCAACCTTTGAAGATAAAAATGACAGCATTTACCTATTGACAAAATTCAGACGCAATGGCAAAGAAGGTAGAATTGCAACAAGGATTGTAGGAAGGAAGTGATATAACTAATGTTACATTGAGGGAATTGCAGCCATTGGAAAGAAATGAAGTGTATGATCTGTAGAATATAAAACTGATAATCTGTTCTGCATACTTTCACTCAATTCATAATAAAAAGTTTGAACAGCCAAAACATAAAAGGAATTCAGAATTAAAAAGAAAGAGCAAAAATTGCAGACAACAAAATACCCTACAAATGAGAGGCAGCAAGATGGCAGACTAGGCAGGAAGGCTATCCAAGATGGAGGACTAGGCAGGAAGGCTATCCAGACCTCTACAGCAAAGATAAGGAAAACCAAATTAAACAGATGAAGATGATAGCCCTGGAACCTGAGCTTCAGATGAAGGGATAGAGAACTGAATTGAATGCTTACTAGGAGAGAAAGCTGAATTGTTGCTGTTGCTGTTGTTTTGTGCCATTGAGTCAGTTCCAACTCATAGCAACTCATATACGATTTCCAAGAAGTGGCTGGTGAGTTTGAACTACCAACCATATAGTTCAAATCAACCTTGAGGTCCAGTGATCATCCTACAGTGCCACACTAGGAGTCTGGAAAGCTGAACAGATGTGCGAAAAAGGGAGACAGTCTAGTGATCTGTCCCAGCTCACCAGATGAAACACTGCCATCTTAAACTTTTGTTTGAACAGCTTAAGAGATGAGACAACATATTGGCTGTGCAGAAACATACTGGTAACTTGCTGAAGTACAGTTGCAATCTTTTTTTGTTTGTTTGTTTCCCATACCCCTTTGTGACTAGAGGCACGGGCAACCCCCACTCATGTCCCCTCACCCACTCTCCTGGTGATTCGAGCCACAAATGAGCACCACAGTTGGGAACCCCATCACAGTGAGTAGACACTTGGATTCAGGTGAACCCTGCTTCAAACCCACAGAGCTGGCCCTGGCCACCCCTGGACTAACTTTAGCTAGGAGATCCAGCTAAACAGATATGTTGGGCAGAGGAGTGGATGGGGGAAACAGACACAAATGATCGGTGATGGCTGTTTAGGCACAGTGCAGTCATCTTGAAATTTCTCAGCTAAGAGGGTCGTACATGGAAAAGCTCTGTATCTTCAACCAAAACCAAACCAGTGGCAGAATGTGGAGCAGACCATAAATTCTTCATATGCAAGTTCAGGTGGAAGCTGAAAATATTAAAACAATTCCAAGAGAGCCAAAATTTTACCTTGAAGGTATCCCACCTGAAATTATCTCAAGAGCAGATTTGAATCATTAGACAGTAATTATCAAAGACTAGAAGAGTTGTGGAATAACATCAAAATCACCATACAGGAAGAAAGCAAAAAGTCATAAAGAAGACAAGAAAGAATGAAAAGACCAAAATGGAGACACTGAAATTTGTTCTCCAGCATTAAGATGCTAAAGTAAATGAAAGAAATGAGGAAATGAAAGAGCTGAACAATAAATTACCAAGGGTAGCTTGAGAAGATGAAGTCAAGTTTTATAAAGAAATGTGCAAAGACCTGGAGTTAGAAAACCAAAGGGAAATGCACATTCAACATTTCTCAAGCTGAAAGAGCTGAAGAAAAATTTAATCCTTGGCTTGCAATATTGAAGGATCCTATGGGAAAAAATACTGAATGATTCAGAGAACACCAAAAGAAGATAGAAGGAATACATAGAATCATAGTACCAAAAAGAAATGGTCAATGTTCAACCCTTTTAAGAGGTAGCATGTCATCAAGAGACAATGATACTGAAGGAAGAAGTAAAAGGGTCCACTGAATATATTGGCCAAGAACAAGGCTCCAGGAATTGATAGAATATAAATTAAAATCTTTCAACAAACTAATGCAGCACTGGAGGCACTCACTCATCTATGCCAAACAATTTGGAAGACAGCCTCCTTGTCTACCTGATTGGAAGAGATCTATACTTGCGCCCATTTGAAAGAGAGGTGATGCAACGGAATGTGGAAATCACTTGTCAATATTATTAATATCAAATACAATAAAATTTTGCTAGTAGTTATTCAAAAATGGCTACAACAATGGATGCACCTAGAGGACATTATGCTGAGTGAAATTAGTCACAAAAGGAGAAATACTGCATAGGACCATTATTGTAAAAGCTTAAAAAAAGTACCCACACTAGAAGGGGGGAAAAACACACCAATTCTTTGTTGGTTACCGGGGTGTAGGGGGTGGGGCGAAGAGAGGGACGGGAAGGTAGAGCACAGGGTAGGGAATAGACACAGGATAGTTTGGGTGTGAGCAGGGTGGGCACAGTACACAGATATGGGGATGGGAATGGAAGAACAAGGCGGATGGGAGAACATTTAGGCAGTTTTTCATGGATTAAGTGTGACAGAGGTAAATAGTAGTGTATACTCAACCTTGGAACAACAGGGCTCTGGGATACAGCAATTGAGGCATGGTTTGAATGGGTAAAAGAGGGGAAATAATGTTAAGATGCTTGGCTGTCTTTTGAATCTTCGTTTCCCTTGCCTACTATTGTAAAATAGACACTTGAGGCAGAGAGAACGGAACAGCCAGAAACATCATTATAGAACACTTGTAAGTCCATCGTCTTCAGCCTATGACTGATTGGAATACCTAATATGGGGCTAGACTTGCCCAGTGAAGGAGGTCTTCTGCGAAGCCTTTGCATTGCATAAGACCATAGGTGGAATCCTGATCCCAGAATCTTCTCAGGTGGGAAATGTCCACTTGAAAGGACAAGCAGACCAGCCTGGATCAGCTAGAAGAACCGAAAATACTTCTTGAAAGAAAGAGCAGCAGGAAAAATAAAAAAACAATAATGGCAGTCCAGTTGGATTGCATCTCAATGTAAAGAAAATAAAAATCCTCACCATTGGACCAAAAAACAACATTCTTATCAATGGAGAAAAGATTGAGGTTGTCAAAGGCTTCATTCTTGGATCAACCATCAACACTTATGGAAGCAGCAGCCAAGAAATAAACCAATGTATTGCATTATGGAAATCTGCTGCACAAGACCTTTTTAAAGTGTTGAAGAACAAAGATGTCAGCTTGAGGACTAAGATGCGCCTGACCCAAGCCATGGTATTTTCAATAACCTCATATACATGCAAAAGTTGGACAGTGAATAAGGAGGAGAATATTGAAAGTACCACGGGCTGCCAAAAGAACAAACAGATCTGTATTGGAAGAAGTGCAGCCAGAGTGCTCCTTGGAGGCCAGGATGGCCAGACTTCATCTCTCATACTTCAGACATATTGTCAGAAGGGACCAGTCATTGGAGAGGACTATCATGTTTGGTAAGGTAGAGGGTCAGAGAAAAAGAGGAAGACCCCCAGTGAGATGGATTGGCAAAGTGGCTGCATCAGTGGACTCAAGAGTGGCAACAATTGTGAGGTTGGCCCAGGACCAGGTCGTGTTTTGTTCTGTTGTGCACAGGGTCGCTGAGTCGGTACCGACTTGTTGGCACCTAGCAACATCAACAAAAGGTCTTATTAACTATTTTATATTATGTCAGATTTCCTTCTAAAGTAGTGAATTTGTATTTTTTCCAATAGCTACTTTTAGCATGTTTCAAAAGAATAAATACATATTATTGGAACACTTATCTCATAGAAAAACATTTCCTTTTTTTTTAAATTTCACAACCTCACATTACATTTATATTTGGAAGGGCATATGGTAAATAGTTTTTTACACCAGATCTAAGATACTGTGTTATTTTGAAACTACCTCAAATTTGATGCATTGGTTTCAAGGCAATTACATTTTCTATTGATTTAGCTTTCTGTTTTCCTTCTAGCCTGCTCAGAGAGGAATCTCATCAATCCCAACCTTATGTTCGCCCTTTATCATATAAGTGCATTGTTCCTTCAAGCTGTTTGTCTTTAGGTCTTTGTAAATTTCCCCTGAATAGTGTGTTGTAAACAGGAGATCAAATCTCATATTTATGAAGTAGTATACTAATAGTAAAGTTTCCTGTCATTGACATATATTATATATGCCTTAATGTCATTTTATGATCTTCTCATTTACATTTAGCTAAATAGGCAGAATAGGTATCTTAAATCTGTACTTTATAAAGTGAACGTCAGGGTTCATGATGGTTATAAAGATTGTTGAAAGCCCAGAATGAATTAATGTATAATAGGACTAGAATCTCAGCTTTTACTGTGTAGCAGTTAAAAAAGAATAAAAACAATAAACCTTTATTGTGCTTTAGGTGAAAGTTTACGTAACAAATTAGTTTTTCCAATCAGTAGTTCGTACGCAAATTGTACTATGACTTTCGTTGTCATCCCTACAATGTGTCAGCAGGGAACTCTCCATAGATCTCCATTTCCATTTGTCCAATTTCGCTGTCCCTCCCTGTCTTCTTATTTTTAAGGTTGGGCAAATGTTGCCCTATTGTTCTGGTGCAGTTGATTCTTCTAAGGAACACATTCTTCCTGTTGTTTTGTTTGTTTGTTTTATAGCCTATCTATTATTTACCAGCTGTTCCGCAGGTGAAAGATGAGCCTTTCTGCTTCCATAAAGATTTACAGCCTTGGAAACCCTGTGCAGGGTCACTGTGAGTCGGAACCAAGTCCACAGCACATAACAACAACAACAACATTGTCTGGAAGGTGACCGTTGGGAGTGTGTTCACTTTCAAGTTAGGTTTTCTCAGGGCAACAGTCTATGGGGTTCTTCTAGTTTCTGTTAAGTCTGGTCTTCTTTATTTGACTTTAAATTTTATTTTACAGTGCTGATAGAATCTGGATTGGGAATGCATTGTATCTACAGATTATTTTGGCTTGTATGGGTATTTCATAATATTAAGTATTCCTATCCATATTGTTGTTTCTGTTGTTAAGTGCCGTCAAGTCAGTTCCAACTCATAGCAACCCTGTACAGGGTTGTTGAGGACTGACTGGTGGGTTTGAACCACATACCTTTTGGTCAGCAAGCCATTGCTTATCCTACAGTGCCATACCAAGACTCCGTTCGTATTCCTGAGCGTGTTATAGTTTTCCATTTATGTAGGTCTTGTTTTGGTTTCATGCAGTAGTGTTTTGTAGTTTTCTTTGTATAAGACTTTTATGTCCCTGGTTAGGTTTATTGCTAAGCATTGCATCTTTTAAAGGGCTAATGTGATTATTCTTTTCCAGATTTCCTTTACAAAGTTCTTTGTCTTTGTTAGTATAGCGGAATATAGCTGAGATATATATTGATCTTGCATCCTGCTGCTTTGCTGAAATCTTTTAGTTTCAGTAATTTTCTTATGGAGTCTTTGGAATTTTCTATATAAATGATCATGTCATCTGTGACTAGGGATAGTTTTACTTCTTCCTTACAAATTTGGATGCCTCTTATTTCCATTTCTTGTCTTATTGCTCTAAGTAGCACTTCTGCTGCCAGTACTGGATAAAAGGCATCCTTGTCTTGTTTCCATTCTTATGGGGAATACTTCTAGTCATTCTCCATTGAGTAAACTTATGGCTATTGGTTTTATATGTTGTTGAGTGCTGTTGAGTCAGTTCTGACTCATAGCGATCCTGAATAGTGTTTTGAGGAACGACTGGAGAGTTTGAACTGCTGATCTTGTCATTCAAATTGACCTTGTAGTCCAGTGTTTATCCTATAACACCACACCAAGACTCCTTGATTTTGTATATATTCCCTTAACTGTTGAGGGCATATATACATATATACATTTGGTGTTAAGAGCCATTGAGTCAGTTCTGACTCAGAAGTGATCCTGTATCGGATTTCCAAGGAGCACCTGGTGTGTTCAAACCAAGCTTGTGGCCCAGTGCTTATCCTACAATGCCACAATTGATGATCTCATATGTCTCAGAGTGGAGCTGTGATCTGTAGAGTTTTCCATTGCTAATTTTTCAAAAGTAGATTGTCATACCTTTCTTCTGAGGCAAGCGTTTGCAAATTCTAACCTACCCTTTGAGTGCTTAACCATTTACTCTGTCTAGTGACTCCACTGATTCCACTGTTGTTGTTAAGTGCCATCAAGTCAGTTCTAACTCACAGTGATTCTATGTAGGCTTATTCATTAGCCTGTTTTAGTTGGTCTTATCTGTCTATTTTGCTGAAAGAACTGAAGTAAAAATTCAAGCCTAGACTTCCAATATTGAAGGATTCTATGGGCAAAATATTGGCTAATGCAGGAAGCATCAAAAGAAGATGGAAGGAATATGCAATTATGGTACCAAAAAGAATTGGTTGATGTCAACCATTTCAAGAGATAGTATAAGTTCAAGAACCCATTGAAGGACGAAGTTCAAACCCAACTGAAGCCATTCATTCAACAAACACATATGATCCCTCTTGTGTCCCTTGCTGTCATATATATACTATGGAGATAAGGGAGTCAAAGAAAACAATGAACACTGGACTAGGAAGCGGGGCCAACTAGGACTTGTTCTGGTTTTGGTCAGTAGTACACAGTGACCCTGTGGTACAGAGTAGAGCTGCCTCATAGGGTTTCCAAGGCTGTAAATCTTTATGGAACCAGAGTGTCATATTTTTCTCCCATGGTAGGTTCAAACCATTGACCTTTTGGTAAGCGGACTAGTGCTTGACCCACTGTGTCACCAGTTGTCCTAGATTCCTTTTAGTGGGACATAATATCTAGGTTTCTTACAGACTCTGTTCTTTGAACTCCTGCTCACTAATGTTGTCATGGTGAAATGCTGTTGAGTTGCTTCTGACTTATAGTGACCCTGTATAGGATTTCAAGGAGCAACTGGTGGGTTTGAACTGCCAAACTTGTGATTCGCAGTCCAGTGTTGATCCTACAACACCACACCAGGTGTACCCTGCTGACTAATAGCTAACATTTTTTGGCAGTGTTTATTGAGCATACTGTATGTTGAAAGTAGGAGACAGCTAGCAGCAGCCAGCGGTTGTTGTTAGGTGCCATTGAGTCAGTATGAACTCATAGTGACCCTATACACAACAGAACAAAACACTGCCCAGTCCTGGGCCAACCTCACAATTGTTGCCCATTGATGCTTGAGCCCATTGATGCTGCCACTTTACCAATCCATCTTGCTGGAGGTCTTCCTCGTTTTCTCTGACCTTCCACCTTACTAAACATGATATCCTTCTCCAGTGACAGGTCCCTCCTGACAATATGTCTGAAGTATGAGAGATGATGTTTGACCATCCTGGCCTCCAAGGAACACTCTGGCTGCACTTCTTCCAACACAGATCTATTGGCTCTTTTGGCAGCCCATGGCACTTTCAATATTCTACTCCAACACCATAACTCAAAAGCATCAATTCTTCTACGGTCTTCCTTATTCACTGTCCAGCTTTCACATGCATATGAGGTTATTGAAAATACCATGGCTTGGGTCAGGCACACCTTAGTCCTCAAGCTGACATCTTTGCTCTTCAACACTTTAAAAAGGCCTTGTGCCACAATTCCTTCTAGTCACCTTATCCTGGGTTAAGTCCATGATGCCTGAGATCTGTTCTATGCTCAGTTCTTTACATGGCTGAACTCTTATTTTTCACAGTGGCACCTGTTATATGGTAAATAATATCCTCATTTTACAAGCTAGGAAATTAAGGAACATAGAGGTTGAGTAAGGAGTCCTGGTGACACACCACTTAAGCGCTCAACTGCTAACTGAAAGTAGTTCCAGGGAAGAATAGCCTGGCAGTCAGTTCCCGTAAAGATGACAGCCTAAGAAATTCTGTGGGGCAGCTCTTCTCTGTCACATGTGGTCTCTATGAGTTGAAATTAGTTTGATGGCACCCAATAACAACAGAGAGGTTAAGTGGCTTGTCCAAATCATGGTGCTAATCATTAGCAGAGTTCAGATTCAGGCCCCAGCCTGTGAGACTCCAACTTTATTCATGGCTACTGTGGCATCTAATCTTTCCAAACAGGATAATTTTGGGAGGTAATAGAATTAGTACTAATTTTCCTAGGAAAAATTACACTATGCAATTCAATATGAAAAATTTTAAGTTTTTTTGTGAATTATGTGGGTTTACATGGGAGAAGTATGACCTTGAATATATCCCAGCTGGATTTAGGGATCATCTGAAAAACAGATTTGATAAATTAAACACTAAAGACCAAAGACCAGAAGATTTGTGGGATGACAACAAGAACATCAGACATGAAGAGAGCAAAAAGTCATTAAGAAGACTAGAAAGAAGGAAAAGATCAAAATGGATGTCAGAAGAGACCCTGAAACTTGCTCTCCAGCGTAGAGATGCTAAAGCAAATGGAAGAAATGAGGAGATACAAGAGCTGAATAGAAAATTTCAAAGATCAGCTCGAGAAGATAAAGCCAATTATTACAACAAAATGTACAAAGATCTGGAATCAGAAAACCAAAAAGGAAGAACACACTCAGCATTTCTCAAGCTGGGGGAACTGAAGAAAAATACTCAAGCCTCAACTTTTGTTATTGAAAGATTCTCTGGGCAAATTATTGAATGATGCAGAAAGCATCAAGAGAAGATGGAAGGAATATACATAGTCACTGTACCAAAGGGAAGTGGTTAATATTCAACCGTTTCAAGAGGTCACATATGATCAAGAGCCAATGATAATGAAGGAAGAAGTCCAAGTTGCATTGAAGGAATTGGCACAGAACAAGGCACCAGGAATTGATGGAATAAAAATTGAAATCT
>NW_006408558.1:4858622-4860103 GCF_000296735.1 Chrysochloris asiatica | reverse complement strand
TTCCAGAGGTTCAAGCCGGATTCAGAAGAGGCTGTGGAACGAGGGATAGCATTGCTATGTCTGATGGATCTTGGCTGAAAGCAGAGAATATCAGAAAGATGTTTACCTGTGCTTTATTGACTACACACAGGCTTTTGATTGTGTGGATCGTGACAAGCTATGGACAACATTGCATCTTCCTGTAGTCAGCATACCAGCCTTCCCAGTCACTGGTTAAGGGTATAATAAAGAACTGTGTTTGAATGTGGCCACCAGGAGAGAAAATGACACATAGAAAAAGTGAGAGCCTTATCTGTAACAACACCTTTAATTATACTCTGGTTTCTTAATGATGTGTGTCTAAATGCACATTTTACAATAAAACACTGTTCCCGCAATGGTTATATGCTACAGAGCTTTTGTCTCACATAACCTGCCGTGTTTCCAAAACTTTGAAATTTGTTCTTTCTTTTCCTACATTTCCTTCTGTCCTAGAGCCAAGTATGTTGAATATGCTGCCCTGGCACCTTCCTAACCATTGATCCCTATCTTCACTTGCCGCAGGCACGGAGTGAGTCGATTAGTGGTCACTGTTGCCTCCCTCTGCTCATCATTATCATCATGTCAGCACACACCTGTTGAGTTCTCTCGATTGGAATGGTCTGTTCTAGGACTTTATATTCTCACTGAAAGTCGGGAAGAAATCAAAGGTGCATGCCCAATGCATATCGTCGTGATTCTGAATGTTCTACCAGCAGATTGTGCAGTAAAATATGAAAGGTAACAAAGTCAAATTCAATCAGCAGCAAATAATGAAAAGACTGAGTATTAGAGCCCATAATTATTTTTAAACCTTGGTTATCAGAGTATTAGAGTCATGGTGTGGTGCTATAGGATAAATGCAGGACCTCAAGGTCAGTGGTTCAAACTCACCAGCGGCTCTTTGGAAACCCTATACAGGGTCACTATGATATGGAACTGATTCAATGGCACTGAACAACAACAACAAATTATTAGTGTAGTGGTTACAAATCCGGCTGCGAACTGTAAGGTCAGCAGTTCGAAGCTGCCAGCTGTTCTGCGGGAGAAAAATGAGGCTTTCTGCTCCCATAAAGATTTATAGCCTCAGAAACCCTTTACAGGGTTGCTATGGGTTGGAACCGACTCGACAGCACTTAACAACAACAACAACAATTTAGATTCTGGAGTCCTGGCATGGCACTGTCGGTTAATGCGCTGAACTACAACGTCAGTTTGAAACGCAAAGTCAGCAGTTCAAGTTCACCAGCCACTCCTCAGAAACCCTATGCAGAGTCGATAATGAGTCAGAATTGACTCCATGGCACTTAACAACAAGTTAGATTCTAGGGGAATGATGAAAAAATTACATTAGTTCCAAAGAAACCTAAGTCTTGCATTTGTTAAACTAGGATTTATTGATTGTGATTGTTAAGTGCCTTTAACTTGGTTCCAACTCATAATGATCCTGTATAGAGTTTCCA
>NW_006408558.1:4830201-4858281 GCF_000296735.1 Chrysochloris asiatica | reverse complement strand
CTGTGCTTTGGAGACTCATAATTCATGGTTAATATTATATAACCACTTCTAGTTAAAATACATGATAATTATAGTTGTTGCTACTGGCCATCAAGTTGATTCTGACTTATGACAACCCCATGTATGCAAAGCAAAACTGATACTTAGGGTTTTCAAGACTATGGTCCTTTAAAAGCAGATCACTAGACTTGTCTTCCTCCTCATAGTGAGTCCTTTCTGTACCCTGTAGGGTACATATCTTCCCCCTTCTCTATGTTATTTCTGCTGTTATCTCCAATGCAGGATGCCCAGCGCAGTGCAGTAGGCATACTGCCACAATAACTAAATGGTCTTGTGTTAGAATTGGAAAGTATTTTTCTTTTTAAGTTTGTTTCTAAGCCATTGTTTCCTCTAATCTGTATGTGACTGCTTTCATGATTTATTCTTTTATTTGATGTATTCTAGATTTTTAAGGAATTTCTCCTTTTAGTTTATTTTGACCATGAAGTCTCAAATTCTTTTAGAAATATTTTGTTAGTAGTTTAAAAGTGAAGAGATTTCTTTCCCCTAAATTATTGTTTAGGAAAAAATGTTTTTTGGTTAGCCATGTAAATAAAATCAAGCATCAAACTCCTTTTAGAAAACACTGTTTTAATTCAGTTGTCTAACAATAACTTTTTCATATGCTTTTTTCTCATTTATTGTGATTCAACCTTTCAGTTGTATCATTGGATATAATTCATATTTACCAACACATTTATTATTTATGTAAATTTGTTATAACATCAAAGTTATTATTTCTTTTTCTCAATTCTGAATAAATAATAAAAAGTATTCAGATAAAAATGAATGAATTTTTAAACCTAAGGAGAATAACACAACATGGTCATTTTTTAACCCTTTTTTATGATATTGTTTTTATTCTCACTTATTAGAGGCAATTCTTACTTTAATTTTTTATTGACAACCCTAATCCCACTTGGAGTCCTAGTCTGTTGCTGTATAATAAGTAGTGTACTGTTGACTGCAAGTTGGTTGGTTCAGACCACTTACTGCGCCTTGGAAACCCTATACAGGGCTGCTGGAAACTATACAGGGCCCCTTTGAGTCGTAATCGACTCCACAACACTTAACCACAACAATCCTACTTACTACTAAATACAACAACAACAACAACAAATGTTGTTAAGTGCCATCAAGTCAGTTCTGACCCATAGTGACCCTCTAGAGGGTTTCCAAGGAGCGACTGGTGACCTTGAACCACCAACCTTGCATTTCAACCCAACTGTGCAGTCTAGCACATTAACCCACAGCGCCACACCAGGACTCCACTAAATACAAGGGATTTCAAAATATTTGTAAACTTCACCAAGGAAAAGATCCGGGCAGCCAACAAACATATGAAGAAATGTTCACGATCACTAGCCATTAGAGAGATGCAAATCAAAACAGCAATGAGATATGAACTCACACCAACAATAACAGCAAAGATCAAAAAAGTAGAGGACAATAAATGCTGTCAGGGATGTGGAGAGACTGGGACACTCCTGCATTGCTGGTAGAACTGCAAAATGCTCCAACCTCTCTGCAAAATATTTGTAGAATAATGGAATTTTCCATGAAATTGTGGCACCCCTTGCATTTGTGCTTTTAGAATGAGAAATTAAAATATTTTTGCACCTTCTTTTAATGGTAATGCCAGAATGGGAGTTAACGTCCTCAAAATGTCCGCAGCTATAAAATACAACGGGTGAATTAAATTATTTTAAATTCCAGCCTAGCTAAAAAATTCTTTACTTCCCTCACTCTGCTGTTCTTTATTTTCTTAAATTATGTACTCCATCAGACAGTCTTCCATCCTTAGGTTTCTCTTCCCTCATGTTCTCCATTCCCTCCTCTGAATCAAAATCAATCTCTTTCTTGCTCTAATTCTCGATTTCACTTTCCCTTTCCCCTCACCTCTCATCCGTCCATCCATCCACCCGTCATTCCATCTATCTGGTGCTTTTGTGACAGTTGTACATTTGGGTGTCCCACAGGCATTCTCTCTCTACTTTTCAGACTTACACTGTTCTCCTTATCTTAGTAAGAGACCCCACTGCCCATCCAATTGGAGCCCTGGTTACAGAGTTTTTAAAGCACTGGAGAACAAAAAGTTTGGTGGAACCCATAAGCCACTCTGCTGGAGAAAGATGATTCAGTATTGGAAACCCTGTGAGGCAGTTCCACTCTGTTCTGTAGAGTCACTATGAGTCAGAATCAGCTCGACAGCTATGTTTGAGTTTGGTTTGATTGTAGGTCTATTCTATCACATCAGAGCATAGCTTTTCTAGGCACTTCTCTCACTTTCTCTCACCTAGACTAGTCTGCTACTAGATACCATCAGTTTCATCTTCCAGATGGTTCAAGTCTGTTGTCTTTATCCCCACTATTGCTACTCTCATGAAGGAAATCTTTTTTTTTTTTTAAATCAGGAAAGGATGTTTGGATTTTATCAAATGTCTTTTCTACATCAAGTCATCTGATCGTGTGATTTCCCCCCATTGTTTTATTTATGTGGTGGATTACATTGCATGATTTTTTTCATGTTGAACTAGCCTTGTATACCTAGTATGAATTTTACTTGATCATGATGTATTATGATCAAAAAATAAAACCATATTTTATAATATGGGTCTGGATTCTCTTGGCTAGGATTTTGTTGAGATTTTTGGCATTTATATTTATAAGGGTTATTGGTGTATAAGTTTCTGTTATGATTGTGTCTTTGCTTGGCTTTGGTATCGGGGTTTGGCTTGTTCCATAGACAATATTTGGAAGTGTTCCATCCTTTTCTGTGTTCTGGAAGAGTTTGCATAGAATTGGTGTTAACTCTTTTGTGATGGTTTGGTAGAATTCTCTAGTGAAGCCATGGGGACCAGGGTTTTTGTTTATTGTTAATTGCCTCTTCATTTTATTCTTTTACTATGGGTCTATTCAAATTTACTGCCTTTTCCTGTGTTCCTTTAGGTAGGTACTGTGTTTCTGGAAATGCGTTCTTCTAGGTTTTCAAATTTTTTGGAGTACAGTGCTTCATAGCATTCTCTTATTACCATTTTTATTTCCATTGGTTCTATTGTAACATCACCATTTTGTTTCTTATTTTTGTTATTTGCTTCTTCTCCCTCTTTTCCTTTGTTCATCTGGCCAGTGATTTGTTAATTTTGTTAGTTCTTTAAAAGAATCAATTTTTTTTCAAGTTTTTATTGTGAATTAAGTGATAGTTTACATGGGAGAATATTGGTTTTACATTCATCCTATTGTAGTTTGTTTCATTACAATCCCCTCCATGTGTCATCATTCAACAGTATTTGCTTCTATTCCCTCTGTTTTTTGAATGAACACAAAAACACTCAGGAATATATAATTATTTAAACAACCAACCAAAGGGCACATTCTGTAGCCTGCCTCCTGGGCACCAACACACAGTCTTTCTCTTTCCGTAAGTCTAGAGTCCTCAGTACTCGATCTCTCCATGTCCTCATCTCTGCCTCCATCTCTGGTGTCACTGCTTCTCTGGATAGGGTCCCACATTCCACTCGTGCCCTACTCACTTGATGGCCCTAGAGTCATCTGTTCCTGGACTGTAAGATTAACTACTGCTCCATTTTTGTTGTGAAACTTCTACTTTTACAGTTGTAACAGTTGCAGTCAGTCATGATTAACAGTTACTCACTTTTGAATCTTAAGAATCTTATCCCCATTTCCTTTTACCAGACCCATCTAGACAAGATGAAAACGATTCATTGGGGACTCTACCTTCCCCTGCACACTCTAAAACTAAACTCTCTCTTGAAAACTTGTAAACCAGTCACTTCGTGCCTTTATAGCCCCCCATTTTAGGTAGCCAATGGCTAAGTTGCCCGTATCAACCCTGTGTGCAGGGGGACAGGATTGATCCTTGACGTGAAGATTCCTTCCCTCTCAGTTGGTATTTTGAGTTATTACATCCATAAGTATAGGTAAAGTTCCTCAAATTGTAGCAATTTACACTTGCTTCCTTTATCAATTTTTTTTTTTTTTTAATCTTCCTCTAGTCGCATTCTAATCATCAAGCCATCGAAGCTTTGTCAAATGGGTACTATTGCAAGTTTAGGCATCAAAGAACCAACTTCTAGTCTTATTGATTCTTTCCATTTTTCTGTTTTTCATTTATTTATTTCCTTTTTTAAGGTGACTGTAAAGAGCCTGGGTAGTGTAGTGATTATGTTTGGGCTGGTAACTACAAGATCAGCAGTTCATATCTACCAGCTGCTTTTCAGGAGAAAGATTTGCAGCTTTGGAAACTGTCTACTGGGTCTCTATGAGTTGGATCTGACTTGATGATATACAACCATCACCACGGTGGCTGGGCTTTTCTTTCTGTTTTTCCCTAGTTAATGGAATTGTAGGGTAAAGGTATTAATTTAGACTCTTTGTTTCTTTTGTTGTTGTTTTTTCATTGTTTGCATTTATTGCTATCAGTTCACCTCTGAGCACTGCTTTTGCTGTGTCCAAAGGTTTTGGTAGACTTTGTTTTCATTTTCATTTGATTCTAGAAATTTTTTATTTCATTTTTCTATTGTTTCTGTTGTTGTTGAGTACTGTCGAGTCACTTCAGAGTAACCCTAGTATCCCTTTTTAGTACAGAACAAAGCACTGCCTAGTTCTGTGCCATCCTCAGAGTTGTGGAAGCCACTGTGTCAATCCATCTTGTTGAGGGTCTTTGTACATTCTGCTGACCCCATACTTTACCAAATATGATGTCCTTTCTCAGGAACTGGTCCCACTTGATAAAATGAACAAAATATGTGACATAAAATGTTGCCCTCCTCACTTCTAAGGAACATTCTGGCTTTTTCTTCTATTATCTAGTGTTTTTTACACAGTAAATTACTCAGTTTCCATATATTTGATTTTTTTCTCCATGTTCTTTCTGCTGTTGATTTCTGATTTTGTAGTGTTGTGATCTCGAGAGATGCTTTGTGGTATTTCAGAGATTTTAAATTTATTTATGCGATGGCCTACAATATGGTCTACTTTGGAGATCCATATGTTTTGGAAAAGAATGTGTATTGCGTTCTTGTTTCGTGGAGTGTTCTGTATGTGTTTGAGATCAAGTTTATTAATGGTGTTGTTTAAAGCATCTGTATCTTTCTTGAGTTTCTTTTTAATTGTTTTTTTCCTTCAACTAAAGTGATGAGTTAATGGAGCTTAAGGTTTGTGTTTTCCATTCTGTTAAAGTTTGTCTGTGTCATTTAGAGCTCTTTTGTTGTGTGCATAGATATTTACCATGCCTGTTTTCTCTTGTTGACCCAAGCTTTAATCACAGTATAATGCCTTTCCTTATCATCTGATTCTGTTTTTTGCCATAAAGTCCATTTTATAAAAGATAGTTATTGCCACTTCTGCTCTTTTTTGGTTGCCAATTCCTTGATGTGTTGTTTCCATATTTGATTTTTGTCTTTGTGTTTAAGATGTGCCTCTTGCAAGGCAACATATTGATGGGTCATGTGTCTCTGTCCAGTCTCTGTCTTTTTACAGGTAAATTCACTCCTTTGCCATTCAGTGTAGCGATTGATAGGTATGAATTTATTGCTGTTGTTTTGTTGTGTTTGCTGTGTGTGAGTATGTGTGATACTGATAATTTGCTTTCTGTTCTTTTTGTTTATGCGTTTTCTTTTCATTTCCTTTGCTGTTGTTGATTTCATTTTGAGTCTTCATGATTTTCTTCTTTTTTTACTTTGATGAAAAAGTTTATTAATTTTCTTTGTTGTTGTTGTTGTTAAGTGCCGTCGTGTTGGTTCCAACCCATAGCAACCTTGTATAGGGTTTCTGAGGAACTGCTGGCGAGCTTGAACCGCTGACCTTATAGTTCAAACAGCTTTGCATTCTGGCACATTAACCCACAGTGCCACACCAGGGCTCCTTTTCTTTGTGGTTACCCTGAAATTAATTACCTTTTATTTTTCTAGGTTGAAAGCAGTCATTCTGTCTTGCTATCACCTTAATATTCTCTCCACACGGAAGTCCTGCAACTGCACCATTTATCTCCTGTTTCTTTGTTGAAGTTGTCTTTGTTTACAGATTGGTTCCTTATTTTCAGTCTTGTATAAGGTCACTGTAAGGAGCTCTGGTAGCATAGTGGTTACAAATTGGGCTGTGAACCACAAGGTCAGCAGTTCGAAACTACCAGCTGCTCCGTGGGAGAAAGATGAGGCTTCCTGCTCCTGTAAAGATTTACAGCCTCGGAAACCCTGTGCAGAGTCGCTATGGGTTGGAACCGACTCGACGGCACATAACAACAACAACAACAGGGTCACTATGAGTCAGAACGGACTTGACAACACTTAAGAACAACAAACAACAGTTTTATTTGATTTCTGAAATTTTTTATCTGGGTTGGTTTCTGGGAGATCTTGTTATCTATCTTAGTCTGAGATCGATGTCTAATTGTTGTTGGTTCACTGTCTCAATTATTTCCATTAGTATCTCAATGATTTCCATTAATATTTCTTATAAGAAATTGGTCTAGCTTTTATACATTCCTTTACTTTCTGTTTATTTAGAAAATCCTAATTGTACCATTAAGGAGCTCTTAGTGGTTACAAATCAGGCTGCGAACCTTAAGGTCAGCAGTTCGAAACTACCAGCTGTTCCATGGGAGAAAGATGAGGCGTTCTACTCCCATAAAGATTTACAGCCTTGGAAACACTCTACAGAGTTGCTATGAGTCGGAACTGACTCCACGGCAGATAACAACAACAATTTTACTATATATATATATGTTTGTTGTTGTTGTTAGGTGCCATTGAGTCAGTACCAACTCATAGCGACCCTATGCACACAGAACGAAACACTGCCCGATCCTAGGCCAACCACTGTTGCCATGCTTGAGTCCATCGATGCTACCACCTGGCCAATCCATCTCGTTGGTGGTTTTACATATATATTGGCAAAGTTTTATATATGTCACTCCATTGCCTTCTTGCATGAATAATTTCTGCCTTCCCCTTTGTCAGTCACATTTTGTTTTACAATCTCCTCTCTGGCTTGCTTTTTTGGCTTTGGTTTTGGAAGTTTGATTATGATATATCTTGATGACTTTCTTTTGGGGGTCTATCCTATTTAGTATTCATTAAGTATATATCTTCTCATCTTTCATGATATTGAAAAAGTGTTCTGCCAGCAAATCTTTGATAATTTTCTCTGTGCTTTTTTGTTTCTCCCCTTCTAAAATTCTGATTATGTGTAAATTATTCTTGTTGATGGTGTGCCACCTGATTCTTAGACTTTCTTAATTTTTCTTCATTCTTTCTTCTTATTCTTCCTCCAGCAGATTGGTATCAAGAAATTCAACCTCTCTTTTGCTGATTCTAACTTCCATTGATTCAGTTCTACTCTCTTGTCCTTTTAATACATTATCTGTTTCTGAAACTTAGTGCTAATTTCCTGGATTTCAAATTACAGTTTTTGTATGGTTTCTAATTCTCTATTCATTTTGTTCCTGTATTGTTTCCCAGATTTTTCTACTGTGTTGTTTTTTGTTTTGTTTTTTCTGTGTTTCCTTGATCTCCTTTTTGATCACTTGTTGTTATGTGCCATAGAGTCGGTTCCAACCCACAGCGACCCAGTATAGGGTTTCCAAGAAGCGATTGGTGAGCTTGAACCACCAACCTTGTGGTTCAAACTGATTTTGCAGTCCAGTGCATTAACCCGCAGTGCCACACCAGGACTCCTTTGATCTCTTTGTTGTTGCTGTTGCTCTGTATCATCGAGTTGGTTCTGACCTTAGTGACCAAGGTTTCCAAGGAGCAGCTGGTGAGCTTGAACCACTGACCATGCAGTTCAAACCGACATTTTAGTCCAGTGCATGAACCCACAGCACCACACAGATGGCCCTATATGTGTCTTTTGAATTCCTTATCCGACAGTTCCATTAACTTTTTTTCCCTCAAGGAAATTTTCTTGTTTTTATTTTGGTCACTTGCTGGACCTATCTTGTTCTGCCTTTTTAGGTGTTTTGATATTGTCTTTTGTTTCCAAGGTATTTAGGTGTAGTTCTATTTCTTTATTAATTTATGATTATTTGTTTTGTTCTGATGTTTGTTATGCTTTGTTTCAGTTTATTCAGGCAGGTGAGATGGGTGTGCTACTCCGGTTACTAGTCTGGCTTCTCTGGAGGTCTCATTGCCTGTCTCCATGAGTGGGGCTGCTACTGGGCACGTGTTTGGGCATCTTTTTGTTGTCTTTGCAGGATAGTTGAAGGCAGGTTGCATGGGTGTGGCTACTTCCTGTGGTCACTTGAGTGGTGCTGAATCAGGCCATGGCACTTCCCAAGTTGCTGGGGTGGCAGGTGCAGTGTGTGTGGCTGACATGATGGGGGCTGTGAATAGTGGCAGGTGTGTGTATGGCTGTACTGTTGCCCCCTGCCACACAGTGGTGGGGGTGAATGGTATGCTTGCATATGTACTCACACACTCACTTCCTTACTGGGCAGGGGTGAGTGGGAGGGATGAGCAGAGGGTGCGCGTTCAGGGGTCATATAGCCTCTGCCTCTAATCAAGCAGGAGGAGGCAGAAGGAGTCTGGGTCAGTGGGATTTGGAGAGCAGCTGACACCTTGCATGAGTGGCCTGCTATTGCTCTGTTGGGTTGGGAGTTGGAAGGGTCAGAACAAGTGGGCCAGGTGAGCAGATGGCATAGTGCCCAGACGGCCTGCTACCACTTAACTGGGTCAGTGGGCAGGTGGGCTCGAGTAAGCAGTCAGCTCCCCTATTGCCTACAATAACAACAGTAATTATACTCCAATGACACGGCTTGCTTACGACGTGCCAGAAATTGTGTGAAATATTTTACATACACAATCTCCTCATCGATATCTCTAGTATAACATTTACCATATTGTTCTGGATTTCTGTGCATGTGTCTCCCTCCTAAAGATGGATTTTTAACTTAACCAGTCTTTTCATGTTCTACATCTAATTCTTTCATACATCACAATGTTATGTATGACAGAATGAAACATTGTCTGGTCTACCACCATCTTCATGATTGTTAGTGTGTTTGAGTTCATTATTTGAACTATTTATTTTGTCAGCCTATCTTGTTGAAGGCTTCTCCCATTTGGTAGCGTAGTGGTTACGAATCGAGCTGCGAACCTTAAGGTCAGCGGTTCGAAACTACCAGCCGCTCCGCGGGAGAAAGATGAGGCTTTCTACTCCCGTAAGGATTTACACCCTCGGAAACCCTGTACAGGGTCGCTATGGGTCGGAACCGACTCGACGGCACTTAACAACAACAACAACAACAACAGCCTTCACCAGGAGTCCTGGTGTGGCACAGTGGGTTAATGCACTGGACTGCAGGGTCTGTTTGAACCAAAAGGTCAGCGGTTCAAGCTCACCAAGTTGCTCCTTGGAAACGGTATACGGGGTCACTATGATTTTGTTATTATTCAAGTATAGCTTGTTTTTCTTAGCAATTGATCTTTCATTGATGTTCAGTTGATATTCTTTTCTAGCCATTAATCTTTCCTAGTTAATGTGTCCAAGTTCATGGTTTAATCTTGTCATCCTTGCTCCTAAGGAACATTCTGATTGCATTTCTGGTTGTTGTTTTGACGTTTAGTGCTGTCGAGTCAATTCCAACTCATAGCAACCTTGTATAAGGTTTCCAAAGAGTGGCTGGTGAGTTAGAACTGCCGACCTTGCAGTTCAAACTGACTTTGCAATCCAGCACATTAACCAGTAGACCATACCAGGACTGCTAATCGGACTGGTTTTTTTTTTTGTTGTTCTTTTGGCGATCCATGGCAATCAGTATTCTACAGTACTTAGTATAGTGACTAAAACAAAAGCTCTTTAAATCTGTGTTGAATCAAGGGTTTTCATTGTCATCATAGAATGAACCTGAATTTGTAAGATGTGCAGTCGTCATGGGAAAGCTTACATGAAGTTCAGCAGAGGCCTCGCTTTCTTGGGCAGAACACTAGTCTTGTGCCATGGGAGCCAGATGTCCTGTTTCCCAACCAGTGCAGCCACACGTATTAAGTCCTTGTGACACAAATGCAGCAGGACTTGGAGGATGGGAGGAGTTAGCAATCTCTGGGGTTTGCTTCTTGCATCCAGCCTGCCGTCAGCAGTTTCATATCTGTCCTCACTGTGTTTTAAGGACAGTTCTGTAGATATTAGCCTTGGACATAGATGGCCTTCCTAGATCTGGTTTTTGTCTAATTCTTCCCTACAAAAAACTGATTTTATTATTAGGCAAGTACAGCTTGGTTTTCCGAGCTGTTTTCTATTTCTTAAATGATCAACCTTAACACAGCCTTGATATCCCTTGCTGTGTACTTTAAGTAACCACAAAAAGCTGTTGTTAATTCCCTTTCTTGGCTGATTAATTTGAAATACATAAAATCTAAATTTGCCCCTCCATTTCAGAGCTACTTAAAGGGTGTAAGCTGAGGTTGGTAACACTTTGAGTCAGGTTACCAATAGGAATTTGACGTGATATGAATAAGAGTACTATCAAGTATTACAAAACCTAATATAGAATTGCAAGGATAATCAGGCTCCATGCTTGAGGCCATAAATTGATTATCGGCAGGGGGCCAACAGGAATCTCTCCTTTCTCTGTATAATCTCCCTTGGGTGTAACCATTGCAGTATTTGGAGCCCTAGCCGAAAGGGCAGTGTAAATTTACACCTTCCTCAAAACAAAGTTCTGGAACCTTCACCTCTTAAGAGAATTGTGGATTAATAGCCATTCTTTTTTGTGTAGCTACACATAGAGTCCAAGGTTATGTTTTCAGAAATAATATGAAGCCAAGGGTAATAAGTCTAATAATTTAGTTGAGTGTGTTTGGGCAGGTTTTGTTTGGTCCACACCCTTAGGTTTCCAGATAGTGTCTCATGTTTCTGTTCTTTCATTTTTTGCTGTAAGAACTGCTGAGAAAAATAAAGTTGATTCCAAATGAGTTCTTTTTTTTTTTTTTTCAAGTGCTAATTTACCTGAAACAAAATGCTAAAACTAAAGTTGGTTTTTATAAATAGTATAGGTCGCTATGTGTTGGAACCGACTTGATGGCACTTAACAATAACAACAAAAATAGGTATATATGGAGTCCTGGTATGGCACTGAGGGATCATACACTAGACTGCAGGGTCGGTTTGAACCACAAGGTCAGTGGTTCAGACTCACCAGCCGCTCCTTGGGAATCCTATTCAGGGTCGCTATGAGTTGGAACTGGCTTGACAACACTTAACAATAACATCGGTTTGCATATGTGTTGTAGTTTTTGCTGATATCTACTTCAGTCTCTTAATGGAAAGTATTTTTATAAAAATGAAATTATCTTGTTAGTATGTAATACTTTGATATGAAATGCAAAGATTGTCAATTTTCTTGCAAATATTATGTCATTGGGTCTTTATGATAGTTAAATTAACCCACAGCATCACACCAGGACTGTATATATATACACACACACACACACATATATATACTATGAGTCAGAAACGACTCCATGGCACATAACTACCATCATATATATATATATATATGGTGTGGCACTGTGGGTTAATGCGCCAGACTGCAAAGCCGTTTGAACTGCAAGATCGGCGGTTCAAGCTCACCAGCTGCTCCTCGGAAACCCTATACAGGGTCGTTATGGGTCAGAATCAACTTGACGGCACTCAACAATAACAACTACACACACACACACATATATGTATATATATATTTGTAAAACTCTGTGTTAAGTTTTGTGAGGCGTGGCTGGTGGATTTGAACCACCAACATTGTGGTTAGCAGTCCAGGATACACATACACACACATGTATGTTGTTAAGCACTGTCGAGTTGGTTCCCACCCATAGTGACTCTGCATAAGGTTTCCAAGGAGCGACTGGTGAGCTTGAACCGCTGACCTTTCAGTTGAAACCAACCTTGCATTGCAATCCAGTGCATTAACCCACAATGTCACACCAGAACTTCATTGTATATATATATATATGATGACACCTAACAACAACATATATATGTTGTTTTAATATATGTTTAATAATAGGTTTCTATTGACTTCCTCATTGAATTATTCTTTCCCTGTCTTCCATTCTCTTACCCTCTCAAGTTTAAGAGAAATTATTTCTACAGGTGTCCATTTGTCACAACACCACTATGACAATGTGACATTTTTTTCCCTAATGATGATCCCATGTGGCATTCCTCCTACTGCTGTGTCAGGTACTGTGTATCGAATTAAGGATCCTAGAGGAGTTTTGCTTTGCATTAGAAAATAGACTTGAGGTTGTATAGCATAAATATTAGTAGTTTAGGCTATGATTAGATGTATTACATTTGAATAATGCCTTGGCCAAAAGCTTTAAGAGTTCACTCAGCTGAAGCTGTAGCTGGGGGTTCTGCTGTTGTGAATGATTAACTGCAGCCTATGCAAAGTGCAGTCAGTGAGCTCCCCCCAACCCCCAGCTCAGTTAATTGGTTGTCTGTAGGAATCATTATCCGCATAGCAATAGGCAAAGCATATGTCTATTCCTCGAACTATTCTATATGCCGGTAGGCCACTGTTTTGTTTTTGTTAAGTGTCATCGAGTTGAGTACCCCCCATAGTGACCCTATGTCAGGACTGGCTGGTGAATTTGAATTGCTAACATTGTGGTTCAAACTGGCCGTATAGTCCATGCTTTATCCCACAGCACAACACGAGGACTCCTCCAGCAGGTTACTGTAGTGGTGGTGGTGGTTATGTGCCGAGGAGTCAGTTCCAACTCATAGCGACCCTGTATAGGGTTTCTGAGGCTGTAAATCTTTACAGAAGCAGCAAGCCTCATCTTTCTCCCACAAAACAGCTGCTAGTTTCGAATTGCTGACCTTGTGGTTAGTGGCCCAACTCGTAACCACTACATTACCAGGAGTTGCTGAATAGCAATGGTGGTGGTGGCGTGCCCTCAAGTCATAATGACCCCCGTAAAGGCTTTCCGGAGTTGTAAATCTTTACCAGAGCAGTAAGCTTCATCTTCCTCCCAAGAAGCCCCTGGTAGATTCAAATTGCTGATCTTGTTGGTTAGCAGTCCAATGCTGTAACCCAGTCTGTTACCAGAACTCCTTATTACATAACAATATGGTCTCTATAATTCATTTGTTTACAACTGGCTTTGAGGAAAGAATCCTATAAATTGCTTCCAGCTAAATTCTTACCTTTTTCTGAAACTGTAGCTTGTATTGCCCTTTATCACCCTGCTCCCCTACCCTTTTCTTTTCCTCGAAGAGAAAAAAAGGGAGACCCCCATGAGATGGATTGGCACAGTGGCAGCAGCAGTGGACTCAAATTTAGAAACAATCGCGAGGTTGGCATAGGACCAGGCAGTGTTTCGTTCTGTTGTACATAGAGTCGCTCTGAGTTCGTACCCACTCAATGGCACCTAACAGCAATCACCTATTTTATCTCTAAATTAAAATGCATTTCTAACACAAATGATAGTGTTTCAAAGTCTTAGAAACTGTTGTGCTAACCATATTTGAAATTAGTTCCTTTTGCTGCTCCTTTTTTCTTTTACTGCCAAATGGAAATCAAAAAAATTAAAGATGTAATATCTAACTTTTACCAATTTATTTAAACCAGATCACGAGTTTATGTGATTTGAGGTAGCTTAGCTCTGTTTTCCCTCAATTCCAACTGACAACCCCAAAACAGTCATTACTTCTCTGTTTGTATTTAATGACCAGGGCCTGCTATCCTGTTTTCCTTGGCATTACTCTGCTGCCATAAATAGCTCATTTTCTCAGAATATCACAAAGAAATATATGAGGGGGCTTCAAAAATGTTCCTGGAGTAGCAGAATGAAAGGATAGTGGAATTTTTCCACAAACTTTTGAAGTCCCCTTGGAGTTTGGTTGTATTGGAGTTAGCCACCTATCCTTAACCCATGTTTGCTGCTTTTGAGAGGAAGGATATCCAATACAGAGTCACAAGTACTATCGTATTTTTTAAACAGGAGGAATAATAGTCAAAGAGAACATTTTATGGAGTCAGCCAGTTAGGGAGCAAGCTCTACTGAAGTATGAGGTGTTGTTGTAATTGTCTTCCTAGTAAGAAATTTTCTGAGGCATCATCAACATCAGCATGCTGGTGACAGAGAATTTAATTTAGCCCCGTGATCTAGAGCAAAAGCATACATACTATCTTGTGAGGTATGTATGTATGAGCCAAGTTACTTGATCTTTGTGATCTTTGGTTTCCCTGTCTGTAAAATGAGGATAACAATTTCCATTCCTCAGGGTCACTGGGCGAGTTCAGTGAGCTGTGTAGTATATAGGTCGGCTTAGCATAGCATATGGAAAGAACTCATTAGATGATGAGCCATAGCATAGGATGTACTCACTAAAATAATGGATGCAAATGACATGAAAGCCAGTCAATATACATGCTGTCTTCATCTAAAAGGTACAAATGAAATCAGTATGGAGGAAGAAAAACAAAATGAAAATACTTTTCTGTTTTTTATGCACACCTAGTCCTGGTGTGGCACTGTGGGTTAATGCGCCAGACTGCAAAGCTGTTTGAACTGCAAGGTCGGCGGTTCAAGCTCACCAGCTTCTTCTTGGAAACCCTATTCAGGGTCGCTATGGGTTGGAACTGACTTGATGGCACTTAACAACAACAACATACATTTTTATAAAATGTCCTATCCGGTTGAAAGTTTACTTTAGCTGGTAGAACTCATTTGAAAGACTGCAAAAGCAGAGTTTGGTACCAGTTACCTGTTAATTGATGCCCATTAAGGCCTCTATGAATGATGGTTTCACTTGGGGTCATCAAGGCTGAATTAGCCATTTGGCTTGCAGGACCAGAGTTTTCATCACCATTTGTAGACCCCTCCTCCTCCAGTCACCTCACAAAAGGGTAGACACACCCCACACCCTATCTGAGCCTCCACAGCAGTACAGTCTTCTGAACATTTCAGTATTCCCTTTTCCTCTTAAACCACAGCCCTTGTTGCTAGTGCCTGACTTTATACAACGCTGTTCCTGTGAAACTGTTGATGACTGATAATGACTAGCATTTGATTGATGTCATTTAGCAAAAGGAAAAATAGCAGTGAAGAGGTAGGTTAGGAACTCCAGAGAGCCACTACACAGGTGGCATTTTTGATCAGAAAGAAATTTCAGCAGCTGTTGCATCAGAGTGGAAGTTTTGTATACTTTTCTAAAAGGACGGCTTCGTTAGTATATGAGTTGGTACTGACTCCCAACACTGCCACTTCATTTATAAAGGTGAACAAAGATCCTCAAGTGAAAACGATATGTTGCATTTAAAATCAGAACCAGTTCTCTGATCTTTAGAATAGCATAAAACATGATCTTGTTCCACTCTTACTTACTTTTATTTTTAAGTATTTGTTGTTCTACAGCTTAGCTATAGTTTAATTTTAAGCGTTATTTGCAGGAGGAGAAGAGGGTAAGTGATCTTCTAGACTTTCCTGGGTTGGCTGCTGTCCAGAGTCCTGAGCCATGTAATCAGTTTCAGTTAGTTCCAAACAATAGATTGTGGCGGGAACTTGGGTAAGTGGCGGGTCGACTGCACCCAAACTGTTGATTTAAGTTACTCAGAGAGTTTGACTCAGACCTGATACCAGTTTGAGTCAGCTGTTTTCTATGTAAACTGTTACCAGTAAACTATGTTCCTTTTGTGCCTGATGAGGGGAGGAAATGACCCTCCTGCTGGTAACCTTCCTCCTCTTTGGGCTCACAGCCTGGTTCTCTGTCAGTGAAGTGTGCTGTGTGAGACTTCAGCTTCTTCATACCACACATTCCCATCACTGATTATCCAGCCATGTGACTGAGGGAACTGCCTATATTGTGTCCCCATCGTGGCATTTCTAGTCATCCCTAAAGGTTGTTGGCGATGGTAATAAGAAATGCATTATTGTTCATATGATCACAGTTTACATCTTTAGAGCACTTCATGATTTGCAAGGGGAGCTCACATCTGTTGAGTGTATTTTAAGTTTGTATGGGGCAAGCATTACATTGCATTAAGCTTAATCATCTTAGCTACCTTTTGATTAGTTCATTTCGGATAAATAATGGTTGGAAGAGTTATCTAACGTTAAAAGCATGAGGCTAAATACTGGTAAAACATTAGTAGTTTTTAAATACGAGTTATGTGGTTTGTTTGGGTTTTCAATTTGGAGGATTAATGTTTCTCGATTCACTTAGGTTTTTTTCTATCACAAATAACAATTTATTTTTATTTTGAAGCACTCATACACAGACACACACACACCAGACGCATGTATACATGGAAACTTGTCAGCGCTTGGATACCAGTTTGAAGAGATTTACTCTGTGGTTATTTAAAGTGGACATGAAGTTATGTTTGTTTCGGTCAGTCAGATTAAAGGCTACCTCATTTAATGAAGAGATACTATGAGGAACTGAACCACAGGATGTGTTCCATGGTGACCCTAACTGTACACACTCCTATTAGCACTTGACTCTGAGTCTGGAGCCCCTGATTTAAGAGGGCAGTGTTTTGATATGCCTCATCTTTGTGGTTTTTCTGAAAATTATTTTTCCATCTTGAAAGCCAGAAAACGAAAATCCTGTAAGTACATCAGTCAAATGATTTTCTTCTTCCAGAACCTTACCTAACCTCACACTTCCCCTTTATAATTTTGAAAAACTCTAAATTGCTTAAATGATTTGCCTCTTTTCTAGTGCTATAAGTTTCTCTTCTAGAGAATGCTAAAGACTTTTGTTTTTACTTCCAATTTCTTTTTCATATAACTTAGAACAGTCTGCAAATTTTCACAAAACAAAAAGAATGGCACAATATACTTTTATTTACCAGAGATCATATCCACTTTGTTTTTTTCTGTGCAAAATGAGAACAAATCCATTGTGATTCCTTCATCATTTTTACTGCATCATTCGTTATAATGGGTGTGATATGTTAGTTGCCCACCGAGTGTGACATGAGAAGGGAAAATGAGTTTTTTGGCTTTGATTTTGTTTATATTTTGAGGAGTGGATCCACATAGCATCTTCAAATGAGGAGGTATTGTTCTGACTTGACAAAAGTCTCATGAGTTTTAAGGTGTGGCTTTTATTTCTATTAATAAATAAATAAATATAGTCTAGAAGTGGTAAGGAGTCCTGATGTAGTGCTGTGGGTTAATGCGCTGGATTGTAAGGTTGGTTTGAACCACATGGTTCTCGGAAACGCTATACAGGGTGGCTATGAGTCAGAACCAACTCAATAGCATTTGACAACAACAACGGCGGTAGTAAAGAAATGAAAGATTTGTCCGTTATATTTTAGCCATTAAAATAATTTAAAAATACATATTTTCTTGTGGTTATGTCTGTTAACTTATACTTTATTGCTATGAGGTGAGCATTTACTTTAAAGAGGAGTCAAAAAGTTTAAACATTAGAAAGATGGTGTTTTCTTTCCTGGGAGCAAGTCTAAGGCAGTGTGACAGGTGACATCATTTTGTGCGATTCCGACATATTAGCACACCTGTCCCTTAGACTTGCACTCATGAATTGGATCTGTTTATGGGTGATGCTGTAGGATCAAGCAGTAGACTGCAAGGTTGGTTTGAATCTCAAGGTCAGCGGTTCAAACGCAGCAGCTGCTCCTTGGAAACCCTAAATAGAGTTGCTGTGAGTCGGAACCAACTTGACAGCACTCAGCAACAGCAACACAACACAGAGAAGCATGTAAGACGTTTTTGTTGTTGCTACTGAGTCAATTTTGACTCACAGTGACCCATGTGACAGAGTAGAACTGCCCCATCATGTTTTCTTGGTGGTAATCTTTACAGGACCTGATCATCAGGTCATTCTGCTGCAGAGCCACTAGGTGGGTTTGAACCTCCAAACTTCCTGTTATGAGTTGAGTTGACTATTGCCCTATTAGGGCTCCTTTGTTGCATCACCTTTGAAATCTAGCGTCTTTTCAAATGCTGTTGAGCAGATCTAAGGAAAGGGACAAATAATGCAAGAAAAATAAGATGAAGATGTGGTGAGGTTGCTATCAAAACTGCAAATCCTCTGATGTCGTGAATTTATCTGATTTGGGCTACAAATTTGGCCATCAGCTTTCTAGAAAACAATACCCAGAGAGAAATTATCTCAGTTACGTGATTCACAGTCTGGAAGAATAAAATGTATGTGCTCAGGAACAGAGCATTTCTAGTCAGTCTAAATCTGAGGTCGTACCTTTTATCGGTATAATTAATAGTCACAGTTTTTCTGATTACGAATATCCTCTTCCCTGTGCTTTTCTAAACATCTTTTCAGCTCAGTGTTTAGTTTTGTTTTTTAATTACTCATCTACTCTAGTTTTTGTACCAAAAGGAGTTGATTGATGTTTAGCCCTTTGAAGAGGTAGCACATGATCAGAAACTGATGGTAGTGAAGGACGAAGTCCCAGCTGCATTGAAAAGGCATTAGTGAAAAACAAGGCTCCAGAAATGGATGGAATACCAACTGAAATGTTTCAACAAACTGATGCAGTGCTGAAAGCACTCAGTATTTTGCGCCAAGAAATTTGGAAAAAAGCTACCTGACCAACGGACTGGAAGAGATCCCTATTTGTACCCCTTCCAAAGAGTATCAAACAGTATCATTAATATCACATGCAAGTAAAATTTTGCTGAAGCTAATTAAAAAATGATTACAGCAGTACATTGACAGGGAGCTGCCAGCAATTCAAGCCAGGAACAGAAGAGAACGTGGGATGAAGGTTATTGCTGATGTCACCTGGATCTTAGCTGAAAGCAGAGAATATCAGAAAGATGTTCACTTGTGTTTTATTGACTATGCAAAACATTTGACTTTGTGGAACATAGCAAACTGTGGATAACTGTATAGAATGGGAGTTCCAGAACACTTAAATTATGCTCATGCAAAACCTTGACATAGGCCAAGAGGCAGTCATTTGAGTGGGACAAGGGATACAGAGTGGTTTAAAATCAGGAAAGGTGTCTATCAGGGTTGTATCCTTTCTCCATATTTATTCCGTCTGTATGCTGAGCAAATGATGGTGACAACCTTGACAGTATGAAGAAAAATCTCAGGATTAAGGTTCATTAACAACTTTCAATATGCAAATGACACAGTGTTACTTGCTGAAAGCCAAGAGCCCTTGAAACACTTACTGATGAAGATCAAGGACTGCAGCCTTCAGTGTGGATTACACCTCAGTATAATGGAAACAAGAATCCTTACAATTAGACCAGTAAACAATGTCATAGAAAGAGAGAAAAGACTGAAGCTTTCAATGATTTCATTTGACTTGGACCTGTAATTAACACCTATGAAAGCAGTAGTCTGGAAGTCAAACAACCATATTGCATTGGGCCTCTCTCAAGCGTTAAATTTAAAAGCAGCAATGTTAGTTTGAGGACTAAGGTGTGCCTGACCTAAGCCATAGTGTTTTCAGTCGTCTCATATGTATGGCAAAGCAGAACAATGAATAAGGAAGAACAAAGAGGAATTGATGCATTTGAACTACGGTGTAGGTGAAGAATATTGAATATACCATGGCCAGAAGACCAAACAAAGAAGCAAGGATGGTGAGACTTTATCTCAGGTACTTTGGACATCTTATCAGGAAGGACTAGTCCCTGGAGAAGGACTTCATAAAGTTGTTAGTTGTCATCAAGTTGGATCTGACTCATAGAGGCCCTGTGTACAACAGAAGGAAACACCGCTGTCTCCTGCACCATCTTCGTAATTGTAGGTACACTTGAGCCCACTGCTTTTGCCATCGTGCCAATCTGTCTCACTGGGGGTCTTCCTCTTTGTTACCGACACTCCCTTTGCCAAGTCTAATGTCCTTCTTCAGGGACTGGTTCCTCCTGATAATATGTCCAAAGTATAAGAGACGAAGACTCATGGTATGATGCCGTAAGATAAGCACTGGACTGTGAACCGAAAGGTAGGCAGTTCAAACTCACTAGCTGCTCCTCGGGAACCCTGTGCAGATGTGCTGTGAGTCAAAATTGACTCGTCAATACTTAACAACAACAACAACATAAACGATGAAGTTTCACCATCCTTGTTCCTGAGGAACATTCTGTATAAAGTAGAGGTGCGTGAAAAAAAGAGAAAGACCTTCAGTAATATGGATCAGCACAGTAGCTGCAACAGTGGGCTCAAACATTACAGGGCTGGCACAGGACCGGGCAGTGTTTCATTCTACCGTACTCTATGTGTTGGAATCAACTCAACAACACCTAACAAGAACAACTCTAGTTTTTAGTTTAAAAAAAATTCCAGTATAAATTTAAGCAAGGTCTTAACACTGCAAAGGTGATTGAATATTCTAATTTCCCTCGAACTGTCAGGCTGTGCCTTCTGACTTTGTTTTCCCTCGAAGGCTCCTAGACTTTGGTTTGCTTATTTGTTTGGGGGAAAGTGATGAACAGTGGTGGGAAGATGAAGAAAAAAAATCAAACCAGAATTCAAACTCCTCTAGGCCTTGGGTCTAAAGCTTTGAGTATTTAGGTGCTGTGGTCGTTCTCTTTGAAATAAACTAATAATAGGATGATTTTATAAATCTCTGCTTTTGTGTCTAGCTGCAAAGATGTTTATCATTCCAAACTTCCCTAACAGCTTGCTCATTCATCTGTTTATAATGGACACGAAACAACTTTATAGTAAAAGAATCCAGTGGACAGTAAATTCAGCTATTTATATTGTTCCCTGAATGTCTGTTAATTTGTATCCATTTCTACTCTCATCATTATTTTGAATACATGTTTCTGTAATTCAGTATTGGCTGTGTGTTTATCTGGTTTTGGAGGTTGTATGTTGTTGTGGAGTTCTGGTGTGGTGCTGTAGGATAAGCCCTGGGCTGCAAGGTTTTTGAATCACAAGGTCGGCAGTTCAAACTCACTAGATGCTTCTCAGAGAACCTACACAGGCTCGCTATGAGTTGGAACCAACTCAGCATCACTTAACAACAGCAACAATGTTATTGCCAAAAATAATATAGAAACTGGGGGAAGAATCAGGAAATTCAAAAAAGAAGCAGGTGGGGTCCAGGTACTAGGGGTTGTGAAGGAGGCGAGGATGACTACAGTGAAGGTTAACTTAAGGGTGTGTGTCAATAAAATACCTGTTGGGACTGTTGAAAGAACTTCCTAATTGGTCTTTTTTCAGATTCTGACTCACTCCTCAAATTTCCAACAACAATAGAGTGAATTTCTAAGGGCCTATTCTATGCCAGGCACTATCTTCAAACTGTATAGGCACGATCTCATATGGTCTTAACAATGTTTAGCAAGCTAGATAAAATCTTCAATTTTTGTTGTTAAGCACCATAGAGTCGGTTCTGACGAGTAGCTAAAATTATAAAGACTTAAAGGCTCATGTCACATAGTTGGTTACCTACTGCCTGTTAGTGTTTTAAAAGTCGATGCCCTGTATGCACTTTAAATTCTGTCTGAAACAGAAATCAGAGTCCCTGCTCCATGCCAACCTCATCTTCTCAAGGCCGTCTTATTTTCTTGTAATTCTGCTTTCACAGCCCCCAAGGCATAACATTCGGAGAGGCTGAGCATGATTTTATTCTCCTCCTCACTCCCTACATCCAGCATCTAATGGAACATCACCAACTCCTCTCTGTTATCATTTTGATCACTCTCTGAATGAACAAAAGATAAAAGGGTGAGAAGATGAAAATGAAAGTAGAAGGGAGAACAGAATGTTGGGAGCGATGGAGGGGATATTGAGCATCACTGTTTCTTCATCTGTGTCCTCCAAATCTTACCACATGTGGGTGAGTCTCCCCAACTTCAAGGTTGTATAGAAGTGTAAGCCTCAACTCTACCTTTTATGTTTTCCGGAACCATCTACTAGTATCATGATGCATTTATATTTTCTGCATTTATCTTGTAATAGGAAGTGCAGGCACAGGGGGAAAGATCATGAGGCATAAAAGAGTATATGGTGCTTGGCTAATTATGAAGGATGGAACAGAATGAATGAAAATTGACTCCCAAGTTTTCTAACTCAGGTGACCAGGAGACCATTGGTGCCATGGGGGTGGGGGATTGGATGAGTAGACATGGACATGAAGGCTAGACTTGTAAAGAAAACCTGCAGAGAGAGATGAAAGATTTAAGAGAATCTAAGAAAGGAAGCGTGGTATCGTTTCTGTCTTAGTCTGGGTTCTCTAGAGATGCAAAACCAGGGAAACATATATAATGAGACATTTTTGTCAAGGAAATGGCTCACACAGTTGTAGAGGTGGAAGAATCCCAAGTCCAGGTTAGGTGAACTAAGATTGGCAGGTCAGATGGCCAGCAGGTCCAGCAGATAAGAAGGAAGTCTGCTCAAGTCCAAAGACTCAGAGGTCAGAGGACGAGCCAGATGCAAGATCTAGACCCAAGATCCTGACCCAGTAGAAAGCAAACGAGCTTTGCCTGAGTAGCTAATATATTGGAAGCAGGCATACCCCTAAGAACCATCTTTTCCATTGATTGGTTGCTCATAGCAGACCTCATCATAGAGTTAATTACAAGACCATAGAAGAATTGATGCATTTGAGTTGTGGTGTTGGAGAAGAATATTGAAGGTACCATGGACTGCCGCCAACACTCGTCTGTCAGTTTGTCATACTGTGGTGGCTTGTGAGTTGCTGTGATTCTGAAAACTATGCCACTGCTATTTTAAATACCAGCAGGGTCACCCATGGTGGACAGATTTCAGATGAACTTCCAGACGAAGACAGACTAGGAAGAAGGAGTGACGAACTACTTCTGAATATTTAGTCACTGAAAACCTTATGAATAGCAGAGAAACACTGTCAGATCTAGTGCCGGAAAATGAGCCCCTCAGGTTGGAAGGCACTCAAAATGTGACAGGGGAAGAGCTGCCTCCTCAAAGTAGAGTTGACCATGATGGTGCAAATGGAGTAAAGCCTGTGGGAGTAAAGCCCACGGGACCCTCATTTGCTGATGGGGCACAACTTAAAATGAAAAGAAACAGCTGTAAACATCCATTAATAATCGGAACATGGAATGTACGAAGTATGAAACTAGGAAAATTAGAAATTGTCAAAAATGAAATAGAATGCACAAAAAGTGCCACAGGCTACCAAAAGAACCAACAAATCTGTGTTGGAAGAAGGGTAGCCAGAGTGCTCCTTGGAGGCCAGGATGGCCAAACTTCAGAGACCAGTCACTAGAGAAGGATATCATGTTGGTAAGGTGGAGGATCAGAGAAAAAGAGGAAGACCCCCAGTGAGATGGATTGGCCAAGTGGCAGCCTCAGTGGGCTCAAGCATGGCAATAATTGTGAAGTTGGCCTAGGATTGGACAGTGTTTCATTCTGTTGTGCATAGGGTCGCTATGAGTTGGTAGCGACTCGATGGTACCTAACAACAACAACAACAATGGACTACCAGAAGAACAAACAAATCTGTGTTGGAAGAAGTACAGCCAGATGCTCCTCAGAAGCCAGGATGGTTAGACATTATCTCTCATTCTTCAGACATGTATGTTATCATGTCCCTGGAGAAGGACATCATGCTTGCTCAAGTGTAGGGACAACAGAAAAAGAGGAAGAACCCCAACAAGATGCTTTGGCGCAGAGTGGACGCAAGCAGTGGACGCAAGCATAACAATTGTGAGGGTGGCACAGGACTAGGCAGTGCTTCGTTCTGTTGTGCACAGGGTCACTGTGAGTCAGAACCAACTCAACAGCATCTAACAACAACAACAACATGGGGCTAACTGCCTATCAACTTTCAAAACCCTGAGAATTCTGGCCTAGCCAAGTTGACACAAAATCTTAACTATCACAGTTTCCAAATCAGCGTGAAGGAAGAACCAAAGATCAAGTGTTTCACAAGGAGGCTTCAGTGTACTGTCACTTTCTTGAAACACCTTCCCCGCCTCCATAGCTGGGCCAGGTCCCCAATGTATCCCCCACTGTACCTTCCTTCTCGGCCACCCCTTACTTCACTCATGTGCTATGTGCTCAGTAAAGGCAGTCACCATAGCTCCAAAACCTGGCACATAGTAAGTCACAGAATGTACTTGTCAAATGAGCAGCTAAGGAAAGGATGGTTAACAATGTCAAATAAACAGGTTAAGTGGGCTTATGACATAAAATAACATTAGTGGAGTTGCCAGTGATAAGATAGTTCATCAGTGTGTGTTGCATGGGGTCAGGGGAGAAGTAGGAGCTAGGGTGGGCAGGAACCTTGTTATAGGATGTTCACCAGGAAGTTAATACATAGCAAGGAAGCAAAAGCAACAGTTACTGTCTGTCTTCTGGAGGTCTGGAAAGGAAGAAAGGAAAATATTTGGGAGGAGTTAAGTCAAGTGGATGGAGGAGTTAGACAAGGCCTGCTCTGTCGTTAGTGTATAGATAAGCCTGAACTGCAAGGGAAGAGTTTGGCAATGCTAGAGAAAAGCAAGTGTTCAGGATAAGAACAAAGCCCCTCAAGGCTTCTAGGACAATGGAATACAAGGTGCAACTATATAGAAAACAGCAAATGTGTTTCTTAGTATCTGGAAGGAAGATACAGCAAAGTAAACCAACTGCTTTGAGATCTGTGGATGAAGACACAGTTCTGGTCTTGCCAGATGGTTTCTATCTTCTCAGTTAAGGAGACAGACAGTCTTATCTCCTGAAACCACTTGTGGCTCTGTAACATTTGCTCTTATAAGTTCCAGCTTTACCTTTGAGTCATTACTATCTTATCTCTGGAGACATTCCTGGGAAGGGGTCTTGCAGCAGAGCTCAGGATGACAGATCCAGAAGAGGTCAAACAGCAGAGCCAGTGGCAAGGAAATTGAGAGCAGAGAAGCCTGTCTGCAGAAGGCCAAGAGGAGGCCTGTCCTTAGGTGGCGGAAACAGCTGTCTTCAGGGGGCGAACAGGAGGCCTGTTCACAGGGGTCTAAGAAGTCTGCCCTCAGGGAGCTGACGTGAAACTGTCCTCAGGGGCCCAAAAGGAAACTTGTCCTCAGTGAACTGACAAGAACAGGGGGCTGAGAGGAGGCTTGTATGGCTGAGAGAGCGGGCATGACAGAGAAGAGCCTACTGCATGCATCATGTGATCTCTTTTTCAGAGGAGCGTTCTAGATTTCTTGCATGCTTCCTGATTCTGATTTGTAGTCTGTTGATCCTGAGCCCAGGCTGTGCCCTGTTGCTTCCTTACTAAACTTCTAAGCTGTAAGTAGGGTCCTGGTGTGGCACTGTAGTATACGCACTAGAGAATCATTGGAGAAAAATACTCAGCTTATTGCAAGGTCGGTGATATAAACCCACCAGCCGATCTTTGGAAACCCTATACAGGGGCACTATGAGTTAGAACTGACTTGACAACACTTAACAACAATAAACAAAAAAACTGTAAGTGTGGTCTATGTGAGTTCTGCAAGGCCACTGCAATGGATTATCAAAAGCAGAAGAATAGAGTGCCGTGGGATGGGCAACTGAATTGATAAAAACCCTTGCAGTATAGGGTTTCTGAGAAACGGCTGGTGGATTTGAACCACCAGCCTGCAGTTAACAATCCAATCCTACAGTGCCACACTAGGACTCCAGATTAATTATTAGTAGGGATTAATAAAACCTATTGCGATATTGAATTAATTTATTCACTTCCTCTTTTTCCCCAAAAGGCAAGGAAGACCACTCCAAATTTTTAATTTGTTTGCACATTGAGGTTTTTTTGGCAAACCTCCTCAAACCTCAGTTTCCTAAGCGTGCTATATGTATGTGCATTTTTTCTGTTGGGTGTGCTATGTGCAAAAACAAAAAACAAAAATGGTATGTAGTTTACATTTATCTTAGAACATGTTTTAGATGTATTGCATAAGTATTTAATTTTACGTGTCATAAAGAGTTGATAATCAGATCTCCATAAAAATGATTCATGAGATTGCTGTTTTCCTCCTAAAAAAGGAGATTAATGAGTCATTCGCTAACTCATTAATATTTATTAGGAACTTACTTTGTGCCAAGCACTGAACTGGATCCTGGGGATGTAGCAGCATACAAGACAGACATGGGTACTGCCCTTAGGGAACGTCCGGTCCTGGTGGAGAAGACTTACAGATACTAATCGATTATAATCAAACATTAGAAAATACAGAGTTTGGCATCTTATGGAAAAGGCACCTAGTATCGTTTAAGTTTGCAGAATATTTCCTAGCGGAAAAGCAAGAGTAGAAGCTTCAATCCTGACTAGGAGTTAGCTCTGCCCAGACGTGCATAAGAGCAATCAGAAGACTGTTGTTTGTATGGAGGCCTGCAGGATAGAGGTCATGGAGCTTCCATGTGGCTGCACTGTAATGGGTGACTTGGGAAGCCGGGGGGACATGTTGTATAGGCAGGGCAGAAAGGGCAGAAATCCATCAGGCTGGTGGGGGGGGGGGTGGGTAAGGTCAAGGAGAATAATCAGCACAAGTCATACACCTTGAAGATATTTAGAATTCTAATCAAAAGAGGTTTTCACAGCACTAATAGTAAGCTTCTCTCTAGTCATGGTTACTTTCACTGCTATCTATTGGTAGCAAAGGAAGGCTTATTTTAAAAACAACAACAACAAAAAACGGAGTTCATTCAAATTTTAGAAGATTTTCTGAATCATAACAGTGAGAAGAATTGCATATCTGCACTGTGAGGAGAATAGACAATCTTGGGAAAAGCTGATTCTTCCTGTTGCATTTCACAGACCTTTGTTTTGTGTTGGTCTGGTTGTTGTTGTTAAAGTGCTATCAAGGTAGTTCTAACTCATAGTGACCCTGTATAAAGTTTCTGAAGAATAACTGATGGATTTGAACCACCAGCCTTGTGGTTAGCAGTCCAGTGCTTATCCTAAAGAGCCACACAAACGTGCACTTTTATTTTTATTTTTTAAAGTTTAAATTGTGCATTGAATGATAGTTTCCATAGGAGAACATTAGTTTTACATTCATTGTTTCATTGCAATGATTAGAATCCCCTCCGTGCATCATCATTCAACAGGATTTGCTTCTATTCCCTGTGTTTTTTGCTTGTTTTTTTTTTTTTTTTTTCCGATGGGGGTAGGTGAGGATGTATACAAAAACAAAGGAATATATACTCATTTAAACAATCAAAGGGCATTTTCTGCAAGCCTGCCTCCTGGCCGCCAGCACACAGCCTTTCTCTTTCCTCGAATCTAGAGTCCTCAGCTGCTCTATCTTTCCATGTCCCCATCTCTGCCACCATCTCTGGTGTCACTGCTTTGGGTGGTTGATGATACATGGAGGGGATTGGAACCATGGCAATGAGATGATATACGATGGAATGAATGTAAAACTAAAGTTCTCCCATGTAAACTATCATATAATTCACAATAAAACATTAAAACAGATGGCCAGTGTACAAAGCTTTTTCTCTATTGGTTTTATATTTAACCTTGCATTCCTTATCTTTGAAATAAGGAAAATATTAGTTATCCAGCATCTCTAGCATTGGTTTTGACACCGCCTAAGTGTGAATATTAAAGAATGAGTATTATACATTTGCCCTCAATTTCAGACGCTTTGAGAGAGGAGTCTGCTTCTTGTACATGTATCATGCCAATGTTGTTAAGTGCTGTTGAGTCAGTTCTGACCCATAGCAACCCTGTATGGGGTTTCCAAGGAGCACTGATGAGTTTGAACTGCCAACCTTGCAGTTAGCAGTCCAGTGCTTATCCTACCGCACCACATCAGGACTCCATCCTGTCGGTAGTATAAAGTTAATAATGTGTTTTGGTGATATCAGTGCTCAGAATTTGACTCAGCAATTGGTTGTCTTGTTTTTGTCTTGTTAATGTAATGGAAAACAGGAAATCCATCACTACTCTTAGCCTCTCACTGTGAAGCTTTATTGAAAGAGAAAAGCCAGCCAAGAAATTAGCACTTTGTGGAACATGATAACACTTACAAGTATATACTTTTAGCTTTACATTTTTGTGTGTTTAGCTTCTCATTAAACATTGATGAACTTCATAGTTCCCAAAAGATTTTATTGATTCTAACTTTTGGATGCATAGCTATAAAAGATGGAGTCAGTACAGTTATT
>NW_006408558.1:4816076-4830091 GCF_000296735.1 Chrysochloris asiatica | reverse complement strand
TAGCCATATGAGCCCAAGTCAGTCAAAAGATATGCCATATAATTTTCTCTGTTTTGATTTCTGCTATTCCATTTTATTTCTGTCCATGCATGACAGTCTTAATGTTTTACACAGAGGGGTTATAAAAAATTAGTATAGTTTCAATGCCTGGTTCAATGCAGCAAACATTAAGTCAGTTCCCATGAACAGTTCTCTGGTGTAACCCTTAATAAATGCAAACTTTATTTTTAGTAATGACCTTTCGTAATGTGAGCTTTGATCCGTTGAGATGCTGTTCACTTTTGATGCATCTCCAAATCCCTTTTTTTATGCATTTTAAATCAACACACGCTTGCTCTGAATTTATGCATGTGGCTAGACGGAGATGTAATTTAAACACATCTGTTCAAATATGCATTTCAGATCAACTTGGTGCCGGTTCTCATAATACGATGGAGTTTTTGACGGGTATTATATCCCTAAAGTACACAACAGATGGTATTTATTAGAGAATGAATAGAAATGAAGTTTAAGGATGTTGAGCTTTTGTCTTAAGTTACTCATTTTTTAGTCATAAAACAATTATGGTTCTATGCCCCTGTGATAAAGCTTAGTGTGAGGCAGTTCACCATCAGGTAAATTTCAGAGTCAAGTTGAGATTTAATACTTATTTTTGTCAAGTAGTCACCATCATCACAAAGAAAGATCGTATGAGAAAGATGGCTAACAATTAGATAGAAAGTACAATGACTACTTTGTAAGTCACGTAGACAGCGGAAGTAAATGGATTCAGTACTTTCACAAACAGATCTTCATTCATTTTAGGCATATATCAATGACTAGTATCAGATTTACTAAAAAAATAGTGTTACACTTTGGGTCCATGGTTTAAGTGCCTAAAATAAGATTACTGATTTAGTCTTCAAATACTTACAGTAAGACTCATAATATTTTGACCAAAAATTAATATTCAGAAAACCTCATTTTCCTTCTGATTTACCATTTTCAGTTGTGAGCTGTACCCAAATAATGGTTGTATCAACACATATAGAAGATTAGGATACAAACATGTGGTGTGTTTCCCTGATTTGCCCCGCCCCTCTCTTTACCAAGCACCATGCCCCCTGTGTACCTTAATGCCCACATCTGAAGATAAGGAGAAGCCAGCTAGACTGCAGTTGCTAATGTGATGTAAAGCCCTTTGAGATCAGCAACTATTAAGAGGCTTCAGAGCTGTACTAAGTTTGCTTTTAACATGTTATTTCCCCCTCCAGAACAGATAATATTGGGAACTAGTTCCAAAGTGCTGGATGGAAAATAAGAAACAAGATCTACGTATATGCATCCTTACTTACATTTGATTGAAAGCTTTGTTCTCACATCTGCAACCAGACACACACAAAAAGTCAGAGATTACTTGTAAGCTATTATTGACTTTTCTAGACAACAGTACAAATAAGTTCTCTTCTTGTAGGTTTAGACAGACAGTGTAAAAGGAAAGCGATGGTTTCTGAGGTAACCTGCAGTTATGTTAGGCAGTAATAGAAAACATTTAAAAATATTTAAAGTAATATAATTGCTTTGTACTGGGAACACGTACATGAATAAAAGATGTTAGCAGGTGTCCTGCTAGTATGGAATCTCATGCTGTTGTATTTATTGGAAATATGCACACTATCAGCAGATTTAAATTTGTAAAAAGTAATCGAAACAGACAGTTTGAATAAAAAGCCCAGGCTTAAAATCATGTAACTATTTTCCACTGAATTTCCAGTATAATAAAATGCAATTTTTCTATCAAATTATCCTCTATCTTAGAATTTGCACTGTTATTCTGAAAATCATATTGGTTTTTCATAGCATTTGAGGTTGGTATTTTTCCCTTTAAAATACATTATTGTATAGAATGTAACACTTGCTTATCATATTTGATTTGTCCATTGCATAATTTGATAAGGGTTTTTGTAGCATTTAAAATTTTTGGTGAATAACAGCTTCATTTTTAACGTATCTCTGGAATATAATTTCTGTGGCTAGTAGTTTACAATCTTCTAGACATCACATTACAATATAGTCAGAGTACAAGAACTATTTTCTTGTTGTTCCATGGCCACCGGTATTTATTTAATAAAATAACTACTTTGATGGCACACAGTTTTAGCTGATTGTGGATATTTCCTTTTTGACTTTGGATTTAATTTTTTCAGGGCATATTCAAGTCTAGAGGGTCTTAGTGTACTTTTCTAATCTGGTAAATAAAGGGTTTAGTCATCTACAATGCAATTTGCTATCTGGTGAAAGCACTTTTTCTTTCTTTCCTTTTTGTACTAGTTTCATCCATTTAGTCTTTTTAACCACCCTGGAAAATTTAGAATTGAGGGGCTCAAGTGCAAACTTACTTGATGCCTCCCTCTTCAACATTTCTTATCATTTGGTTTCCTTGCTTATCTTTCCACTTTACACTCATATCCTACCTTACTCCAACAACACCTCCACCTTGACTCACCCCTATCCCTGCTCCTCTGCTAACCAACACTTGTTTTATTTTTTTAGAGTCTCACTGTGCATTAAGGCACTAGGGACATGAAAACTAGATCTGACCTCGTTTCTGTGCTCACTGCTCATCAGATATACAACTGACTCCTCTCTGGTAGTGCTGGGAACACTGGCTACTCTGGTCGATGAGATGCCTTGGTTAATGATCTCACTTTCCTTCTGGTCACTTCCAGACTTAATACCCTGGACTCAGCCTGCTCCCTTCTACCACTCCCGCCTCCCAGTCAGTCACCAGGTCAGGTGATTATGCCATTTGTCGTACCCCTTCCTCTTTCACATCTCCACTGGCCCTATTCTAGTTCAGAACATTCTTATCGTACGTTTTATTGTCTCCTTTTCCTCCAAAATCGTTCTCATGGTATTTCCAGAACCATCTTGCTGATTCACAGTTTTAATGGTGTCGCTCTCGCCAAAGCCTTTGGTAGCTCCTCCTTACCGAACTTCTGTTTACTGGCATTTCCACTGTTTTCATCACACATACCTCATGTTGGAAAAAATAAAGAGTACTTATCGTTTATCAGCAGTCCTGGTATGGCGCTGCAGGTTAATGCACTGGACTGCATAGTCGGATTGAACCGCAAAGTCGGCAGTTCAAGCTCACTAGTTGCTCCTCGGAAACCCTATACAGGGTCTCTATGAGTCGGAACTGACTCGACAGTACTTATCAACAACAGCATTGCGTCTCAAATACATTTTGTAGTGTTTCTTGCTACGTTATTGATTTAGTTCATTATTGTTATTATTTTTATCTGAATGCCTTTGCTTCCGCTTTTTCACTATTACAGCATTTGCTTTATGTTTTCGTACACCTGTGCTGTGCCATACGGCAACCACAAGCCAAATGTGTCTACTGAGCACTTGAAGTGTGGCTAGCCCACAATGAGCTGTGCTGTAAATGTAAGGTGTGCACTGGATTATCAAGACGTAGTATGAAAAAAAAACAAAAAAAGGGAGTGTAACACCTCGCATGAATTTTTATATTGGTTTGTTATTGAAATGGCAATATTCTGCACTTACTGGGTTATATAAAAGGTTCCTAAAATTACTTTGATTTGTAGCTCTCTTTTTTAATGTGACTTACTGTTGTTATGTACTATCAAGTCAATTCTGACTCATAGCTTACGTTGGTGCTGATGTTAAGTGTCAAATCGACTTTGCAGTCAGTCTAGTGTTTATCAAGCAGCATCATACCAGGACCCATTCCTAGTTCATGTTGCTGTTCAGTGCTATCAAGTCTAAATTTTGGAATTTGAAATTTAATTGCTTCAATTCAGACAGTAGCTCTGACATTTGGTGGCTGTGGGACTTGAGGAAATTATCTAATCTTTCTGGGCTTTAGTTTTGTCATCTGTGAAACAGAGATAATAATTGGTGCCATCTAGTTGATTCTGACTTACAGCGACCCTAATGCCAACAGATCAAAACAATGCCGGTCCTAGGCCATCCTTAAAATTGTTGTTACACTGGGGCTCATTGCTGATGCCATTGTGTCTGTCTTTCTCCAAGGACTGGTCCCTCCTGAGAATATGTCCAAAGTATGAGAGATGACGTCTGATCATCTTGGCTTCTAAGGAGCATTCTGGTTGTACTGCTTCCAACACAGATTGGTTTGTTCTTCTGGAAGTCTATGGTACTTTTAATATTCTCCAAAACCATAACTCAAAAGCATCAATTCTTCTTCTGTCTTCCTTATTCACTGTCCAACTTTCACATGCATATAAAGGAGTTGAAAATAGCATGGCTTGGGTCAGGTGCACCTTAGTCCTCAAACGGACATCTTTGCTCTTAAACACCTTAAAAAGGTCTTGTGCAGCAGATTTGCCTAATGCAATACGTCACTTGATATTTTGGCTGCTGCTTCCATGAATGCTAATACTGCATCCAAACAAAATAAACTCTTCGACAACTTCAATCTTTTCTCCATTTATCTTGATGTTATTTATTGGTCCAGTGGTGAGGATTTTTGTTTTCTTTACATTGAAGTGCAACCCACACCAAAGACTGTGTGGTCTTTGATCTTCCTCAATAAGTATTTTATTTCTGATTTACTCCTCTTTGCTTCTAGTAAGCAAGGTTTTTATCATCTGCATATTATAGGTTGATAATGAGTCTTCCTCTAATCCTGATGCCATGTTATTCTTCATATAATCCAGCTTCTTAGATTATTTGCTAAGCATACACTTAGATTGAATAAATATCGTGAAAGAATACAACTCTGACGCACACATCTCCCTAGCTTATAGGAATGCTGGTTGGGAGGATTAATATATGGAAAGTGCTTAAAATAGTGCCTAGCACACAGTAAGTGAAATGTAAATGTTTTCCATAATTACTACTAAGAATCCTAGTGGTGCAATGGGTTAAGGGTGAGAGGCTGCTAGCCTCAATTTTGGCAGTTCAAACCCACCAGCCACTCCTTGGTTGTTATGAGCCACTCTACAGGGTTGTTATGAGTCAGAACCAATTTGACAAGAACAACAAGCCAGACAATGACCCCAGAAAATACTGATTCAATTGAGTTTTCTTTGGGATATTATCAAAGCCCCAAGTAACTGTTCTACCTAGGTTGGTTTATTTAACTGTTTCAGCATAGGGTGAACTACATGGACAGTTAACCTGTTCACACCAAAACACCTATGTAAAAATAGTCCTGTTCCTTCCATTTTTTCTTTTCTTTAGGAGTGCTTCTTAAGGCAATGAATAGCTCTGAGCCTGCCCTTCCCTCTTTAAAAGAAGGTTTAAATTCTCTTCAAAATATGCCATCTCTCCCTGCTTGCACCATTTGTCTCTGCTCGCTCGGACCTCTGGGAATTATTCTATTCATCAGCCCTATTTTAGTGCCAGTACACGCCTATGCATTTTGCTATCTCACCATCATATCCATGTGAGTTTCTGTTATACTCCATTTATTTATGTTCGTGTTTTATTAACGTATCGTCATACAATTAAAAATTGTTCTTGTTCCCGACTACCTGGAGCATGCACATGTGTCTTTAGAAGAAGAGTGTTTCATGAAGAAAGCACATTATCCCAGGCCTGTACAGCACACTGCCCCGGACATTTAGCTGTGAGGACATTGTACCTCCCAGGGTGTTTTCATTTACTTTTTTTGATCAGAAATTGATTTTGTTAAAAACTGTTTGCCAGAGGAAGTGTTTTCTGTAATTGGAGCTACAGACATAGATGGAAGTGAAATCAAAATTTGAGTGATACCACTTAAGTGTTTCAGTTCATTTCAGCAGACTCGACATGACCTGCTATATCATTAAACAGCATTATCTGATAGAAAGCACTGCATTACCTTCCCATACTTGCACATCTCTTCAGTTTCTTCTCTCTCACCCTCTCTGTTTTTCCTAACTTCATCATCTTTAAGGAGCATCACTCCACCACTGCCCTCATCCTACTTTTCTCCTTGTGGTAGTATTGAGCTTACACTGGCACACGCATCTCTGCTTACCTTCACTGGTAACTGGAAATGCTGCTCAACCCTTTCCCAAACTCGGATTCTGTTTTGTTGAGCCCTTATTTGTAGATACCCAGTAACTGCTGTCATCACTTGTCTATCCCTTTGTGATGGCTCGCCTGTTGCTGTAATGCCGGAAGGTATTCCATCAGTGTTTTAAACACCAGTAGGGATACCCACAATGGACAGGCTTCATTGGAGCTTCCTGAACATGACAGGATGTTGTTGTTGTTGTCAGGTTCCATCGAGTCGGAACCAACTCATAGCGACCCTATGCACAGCAGAACGAAACAATGTCCGATCCTGGGCCAACCTCACTACCGCTACCACACTTGAGTCCATCAATGATGCCACCTGGCCAATCCATCTCATTAGAGGTCTTCCTCTTTTTCTCCGACCCTCCACCCTACCCAGCATGACATCCTTCTCCAAAGATTGTTTCCTCCGGACAATATGTCCAAAGTATGAGAGACGAAGCTTAGCCATCCTGGCTTCCAAGGAGCACTCTGGTTGCACTTCTTCCAAAACAGATCTATTGGTTCTTTTGGCAGTCCATGGCACCCTCAGTATTCTCCTCCAACACCACAACTCAAATGCATCAATTCTTCTATGATCTTCCTTATTCACTGTCCAGCTTTCACATCCATATGAAGTTATTGAAAACACAATGGCCTGGGTCAGGCACACCTTAGTCCTCAAGCTGACATCTCTGCTCTTCAATACTTTAAAAAGTTCCTGTGCAACAGATTTGTCCAGTGCAATACGTCATCTGATCTCTTGACTGCTGCTTCCGCGAGTGTTGATAGTTGATCCAAGAAAAATGAAGTCCTTGACAACTTCAATCTTTTCTCCATTGATAAGAATGCTGTTTACTGGTCCAGTGGTGAGGATTTTTGTTTTCTTGACAGGATAGGAAGAAGAAAAGGCAGACTACTTTTGGAATGTTTAGCAAATGAAAACCTTATAAATAGCAGTGGAGTGTTGTAAGTTATAGTACCACAGATGAAAATATTATGTATAGCAGCAGAACATTATTAGATATTGTGCCTGAAGATAAGCCCCTCAGGTTGGAAGGTACTCAAGACACAAGTGGGGAAGAAATACCTCCTTAAAGTAGAGTTGGCCATAATGACGTGAATGGAGCAAAGCTCTCGGGATCTTCATTTGCTAATGGGGCGCAAGTCAAGATGATGAGAAACAGCTGTAAGCATCCATTAATAATCAGAACATGGAATGTATTAAGTATGAATCTAGCAAAATTGGAGGTTGTCAAAAATGAAATGGAATGCATAACAATGGATAGCCTTGGCATTGGTGAGCTGAAATGGGCTGGTATTGGCCATTTTGAATCAGAAAATCATATGGTTTACTATGCCAGGAACAACAAATTCAAGAGGAATGACATCACATTCATCTTCAAAAAGAACATTTCAAGCTCTATCTTGAAATATAATGCTGTCTGTGATCGGATAATATCCCTATGCTACCACAAGGTTGGTGGTTCAAATCCACCAGCCGTGCACTGGAAACCCTATACAGGGTCTCTGTGAGTCTGAGCTGACTCGATAGCGCTCAGCAACAACAGCCTCCATGGAAGGTGACAGTTCTAGCATAGAGTCGCCAGTGGTTCACTTTCCTTTGTAAGGCCTAAAAAATTATAGCACAAAAACATTTTTCATGGCCCTGTTTACCTGAGGATTATGCCATTTAGCAGGTTTGACGAGCTGTAGTTAGTGTCAAGTCCTGATTCTTCCATGTAACTACCTCATCTCTCTGAGCTTCTGCACAATAAATGTCCTTCCTTCTCAGGGGAAGGTTTTGATGTCTTAATGAAATAGTTTGGAAAAAGGGTACATCGGCATATGACACTGTGGATCAGGATTATATGATAGGCAGAGACACTTGGTTTGTGTGCCAGCTACAGGCTGTCCAGGGATTGGTATGAAGCACTGCTATACTTATCTAAATATTACTCAGATTCTTTTGCCAAAAAATGATGTCATCAGTGCTTCTCTGTAGACCTTGAATGATTTGTTACATGATGTGGGGTGTTAAAAATCGACAACATATTTTTGTTTTCTGGTTGACTCTCTGAGCCAGAGGCTAGTTGTGTTTATTAATACTTCTCATCTCATGGGGTCCGGTCTCTCTTATCCTCCTTTTGGCACCACGGAAAATGTGTGTGATGAAGTCTGAGCTTTCATGGGTATCTGCTTATTGCCTGTTCTCACAGATATGATGTCTGGTAAGAACTTTCTTTCTACATTGTCCTCTTGGTCCAAAAGTATGTCTATATGAGTCCAGCACTAGGGAGTGGAAATCTTAGTCCCAGGACCCATCTACTGCGGACAAGTGACCTAATCTTCAGGGTCCTCATTTTTTAGCATGACAGTAATAAGGAGCCCTAATGGTGCAACCATTAAGGACAGGGCTGCTAACCAAAAGATTGGAGGTTCAAACCCACTCAGAGGCTCCCATAGCCTAGGAAACCCTATGTGACAGTTGTAGTCTGTCACATGTGGTCTCTATGTGTCAAAAGCAACCTGGTGGCACCTAAGGAAAACAGCAGCAGTAACAATAACCTAATAATTGAGTAATGAATAAGAGGTACTTTGCTTGACAAAGAATAAAGTGCTCTGTAATTATGTTCTTGATATTGGGTTCAGACTCCTAAGGACCCTGTATAGGATTTCCGAGGAATATCTATCTGGTGGATTTGAACCTGCACCTTTCGGTTCAAACAGACCTTGTGGTCCAGTACTTATCCTTCAGTGTCAAACCAGGACTCCCTGTAATCATAGGGGTCTTTTGTTGTCATTATTATTAGAGACTAGCAGTATATTTGCAATTCAACAATTCTTACATATATAATTCAGTGACATATGTAATATTCATCATGTTGTATAACATCACTACTATCCTTTGCTAAATTATTCCACCACTATTAACAGAAGGTCAGTGCCCCTAAAGCAGTGGCCCCCCACTCCCCTTCCTACCCACCCCTGGTAACCACTAATAAACCGGTCTCTGTACTAATAAACCTGTTCCATGTAAGTGGCATATTAGCCAGCAATTTTCCTTTCATGTCTTAATTCAGTCTATGCAATGTTTTCAGGGTTCATCCATGATGTCCCTGTATCAGGACTTTATTTCGCTAACTAATATTGCTGACTAATATTGCACTGTATGTATTGACCACATTTTGTTTATCCACTCGTCTGTTGATGGACATTCGGTTGTATGTACCTTCTGACTATTGTAAATAGCACTGCAGTGTATAGGTTTCTGTTTACATTCCTGGTTTCAGTGATTTGAGGTTGGAATTGCTGGATCATGTGATAGTTCTTTGTTTAACTTTTTCTTGTTGAATTTGTTTTTGTTGTTGCTTTGTACTGAGAAGACCCCATGTGTTGTAGAGTAGTACTGTTCCATAGGGGGTTTTTATTATTTATTTTTCATTCACATTGATTTTTTAAAAATAGATACTTCATTTTGGAATAATTCTAGACTTATCAAAAAGATGCAAAAATAATACAGAAAGTTCCTACATACTCTTCACCCTGTTTTCCCTAATATTAACATCTTATATAATCGCAGTGGCTATGTACAATAAGCACTGACTACGAACCACAAGACCTTTTTAAAGTGTTGAAGAGCAAAGATGTTAGCTTGAGGACTAAGGTGCGCCTGACCCAAGCCATGGTATTTTCAATAACTTCATATGCATGTGAAAGCTGGACAGTGAATAAGGAAAACCATAGAAGAATTGATGCTTTTGAGTTATGGTGTTGGAGGAGAATATTGAAAGTGCCATGGACTGCCAAAAGAATAAACAGATCTGTGTTGGAAGAAGTGCAGCCAGAGTGCTCCTTGGAGGCCAGGATGGCCAAACTTCATCTCTCATACTTCGGACATATTCTCAGGAGGGACCAGTCGCTGGAGAAGGATATCATGTTTGGTAAGGTGGGGGGTCAGAGAAAAAGAGGAAGAACCCCAATGAGATGGATTGGCCAAGTGGCAGCATCAATGGGTTCAAGCGTGGCAACAATAGTGAGGTTGGCCCAGGATTGGGCAGTGTTTCGTTCTGCTGTGTATAAGGTCACTATGAGTTGGCACCGACTCGACAGCACCTAACAACAACAACAATGAACCATAAGGTCAGTGTTTCAAGCCCACCAGTTGCTCTGTGGGAGAAAGATGAAGCTTTTTGCTCCTGCAACGATGTATAGCCTTGGAGACCTTATACAGGGTCACTATGAGTCAGAACTGATTTGATGACATTTAACAACAACAATAACAACATAATCATCTTCCATTTGTCAAAACTAAAATATTAACATTGGTAAAATACTATTAACTAAACTATAGACATTATTCAGATTTCACAGGTTTTCCACTAACGTCCTTTTTCTGGCCCAGGATTCAATCCATGTCACCATATTGCATTTTGTCACATTAAACAGTTCTCTCTTTAGATCCAAGGGGATTTTTGTTTGATTGTTTGTTTTGGTGTTTTCTTTATGGAAGCTGATCTCCAAACCTGCTCTTTTGTGTGTCACTGTGTGAGTTTGAGTCACTCACCACTTTGATACCAGCAGAGTATAAACTGTGCCAATGAGGGAGCTTTGTTTTTTACCTTTTGAGTAATTACCAGACCATTTTCCACAGTGGCTGTCCATTTTGTATTCCCGCCAGCTGTGAATGAGGGTTCCAATTTCTCCATCTCCTCACCAATGTCTGTTATATTCCATTTTTTGTTTGTTTGTTCATTTATTTTAATCGTAGCCATTCTAGTGAGGATTGTGCTTCTTAATTTTTTTTTGTTTTATTGTGAATTATGTGATAGTTTACATGGGAGAACATTAGTTTTACATTCATCCTGTCGTATATCATTTCATTGTCATGGTTACAATCCCCTCCATGCATCATCAACCAACCAATGGGTATACACTACAAGCCAGCTCCCATGTTGTCAGCACACAGCCCCTCTCCCTCTCTGGTCTAAAGTTCCCAGCTGCTCCATCTCTCCACGTCATCGTCTCTGCCTCCATTTCTGATGTCACTGCTTCTCTGGGTAGGGTCCTGCTCTCCGCTCTTCTCCCTTGACACTCCCAGGGACGAAGATTGTGCTTTTGATTTGATTTCTTAATGTTCTTACTTGTTGGTCATTCCTGTTTGATGAAATGTCTATTCAAATGTCTTTGCTCACTTTTCAACCAGATTGTCTTTTTTGTTGGTAGATTGTAGATTGTCGTATTGTTGGGTACTATTGAGTTGGTTCTGACTCAGTTACTTCATGAGGCAGAGTGGAACTACCCCATGAGGTTTTCTTGGTTATAATCTTGAAGGAAGCAAATCACCGGGTCTGGCCTAATGGGTTCAGACACTAACCTTTGGTTAGCAGATGAACTCTTGACAGTTGCACAACCAGAGCTCTATAAGTTCTTTATATTTTCTGGATATTAAACTATTGTCAGATAGATGTATAATTCCTAAAATGTTTCTCCTAATCTGTGTGTCTTCTCTTTATTGATAAAGTCTTTTGATGAAAACAGTTTTTATCAGGTGCTATTGATCTATTTGTCTTTTGCTGTTCAGATTGTGTTATTTTATCTAAAAGTCCATTGTTAAAAATTGGTTCCCAAAGTAATATCCTGTGATTCCTTCTAAGAGTTTTAGTTCTCACATTTAGGTTATTGATCTGTTTTGAATTCATTTGCATATATGGTATGAAGTATGGATCCTACTTGATTCTTTTGCATGTGAAAATCCAGTTTCCAAGCACTATTTATTAAAGTGACTCTTCTTCCCTCCTCAAATGGACTTAGCAATCATTATTATTATCGTTGTTTAGTAGTTGTGGGACCATCATATGGCACTTGTGCCTCTAGATAACAACCTTAAACAAGTCACTGACAGGCACTGCTCCTGAGAAATGGATGTTTGGGGACAAGTGTTTGTGATATTATTTGATATCCATGGCCCTTTATCAATGGAAGGCAGTTTATCATTTAAGATAAATACTGACGGCCAGGATTCAGATACAGACGCTACTGTTTACTGCTGTGTGAGCTTGAGAAAGTTACGTACCCTCTCTGTGCTTCTGTTTCCATATCTATATATTGCTGTTGTTATTAAGTGCTGTCAAGTCAATTCCGATTCATAGCAACCCTGTATAGGATCTCCAAGGAGTGGCTGGTGAATTTGAACCACTTACTTTGTGGTTAGGAGTCCAGTGCTTATCCTACAGTACTATCTCAGGATGCTGCACATCTGTATGTTGTTGTTGTTAGGTGCCATCCCAGTCAGTTCTCATCCATAACAACCCTATGTACACCAGAATGAAACACTGCCCAATACTGCACCATGCTCACCATGAGTCAGAAGCTACTCCATGGCAACTGGTTACCCCCAGCATCCAAGTGACACCTGACTGAAAGCCACGCTGTACTGGGTAAGACGAAGGGGGAAACTGCAGGCAGCCTCCAGAGCAGCTATGGTTTCGAGAGCTGCGCTGGGTTGGTCACAACCAAGAAGAGCCTAGGAATGTTTTAAGGGCCAGCGAAGCATGTCCGAAGCATTGCTGCATGGCTGCAGAGTCTTGGGTAATAAGCACAGCTGACAGGCCAGCCAGGCATGGCAAGAGACAGGGCAGAGTTGCTCTCTGAGACGAAGATTTGGTCCAAACGGGAATGCAAGACACAATGTCATAACAATTGACAGGGCCTTCACATAAAAGCCACAGCATCTAATGAGCAGACACATTTCACGTGAGGTTTGTATGGAACAGGCCCCTGGCCACCTGCTGCCTCTGCCACAACAGCCCTCTTAGACACAAACTGTTGAGAACTTTGACAAGAACATATCTCGTTTCTAAACAATATGTGAATGGTGGGATTTCTCACCTTCACAAGTAAAAGATAGCAACTGTCACCTAGAACTACAATGAAAACTCTCCTTCCAAACCTCATAAATCTTAATTTGACTTTGAAGACTCCATTTTGGACCTCTTTCGCCCAAGTTTTAAAATGAAATTTTCAAAAAAATCTCATGTCACTGAAATAAGCATTGCCCCTCCTGTTGGCCCTGGCCAAGTCACACCCTCTCTCCTGCTTCCCTGTATCCAGTGTCCTCTTTCCTTTGTTCTCTAAAAAACTAAATAAAGTAAGCATTGACCTAGTCTTAGAATTTTTACTTTTTCAGGAAATAGAAATGAAGGTGAAACAACTATTAATTAACCAATACATTTTTTAAAAAAATATTCATTTGTTAACATAGGGCGTTAAAGTGAAATGTTGAGATTGATATTATTAGAAACTGAGATGAATTACTGTTTTTTGTTGTTGTTAAGTGCTGTCCAGTCAGTTCCAACTCATAGCAACCCTGTATTGCAGGGAGGTGGGAAAATGAACATCTAGCCCGTGGGCCATAAAAGGCCCTTGAAATCATTTGGTCTGGTCCTGCCAAGGCAACCAAAGTTTCAGCCATCGCATTGTTATTATTATTCAGGGTTGTCAAGTTCGGTTCTAACTCATAGAGATACTGTGTAGAGTTTTGAGGGAGCAGCTGGTGGATTTGAACTGCTGACTTTGTTGTTCGCAGTCCAGTGCTGATTCTACAGTGCCATACCAGGAATCTAGCCATCACACTGTTGTTGTTAAGTGCCATCGAGTCAATTCCAAACCCTGTATAGGGTTTCCAAGGAGTGAATGGTGAGGTTGAACTGCCTACCTTGTGGTTCAAACTGACTTTGAAGTCAAGTACATTAACAAACAGCGCCATACCAGGAATCCACCTTGTTGTTGTTAGGTGCCATTGAGTCAGTACCTACCCATAGCGACCTTATGCACAGCAGAACGAAACACTGCCTGATCCTGGGCCAACTTCACTACTGTTGCCATGCTTGAGTCCATAGATGCTGCCACTTGGCCAATCCATCTCGTTGGGGGTCTTCCTCTTTTTCTTGTACTCTCCACCTTACCAAACATGATATTCTTTTCTAGTGACTGGTCCC
>NW_006408558.1:4805487-4811346 GCF_000296735.1 Chrysochloris asiatica | reverse complement strand
ATTTAAAATACCCGTGGCATAGCTTTCAGAATCACAGCAACTCACAAGCCACCACAATATGACAAACTGACAGATGAGTTAATTAAATGTTTGACCAAATATATAGCTGGCTTATTTTTAAGTTGATAGTTTATATAAATTTTGGCAGGATAATGGTTCCCCACCCTTGCAGTATAAGGTTTCTGAGAAATGGCTAGTGGATTTGAACCACCAACCTCAATTTAACAATCCAGTGTTAACCATCAACCTGCAGTTAACAATCCAATCCTACAGTGCCACTCCAGGACTCCAGATTAATTATTAGTAGGGATTAATAAAACCAATTGATATATTGAAGTTATTTATTTACTTCCTCTTTTTCCTCAATTGTCCCTTTGTAATGCTAAGCTTGCTATTAGTTCAAACTGAGATTAATTTTTAATAGGGATTACTAAAATTTGTTATGGTACTGTAAGATAAGTACTGAACTGGTAATCACAAGGTTGGCAGTTCAAATGCACCAGCTGCTCCTTGGAAACCCTATCCAATGTTGCTATGAGTTGGAATCGACTGGATGGCACTTAACAACAACAACATTGACATATTGAATTCATTTATTCATTTCTCCTGCCTTTTTCTATTCCTCTCTGCAATGCAGTGGGTTTCTTTTTACATAGGGCCTTTCTCAGCCTGGGCTTGAAGTTCTGCCATGATTATTTTCTAGACAAGTCTTGCAAAGGGAGTGAATAGCTTACTGTGCAAATAAGATACGTAAAATCCCATGTAGATTGGTCAATTAATATGCAAATTAAGTGTCTATGATCTGCCAAAAGGCATGGTCTGTTCATGGTCATGATGGGAGGAGTAGGCTTATAAAAGGATTAATGCCACACAGGTTGAGGGCAGCCTCATTACCATCAAGAAGAAGAGCCTGGTGTAGAGCTTATCCTTTGGACTTAGAGTCCCTTGTATAAGAACTTCCTAGACCCAGGAAATAGTAAGCTATAATACTGAAGAATGCAGGAGGCAGCACAGACAACATGAGACATCAGTAGTGGTGTAGTGGCAAGAACCAAGAGATCCGTGCAAAATGACTGCAGTGGCTTGCCAACCCATGACACAAGAGAGGTGAGCAAGAGTGCCTCTAAGCAATTGTCCGTAGAAAAAAAGATCTGTGACACCTATATGAGTAGGGCAGAGACCCGGCCAAGAGCAAGGCCTAGTATGGAGGCCAGGCCAAGGCGAGCAGTAGAGGCTTGTCCGGGAGCAAGGTCCAACAGCGGAGGCCCAGGTGGGGCCTGGGTTGCAGACATGGACAAGAGAAGGGCTCCTGATTGGCAGGGCCAAGAAGGAGCAAAGAACTCCTTCTTGGTAGGATGCTGTCCTCATTGACAGAATTGATTCTGATCCCATGTTGTATCTAGTTATTATTAAGCTAATTCTGATCCTGAGTTGTAACCTGTTGTTGTTAAGCGCCGTCTAGTCAGTTCCAACCCACAGCAACCCTGTATAGGGTTTCTAAGCAGCAGCTGGTGAGCTTGAACTGCCAGCCTTGCACTTCAAACAGCTTTTCAGTCTAGGGCATTAACCCACAGCACCACACCAGGACTCCTGTAACCTATTACTTCCCCAATAAACCACATATTCTTGAATATGTTCTGTGAGTTCTATGTGAACATTGCAGCAAATAATTGAACCCAGCAGAGAATTAGAGTGCACTAGTGTCAGAACTGGCTTTAAAAGAAAGAACATAGGGTGCAAAATGAAGGTATGTCTGACGTCCACCTCAGCTCTAGGCTCGTTCCTTTGATTCTCACCACTTCTTACAAATAAAGAGGACCTCTGGTACTACTGGATTTCATTCGTGCACTTCTTCTTTAATTCATTGGGCACACTTATTGAGCTTCACCTGTCTTGTAAGGCTGCTACCTCATGCTGCAGAGTAGAAGATTAAGAATAGAACCCATCTGTCTTAGGCTGGGTTCTCTAGAGAAGCGAAACCAGTGAAACTTATATATGGATGTATAAAGAGAAGTTTACATCAAAGACATGGCTCACACAGTTGTACAGGTGGGAGAATCCCAATTCAGGTTAGATGAACCAAGACTGGCAAATCAGACGGCACTCAGGCAGGTCCAGCAGGTTGGCTGGCAGGTGGGGCCACAGGCAGGCTGGTAGGAAATAGAGCAGGTCACTGGCTGAAGTGAAGGAGGATGAGCCAGATGTAGGATCCAGACCTAGCAGAGAATAAGCAAGCTTTGCCTGAGAGTTTAATATATTGGAAGCAGGCCACAGCCCCTCAGGGAAGCATACTTGCAATTGATTGGCACATCTCATCATACAGTTAATTATATTATATTATATTTCATTATGGGAATAACTGTATCTCAACTGCCAAACCACTGAGAATCCTAGCCCAGTCAAGTTGACACAAAACCTTAACTGTTGTACCCTCCTTGTCCACCAGGTGTTGTGTTTCATTAAGAGGAATAAGACAAGTAGATAAATGGTAACTTCAGAGCAAGAAAGGGACATCACAGAAACATAAAGGAAGGACTGTGAATGAATTTGAGATGTGGAGTGAAAAAGAACATTTTTACCAGCGAGATCGGTCACAGAGAATGAGTAGTATGAAAAGGTGCTAATAGATTGTGCCAGGGGGTTGCTTTAGAAACAAGTACTCTAGTTTAAATCATATCGACCAAAATTGGCTGACATTGTACAGGCTAATTGAGGTTACACTTTGGAGAGCATTAGATGCCAACTCAAACCGCCTTATTCTTTTAGAGATTTTTGGTCTACATTTATTTCAAACTATTGTTTCTCTCTTCATTTCTGTTCTAAGATTGAGACTATTCATAATCATGAGTAAGTATGGGAAAGTCGGATTTTATCTTCCTACTTTAACCAGAGCCATTACAGTGTGCCTCAATTCCAGCAAATATAACACTGAGTGGCAACATACTTCACCACCTGGGTCTACTTTGCTTATATTTTTTAGAACTAAGACAGTTCAGTTTCATGAGAAAACAGTGATGGCACATACCAATTCAGGTGGGGATACATGTTGTTGTTGTTAAGTACTTGCGAGTTGGTTGCAACTCATAGCGATCCAGTATAGGGTTTCCGAGCCTGTAAATCTGTGGGAGTAGAAAGCTTCATCCTTTTCTCTTGGATCAGCTGGTAGGCTTGAACCACTGACCTTGTGGGTAGCAGTCTAGTGTTTATCCTGTAAGTGGTAAAAATAAGGTGTTCTTTGATTTATGGTGCATACTGGTTTGCTGTTGTTGTTGAGTGCCATTTAGTCGTTTCTGGCTCATTGTTGTTGAGGGTTTCCAAGGAGTGCCACGTGAGTTTGAACTGCCAGCCTTGTGGTTCAAACCAACCTTGCAGGCTAGTGCTTAATCTCATAGTGCCTTGTTTAAGAATTTGAAGAAATCAATGTGTGACTATCATAAGGATCAAAGGTAAATTTATAAACCATACTTTTTATCCCTTTGATTTTATAAATGAGTATAGGAAGTCTCGGTTACAAAAAAAAATGTTGGGGAAATAGGTGTGTTCTAATAAACTTGTCTGTGGGGACACCGTTTCCCAGTGAATTCCATTAAAAATTTATAGTACATTGGTATTCTTTCTGACTCTAGTTTTCACCTCTAGATAATTTTTAATGCCATTTTTCCTCTTTAACACACATTTATCAAGAGAAAGATAATTTATTTTCACTTAAATAGTAGTAGTCAAAATTATATTGCTCATCAACCCAAAGAAGAAAGAAGAGGAAAAAAGCGTCATCTGACACAATTCGATAAACATGACCTACACCTATAAATGCAGTAGCTCAAAAGAGGAAACAAATCCCTGCTGCAAGAACTATTCCCACCCCCTCCACACAAAGGGTAAACAGGGATGGGCAACTTGGACATTGGCTACCCAAAATGTGGGGAGGGATACAAAGGTAAGAAGTGACTGGCTTACAAGCTTTCAAGAGGGAACCTAGATCCAAAGGGCGTGGAGGAAGGTAGAGTCTCCAGTGAATAGTATCCAGCCTGTCTAGGAAGGGCCGATGAAACAAAATGCAGATGGGTCTCTTGTGATGCAATAGTGAATAATTGTTATCAGGACTGATTGTAAGGATTGGAAATCTGAAGGTGGACATTTTGTAGCAAGGAGGGGAGTGATTAACTTTTCAGTCTAGGAGTGAAGGACCCTAGGACCATCAATGGGTGAGAAAGGTGGAGAGCGGGATCTTACCCAGAGAATCAGTGAGGCCTGAGATGGAGGCAGAGAAGATGACGCCAAGAGATATGGAGTAGCTGGGGACTTGGGGTCCAGAGAGGGAAAGAGGCTGAGGACTGTGGTGAGGGGGTACAGGCTTACACCCCTTGGTTGGGTGAGGATGCATGGACGGGATGGTAACTATGCCAATGAAATGATGGATGATAGAATGAATGTAAAACTAATGTTCTCCCATGTAGACTATAACACAATTCACAATAAAACATTTATTAAAAACTTTTTTAAAAATTATATTGCTCAGTAATAATTTTTAGAAGTTCCAATGTGGCACTGTAAGCCATGGACTGCTAACCACAAAGTCTGTGGTTCAAAGCCACCAATTGTTCCTTGGAAATCCTATACAGGATCGGTATGATTTACAAACAACTTGACGGCTTATAGTAACAGCAATCATTTGCAAGTACTGAACAATGTTGCATGAATCCCAACCCCACCAATGTGGAATTTAGAACTCAAGGTTTGAATGAAGTCTATCTCTAAATTATTTCTGGCTAAATTATATTTATAATGAGCAGATTAATGACTAAAATGGCACTGATGGGAAAAGTTTACAGTACTTTAAATGGAAAAAGAACTTCTCAATTTTTGTGTTAATTTATTTTTGAAGCCTTGGTATATAGAGATTTACTTTCACATGGATCTTACTTATTTAGTGAAATGGACTCCAGTCATTTACTAGAAGATTTTTTTTTTTGTATTGTATGTTGGTGTAAAGCTCAATGAGAGTACTGTGAGGGAGAAAAAACTTGTGGTATTTCCCATCCGATGGGAAATAGGGATAGGATGGAATGAGAACCTTTTACCGTGTACTTACGTCTATCTTTATAAATTTTAACCTGGTGCAAGTATTAAAATTACTTTTAAAATACTATGTGAGCTATTGTTCATTACAACTCAGCTAAGTTTGCTAGGTTTGTCCCTTACCTGGGATCCAAAATTGATTAAAGGAAGTGATGCCAAAAGTATGGGGGCAGGGGAATCAGTGGACTTCATACATTTCAGTTTTCCTTTCCAGAGAGAAGGTGTAAAATATAAATAATGTACTCCTTAAATTGAGGTCAGGCAAGTATCAAAATTGGTAAGTCAAAGGGCAGTACATGGTGTGTCCCAGGAGTGGATGTGTTGGTTGGTTGTGTGCTCTGGAGTCGGTTCCTACTCATAGCGACCCTGTACAGGGTTTCCAAGGCTGTGAATCTTTACGGGAGCAGAAAGCCTCATTTTTCTCCCGCGGAGCGGCTAGTGGTTTCGAACTGCTGACCTTGCAGTTCGCAGCCCGATTCATAACCACCATGCTACCAGAGCTCCTTGTGTGTCCCAGGAGCACTTACCAAAAATCAGAGCCCTGGGCCTGGTTAGTCAGAAGCTGGGGATACAGGTTGAGACTTGGTAATTTTATAAGTTCCTGAAGTGATTCCTTTGCACACAAAAATACCATTGGTCTTGGTCAGAGGTTGACAAATATCTTCTGTTAGAAGCCAAATACTAGTTGTTTTTTTACTTTGTGGGTCATAAAGTCTTTGTTCCAACTACTCAACTCTGTTCTTGTAGGGATGCAGACATAGACAGTATGTAAATGAATAG
>NW_006408558.1:4790644-4805387 GCF_000296735.1 Chrysochloris asiatica | reverse complement strand
TAAAATTATGTATATACATATATATTTATATGTATGAGTTTCACTGATAAAGGAAGCACTTTTGAAATATCCTATTACTATATTTTGCTTTGACAAATTTTATCTTTTGACTTGGAGTTCTGGTGTGGCACTGTAGGATAAATACTCAACCACAAGGTCGGTTTGAACCACTCAGTCAGTGGTTCAGGCTCATCAGCTGCTCCTTGGAAACCCTATACAGGGTTGCTGTCAGTCACAACGGACTCAACGGCACTTAACAACAACAAATATATATATGGAATCCTGGTGTGGTGCCTCAAGGTTGGTTTGAACCGTAAAGTCAGCAGTTCAAACTCACCAGCTGCTTCTCAGAAATACCAATCCTTGGGACATAGTAAGCTCTAAGTAGATTTTTTTTAGGAAACACTATGGAGCATAGAATACACTGTGGGGCAGTTCTACTCGGTCTCATGGAGTATGAGATAAAGGATTTGGTGATCATTTTATATTTATCAAACATAACATTAAACAGAGTATTAAAGACAAAAAAAAAAGAATGTCTCTGAATGTCATTCTTGATGATAACACTTCCATTAAAAGTAGCAATTTGCCTAAATTCTTATGAATCGTAGACTTGATATTAGAGACAACTGCATTATGAATGCCTGATTTTCACAAATTATTCTTCCTGAGACCTGATGTTTAGTCACTTTCCAATTATGCTTTCCCATTAAAGAATGCTATGATTTGAGCCTTTACAATTTCAGTAAGTGTTTTTTTTTTTTTTTTCCTTTTCCTTTTCCTTCAAAGTTTAATTTTAAAAGATTTAAGAAACTTGTCCAACTTTGTAGTTTCTGCCCTGTCCTGATATTCATTTAATTGGTTCTGCTAATGTGAATGCCCTTTCAAATATGGGAAAATAAAGCAAGAGGGAAAAGTTGATTATTTCTGTAATTGGATTTTCTCTTGAATAAAATGATTTCCCCCACTTTATCTTTCTGACTTAAGGAGTGGGGTGGTGGGGGCAGTTTTCTTTCATATTGTAGTCAGAAACAGACAGAGGAAGGTACAGTCTGTTCCAAGGTATCAGCGTGGCATATTGGTTTGGTTGTAATTAATTACTGATGCTGAATATACTCTGGCCCCTGCTTTCAATTCCCAAATCTAAATTTCCACTGTGTTGTAAAATAATTCCATCCAGGAAGAATTCTAATTACTTTAGTAATTATCGCCTTATCTCTAAATGGAATCCAGACATTTGCTGCAGTTTATGAATGTTAGAAATGTTTCATTTCCTTTTCACCTTGAGTAACAGAAAAACACACATTACTGACTGGCTTCATTGAACCTCATAATTCATGTTACTATAGAAACAGAAAAACTCATATAAGAATTGTGTCAACAGTACCATAGATAGTAAATAACTTCACATTAACCAACAATCTCATAAATTGGTTTTAATAACAGATGTGTAAAAATTCAGTAAAATAGGATTCCTTTAAAATATCATAACAATATTATCCAGCATGCTTACTTTTAATTTTTAAAGCAGTATCTTTGGTCTTATGTAAGTTTTTGTGCTTATTATAAACTATTTGCTGTGGAATACAAGCATAGTATTATGAGATAAAAGAATTATTTAATGTAGCATTTATTTAATTTTGGTTGAACAGTTAGGATTCATTTGATTTTTTGCTTGAAGCCAAACTGTATATACCGGGTTGATACTAGACTTAGAGTACAATTGTTAAATGCTGTGGAGTTGATTCCAACTCAGAGCAACCCTGTATAGGGTTTCCAGGGAGCAGCTGGTGGATTTGCACTTCTGACCTTGTTCACAGTCCAGTGCTAATCCTACAGCACAACTCCAGGACACCAGAAAGAATTTGTGAAAAATTTCCATGATCTTTCAATTCCATGTTTCCACAAATGTTTGTAGCCTCCTCATATGCCTTTTTGTTTGTTTGTTTGTTTAAATCCTATTTGACACACACATTTTTTTCTGAGCTTCAGAAGCACTTTTCTCATATACTTGGCTTCATCAATCAATTTGCATCTACAGATATTTAAATTTTTTTTTCTTTCTTATTTTTGCCATTTCAGTCTCAATTTTTATAATATCCAGAGGTTTGGGAGAGGACATGAGGAAAGCCTTTCTCATTTTGCTCTTGTATTTCTACTTTTTCTTTTCTCATACATACTACCTTTTTTACTATAAGAAAATAACATTATTCCAAATTTAAACTAAATGAGTCATTTACATCTTTTCTTAGTTTCTTAAGAAAAGATACTTTTATTACTTTCAAAGCGAGAGAATCATTAAAAAAAAACCCCACTAATTACTAATAAATTTTTTCACGAAGAGCCCTTGGAAGGCTATTTTTTATCATAAATGTTATTGATAAACCACATGTTAATCGCATGTTAATATGTAGATTATGCCTAATATTTAAAAACAATTTCTTCAAAAAAGTAAGTTTAAACTAGTTCTAAAGTTCAGAAATCTTCTAGAATCCCTACTTGTGAGAAAATCCCATATATTTGTTTATGGTGGTCATAGTGGTTGTGTGCTGCCAAATCAGTTCCAATCCATAGCCACCCTGAATTGAATTTTTGAGGTTGTAAATCTTTACAGAAGCAGAAAGTCTCATCATTCCCCCAAGGAGTAGCTGGTAGATTCGAACTGCTGACCTTGAGGTTAGTAGTGCAGATTGCGACTCATTATACTATCAGGGCTCCTTTTATTTGTTTATAGGAATACGTTTTTGTTCTTATTTTATTTAGCTTCCAAACAAATAGGACTGAGATCTTTCTATACCTATATTTTTTTATGATTTATTTCTAATATTATTATTTTTATCATTGCAAGAATGTAGTTTGTGTGACAGTGATCTCATTAAAAATGGTAGCAGAAAAAGAACTTTTGTGAGTTCGATTAATGTTTTGATCAGAGTTGTGTGAGGAAGAGAAACTATGCTTGGTATTCTAACAGAGGACATTTAATGCAGGAAATTGGCGCAATAGATGTTAAAAGACTGGAAAATCATTAAAAGGAGATAAGATTAATAAGTACAGGAAGCAGTCATTGCCTCTAGGGCTAACTGCAACTTGGGAGCTCAGAGAGAGGTGTTGCTACTTGGGAGGCAGGAAGTAACCACTTCCCACCCTGTCTTCTCATCTCCAGCCCATGCATGTATCATGTCTCAGCATCTAGCAGAAAGCCAACTGCCACTGAAGCCCAGGAACATTACTATATAGACTTCCAGCCCTGGCGTTAGAAAACTTAGTATACAAAGAGACTTCAAAAAGTTGTGGAAAAATTAAATTGTCTTCCAATTCCATTTCTTAATGAATTTTTGAAACTCCCTCAAGTGTGGCACTGTAGAATAAACACTGAACTGTAAACCTAAAGGTCAGTGGTTCAAACTCACCAGCTGCTCCTTGGAACCAATATGGTATATGTGTGAAGCTGAGAGAAAAAAAGGGAGGGACGTGACAAGCACAGTAAAGCAATAGGAATAGCACAAGTTTTTTCTTTTTTTAAATCTCAAATCATATAATAATTGACAGTAAGAATTTGTTTTACACTTGTGAATTTCTACTAGGTTTAAGCAAATAGGACTTACAATACTTACTGATGAAGATCAAAGACCACAGCCTTCCATATGGGTTGCATTTCAGTGTAAAGAAAACAAAAATTCTCATCACTGGACCAATAAATAACATCAAGATAAATGGAGAAAAGATTGAAGATGTCAAAGACTTCGTTTTGCTCAGATTAACCATCGACACTCATGGAAGCAGCAGTCAAGAAATCAAATGACGTATTGCATTAGGCAAATCTGCTGCACAAGACCTCTTTAAAGAGATTTGAGGGACAGTTTTGCTCGATGTATGATTCTTGGTTGGCAGATGTTTTCTTTTAGAGTTTTGTATATGTCATCCCATCGTTTTCTTTCCTTTATTGTTTCTGCTGAGAACCAGAGTTTGGTCTTATTGTTTCTCTTTGGTAGGTAACTTGTCATTTTTCTAGAGCCCCTTTTAGGATTCTCTCCTTGTCTTTTGTTTTGGAAAGTTTGATTATATGTCTTGGTGGTTTTCTTTTGGGGTTTATCCTTTTTGGAGCTTGTTCAGCTTCTTGAGTGTGTTTCTTCTCATCTTTCATTGTGTTAGGGAAGTTTTTCTCCAACAATACTTCAACAATTTTTTCTGTGTCTTTTTATGCCTCTTCCTGTTCTGGAATTCCAATCGCAAGTAAATTATTCTTCTTGATATACATAGTAGGCTTTCTTTGTAATTTTTTTTCTAATTAATTCTTCTTGCAGATGAATATTGAGATATTTGTCTTCAAGTTCACTAATTTAGCTTTCCATTGATTTAGTTCTACTTCCTTGCCCCTTTAATGTTTTACCTGTTTCTGAAATCTTAGTATTACTCTTCTAGATATCTACTGGCTATTTTTGTGTGATTTTAAAATTCTCATTTATTTTGTCAGTTCTTGTAATTTTTTCCTGAATTCTTTTTTGTGTGTGTGTGTGTGTGTTTTTTTTTTTTTTTCTTGCTTTCATCTGCAAATTTCTCAATCCACTGAAGGTACCTAAATATAATTCTTTTGAATTCCTTATCAGGTAGTTCCAATTTTAATTTCTGGTATTATATTTTCTAATTCTGTAGTTTGGTCACTTGTTTGAGCCACTTTGTCTTGTTTCTTCATGTGTGCTGAAAATGTCTCTTTTCTTTGAGATATTGTGTTGTCATGGTATTTATATTTAATTGATGATTGTATCATTGTGTGTTCTTAGGCACTCACCCACGCGTCTCATGATGAGTGTGATAGAGACCAGAAGTGTATACACTATGCTCTGTGTTTAATGTAGTTCAGGATGGTTTTGTCCGATGGCTGCTGATTATCAGTGATCAGATGGCAAAGGAGTGAGTGTGGTGGTGCTTGCCCAATGGGTGAAGTTACAGAAGGCACAAATATAGTTAGGGTAAATGGACACCATTGCTGTCTCCCCATAACAGACAACAGCAATAAAAGATCTAATGTAATCAGTAGCTTCCAGATACAGAGGGGGTACGTCCATTCCCTTATCCCAGGTAGAGCAGACGCCACACAGGAGGAGGTACCACCAGCTGCTGGACATGTGAAGGTGGTGTCTGGCGATGTCCCTGACCACCAGGATGGCTTAGGGAGCAAGGGAAAATTGTATCCACATTGTCAATAACCTTCAGCTCACGTCCTCTGCCTCTAGGCCTCTATCTCAATCCACAGCTGTCTTCAAAAGCTCGAGATGGCCACGCCACACCACACCAGTGGACAATCCACCCATCTCTCTCCTCTTTCGCCACTCTCACTCAGCTTCCTCTCCCAGTCAGCACCCATTTCACCTCTCTGTCCTTTTCTCTGAAGCTCAGGGCTCCAAAATCACCCTGCCTATCTGTTACACTTGGTCTCCTGTATCCTTGTTGCAGAGGATCTGGTTAGTGCATCTGCCTACTCCACCATTTCCCAGAAGTGCATTTAATCTTTATACCTAAGAAGTGATAGCAGAAATCTTTACCTTGTCACTAATCTCCTTTAAAATCATTCATTCTTTCATTAATAAGTACATGTTAACTGTAGGATTTCATGTTTTTAGGTACCATCAAGTTGGTTCCAACTGACAGTGACCCTATATACAACAGAACAAAACCCTGTATGGTTCTGTGCCATCCTCAAGGCTCACTGTAGATGTTCTTTATCAGATAGAGTTAATTTCCTTCCATTCCTTGCATACTTAGAATTTGTATCATGATTAAAAATTGGATTTGTCAAATGAATGTTCTACAACTATTGAAATCCTTATGTTTTTTTATGCTGCAGTAGTTGTTGCTTTTAGTATAATGTATTACAATAACTGATATTTGCCTATTACACCAATCGTGTGTTTCTGGGATTAAAAACATTCTTGAGATATGTAATTTTTTTTTACATGATGATGAAGTGAGTTTGCTAAAATTTTTACCACCACATAGCAAATGAAAATAGTAGGATAAATTAAAATGAAACATCAGTAGAATTTCATATCTAGTATGGGATGTAAGTATGTGTGTATATTCACTTAGGTAAATAATTAACTCTCAAAATCATTTTGGTTGTTTTTATGTGCCATGAGTGGATTCTGACTCATAGCAACACTATATAGGGTTTCCAAGGAGCGACTGGTGGATGTGAACCACTGACAGCCCAATGTTTATCCTAAAGCCCCACACTAGGATTCCTCAACAGTAGTTTGTTGTTGTTGTTGTTGTTGTTAAGTGCATTCAAGTCAGCTGTGACTCATAACAGCCTTACATAGGGTATCCAAGGAGTGACTGGTGGGTTTGAACTGTCGTTGTTATTGTTAGGTGCCGTCGAGTTGATAATGGACTCATAGCAGCCCTGTGCACAACAGAAGGAAACACTGCCATGCCAAGTTCTGTGCCAATCTCACAATATGGCTGTGGTTGAGCCCACTGCTGCTGCTGTGCCCGTCCATCTGGTTGAGGGTCTTCCTCATTCTCGCTGACCCTCCCATTGTACCAAGCATGATGTCCTTTTCCAGGGACTGGCCCCTCCTGCTAATAAGTCTGAAGTATGAGAGACGAAGTCTGGCCATGTGGCTTCTAAGGAGCATTCTGGCTGTCCTTGTTCCAACACAGATTTGTTTGATCTTCTGGAAGTCCATGGTACTTATAATACTCTCCTCTAATGCTGTGTGTGGCGCTGTGGGTTAATGCACTGGACTGCAAAGCCAATTTGAACCACAAGGTCAGCAGTTCAAGCTTACCAGCCACTCCTTGGAAACCCTTTACAGGGTTGCTATGGGTCGGAAGTGACTACATAGCACTTAAGTACACTAACAACACTATTATACAAATGCATCAATTCATCTTTATCCATTGTTCAACTTTCACATGCACATGAAGTTACTGAAAATACCATGGCTCGGGCCAGATACACCTTAGTTCTCAAACTGATGTCTTTGCTCTTCAACACTTTAAAGAGCTCGTGTGCAGCACATTTGCCTAATGCAATGCATTGTTTGACTTCTTGACTGTTGCTTCTATTGAGTGTTGATGGTTGATCCAAGCAAAGTAAAGTCTTTGACAACTTCAATCTTTTCTCCATTTATTTTGATGTTATTTATTGGTCCCATTATGAGGATTTTTGTTTTCTTTACATTGAGGTGCAACCCATAGTATAGTCATTGATCTTCATCAGTAAGTATTTTGAATCCTCTTCGCTTGTATCATCTACATATCGCAGGTTGTTAGTGAGTCTTCCTCCAATCCTGATGTCATGTTCCTCTTCATATAATCCAGTTTCTTAGATAATTTGCTCAGCATACAGATTGAATAAGTATGGTGAAAAAATACATACCTGTCACACACCTTTCCTGTTTTTAAACCAACAGTCCTCTTGTTCTGTTGAATGATTGCCTCTTGATCTGTGTACAGATTCTGCATGAGCACAATTAAGTGTTCTAGAATACCCATACTCCTCAGTGTTGTCCCTAGCTTGTCATGATCCACACAATCAGAAGCCTTTACATAGTCAATAAAGCACAGGTAAACATCTTCCTGATATTCTCTGCTTTCATCCAAGATCCACCTGTTGTCAACAATGCTATCCATTATTTCACATCCCCGTCTGAATCCAGTTTCCACCTCTCACAGCTCTTCATTATTGTGCTGCTGCAACCATGACTTAATGATCTTTAGCAAAATGTCTTTTCCATATGATCTTAATGATATTGTCCAACAGTTTCAGCATTCCTTTGTGTCTCCTCTCTTTGGGATGGGCACATATATGGATCTCTTCCAATCAGCTGGCTAGGTAGCTCTCTTCCAGATATCTTGGCATAGATGAGTGAGTGCCTCTAGTGCAGACTCAGTTTGATTAAAGATTTCAATTTGTATTCCATCAATTCCCAGAGACTTGTTCTTTGCCAATGTCTTCAGTGCACCTTAGAATATTTTCTTCAGTATCATTGGCTCTTGATCACATGCTACCTCTTGAGTATTTTGGTGCTTTTCATCATGTTTTGGTATTCAGTATTCTTGTGCTGACAGTGTTCCCCTGCTGTTGATAAGTTTTTCATTGATTATTGACTCGAAAGTAGTCCGTATCTCCTTCTTCCTAGTCTGTCTTAGTCTGGAAGCTCAGCTGAAACCTGTCCACCATGGGTGACCCTGCATTTATTTAAAATACTGGGGGCATAGGTTCCAGAATCACAGCAATATGCAAGCCACTACAATATGACAAACTGACAGATTTAGTGGTTGAACTGTCAACCTTTTGCTCAACATTCCTGTGCTTATCCAGAACTTATTTAAATTTAGCCTAAGGCCAGCAGTATGCAGTACTCTTCTCACAGGTCCCTAATAGGGTTGGGTAACTAAACAGTGACAAGTTCAGATCCATGATTAAAATTGTCTTCAGCAAACCCATTTTCAGATTGTCTGGTAAGTCTATTTTGCCAGTAACTAGAATGTATAAGTAAAAAAATATATAATGGTTCAAATTCTTTTTGTTGAAGCCAATTAAACATTCATTTTAATCTTTAAGAATTATTATCAAAAACTATTTTGAATGCATAAAGACAGTTTAAAATAAAAAATGCACAAATAGTACTTAATAATTATATACCTTACACTCACAGCTTTCATAAATTCATAGAAATTATCATTCTTACGATTATAGTATTTTGAAAGTTCATATCAAAACAGTATCCAGAATTTGTACTTTAAATATGTGGATTGATATTCCATTTTACACCTTTTACAGTTTTATTTTAGACACTTAAAATCATGTAATAATTGAGAACTTGGCCCATTTCTAATGGTTGTTTCATTTCCTCCTGTACTGAAGAGAATTATTTAATAGGCAAATTAACAGTGTAAATATATTTTAGTTCATCTACCTAAGAGGTCAAATCATTTTCAAGAACTTGAGCAGCATCATTTGCATACCAAAAATTAATGCATAGATGAGCTTCAGTTAACATTAATGTGCAGTCTCTAATTTAAAAATCCATTTATAAGAAATCTATATTCTTAAGTATTTCTAAACCAATTAAATTGGAATTTCTTTTAAATATTTAGCATCATGGGTGTTTTACTAATTCATTAATAACACTTACTTTCCCCTGTATCAGTCAGGTTTTTATGTTGTTATTAAGTGCATGAAGTTGATTCCAACTCATCGCGACTCTGTTTAGGGTTTCCGAATAGTGGCTGGTAGGTTTGAATAGCCGACCTTGAGGTTCAAACAGACCTTGCAAGCCAGTGCCTTCTCATGCAGTGCATATATATGCATTGAACATCCCATCCCTTAACATTTACAACTCATTTTTTTTTTTAATGTTTAACTATTCTGTTTCAATGTGGATCTCAAGGCCAAAGTAAGCAGGGGTTTGCCTAATACTGAACTGAACTAAAATGGATCAAGAAGGTTGAAGGAAATCAGCAAGGTACTTTCCTTTGGGAATACCCAGTTCTCTAGTGCCAAGTTCATGCCAATTCATAACCTAGAACAGTAATCCAATTGTCTTGTTTTTGCAATATTTCACAGCTAGTTTCTAGATTATTCTTTTTCTTTCCTTTCTTTCTCTCCTTTCTCTCTTTTTTTTTAACTTTATGGATAGATGGTCTCTTCTCACTCATTGTCTGCTGTGCATCATTCCTTTTATCTGTTCTGAGGATTTCTTTTGATCAGGAGTAGATAGATATAAGGCAATTGTAAAACCAACTAATTAAAATGTATTGACTTTTTTATTGAGGAAATTGTTCTTTTAATCTACAGTATTCTGTAAAAGCATATGCTTTTTATGATTCTCAAGTATAATTTTAATAATTACCTTTAAAGGAAAAAAAACCAAAAACTTTTCACACCATATAAATCTATTTACATTTCTTCAGGTACACTGTTTTATTGTTACCCTATTCATATTATCTTTTTAGAGTCTCAGAGAAAAGCTCCAGAACTTGGAACTCATCTTACTAAGTGAAGTCCTCTCAAATTAATAGTTATATCAGGCAAAGTTGGATTCAGAAAAAAATCTTTTAAACAATCCATTTGTCATAAAAATTAAAGTAATATGCAAACAAGGTTTACAAAGTTGCTGTTTTATTAACCCTCCAAAACAAACTCATTGCTGGCGAGATCAATCTGACTCACAGTAACCTCGTAGGACAGTGTAGAACCACCCCATAGGTTTCAAAGGTTTTAAATCTTTATGGAAGCAGACGGCCACATTATTCTCCCATGGAATGACTATTGGGTTCTAATCACCAGGTGGTTAGTTAGCAGCCAAACACTTCACCACTGTGTTACCAGGGCTCCTTGTTGCTATTCATAATCAAATAATTTGATTTTTCATATTAAAGCATCCTTTTAAAAAAAAATCTCTTATGCCTCCAAATATATCATATATCTCAAGTACTTTATTCATCCATATAGAAATGTACTGAGGTGACAGGAGGTTTATATTTATTAGGAAAATTGATATACCTATAAATTAAGTATTTGCTCTATGATTTTCAATGTTTGGGGCTGTTTTTCTTATTGTTATAATACTAGGTTTTTAAATCTGGATTTCATAGAACACTAAAATAAAATACGTAATCCTTGGGAGGATATGAGATCATTCTTTTGGAGGAACTGAAGGACCTCACAGATAAAACTTGCAAGATACAAAAGTTTGAGACATCTACCAAGAAGAGACGGCTTGCTACTACTCTATGATGACAGGGTTGTGTTTTCCTTTTAAATATGAAGTATCAGCAAGAGGCATTATTTAGTGATGGAAGCCTCAACTACAAAGGAAGGCATCCAAAGTATAATAACCCCATGAAACAGGTGCAGTTACAAAAAGAAGAAGAAAATTTGCAAAAGTTTAAATAATATCCTCAAATAGATATGAAAAGATACTGCATCTAAATTTTTTTTTTTTTTAAATAGGATACTGTGAAATAGGAAAATTGGTATGCAAGAAAGAGCTCTTGGAAAGTCAAATTTTGATATTCAGTTGAATTTTTTTTAAACAAACAAGTTGACAGGAAAATAGGAGAAAAGGGTGAAGATGGAAACTAAAGAGAGAGAAAGCTTATTTTAGTCAATTCAGTAGTTTCAACTTCCAAAAAAGAGTAGTCCCATAGAGAGAAAATGAATGATTAAAGAAATAATAATGGAGAATATCCTAGAACTAAAGTTCTTGTATGGTGCCTTAGGATAAGCACTGGATCGCAAGATCGGTTTGAACCACAAGGTGGGCCTAGCAACCTGCTTCTGTAAGGCCGTAGCCTTGACAATCTTTGGAGCACACAAGTCACCACCCTGAAACTGAATCAGCTCAACAGCAACTAAAAACAACAACAACAACAAAATGATGTTACAACTAATGGAACACTGCCGTAGTATCGGTCCGTTGTGAGGATTAAGACATGTTCAGACATCCTAAAACGTAAAAATAAAATTTCTCTGGTATTCTTCCCGATGAAACTTCTGAAATATTCTCCAGAAGAATGAGAATATTAAGAAGACACAGCATCCAGGAAAAGGGAGCTGGATTAAAAGTAGCAATGTTCAGGGATGGAGCAGATTCATTGTGCTGTGGAGACATAGCTGAAGTAAGCAATAGTGACATCTCCAGGTTGGGGGTGAGGGGAAGGAACTAGTGAATGGCATGATCCACTGGATGTTTAGAAGACAGTATTGATAGTCTGGCACTTTAGGATAATCATTGGACTGTTAACCGCAATGTTGATGGTCCAAATCCACCAGCCACATTTTGGAAACCCTATACACGATAGCTATGAGTCGGAACTGACTTAACGGCACTTAGCAACAGCAACATTGGTATCTGACAGAGTTTATGAAATTTGGCTTCTAACCAAAAGGCTGGCAGTTTGAGCTCATCAGCTACTCTGTAGGAGAAAGACACTGCAGTCTACTTTGTAATGATATCCCACCTTGGAAATTCATAGGGTTACTAGGGGTCAGAAATGTTTCTATGGCAGTAGGTTGGCTTTGGTATACCAGTTGACCAGTGAGCAATATATTTGCCATTCCTATCTATGGGATTAGTATTAATTTAACTGAAAATTGTGGAAAATTATCTTGGAAGGGGAGACAGAGAATAGTTATAAGAACTAAATCAACATTTGCCACAATAGAGACATCATGAAGTATTGTCTAAAAAAGTGATAAATATAGGCATCTACTTAAAAATATGGAGAAACATTTAGAAGAATTAAAGGTGGGTGACTGAGGACAAGACAATAAACCACTGGTTTTCATTATAAACTTTTATTTATCTTTTAACTTTTTAGAAGGTTTACAGTACAGATCATCAGTTTTACATTCAACAAATCACACACTCTGTTTCATTTCAATGATTGCATCCTCCTCCATGCAACATAAGTTATCCCACTTCCTCCCTGTGGATTTTGTTTTCGTTCCACACTATAAGTTTTTAATAGCTAAGGCTCTTTTGAAAATATTTGTAAGTGTCCCTCTTCTAAAAATAAAATTGAATTTTAAAAAGAACAATGATATTTAATATGTCAGAGAAGTAGAGTAATTATGCGTTAGAGTCAATGTTGTTCCTTTTTCGCCTTGTTTTTTTCTCTAGAGTTCCTGGAATAACTATTGCTACAGACATCATCTGTGGTTTTCCTGGAGAAACAGATCAAGATTTTCAAGAAACAGTGAAACTTGTTGAAGAGTACAAATTTCCAAGTCTTTTTATTAACCAATTTTACCCAAGACCGGGAACTCCTGCTGCAAAAATGGAACAAGTTCCGGCACAAGTGGTAAGATATTTTTCTTGTAAGGTACCGTTTTTTGACAATAACTCTAAAAATGCATCTGTTTTTACCAACTTGCTTATAGTATAATCCCAAAATTAAAAATACATGGATATTTCCAAGATGAGGCCCAGGGGTAGGGAAACCTTGAGTGACTAAATTGATGTTGTTGATAAGTGCTGTCAAGTTGGTTTCAACTCATAGTGACCTTGCATAGGGTTTCCGAGGAGTAGCTTGGTGGGTTTGAACCACCAACCTTGCAGTTGCAGTCCAGTTGCCACACCAGGGCAAATGACTTTGGGTGACTAAAATATCTTCCTTTTTATCTTTCAAAAGAATTTGTTCAGATGACACTAGGAAGAGATTTTTTAAAAAACTGATATCTAGTATTTATCTGTGTTTATAAGACAATTGCTTGGATGTTTCTGAATAAGGCACTGTTTAAATATGTATGGGTAAATGAGACTTTATATTTATCTGGCTTTTTAAGTGATCCTTTTCATAAATAATTTGTTACTTACCAGAGGTTCCCTGTTTTTTTTTGTTGTTGTTTTGTTTTGTTTTACTTCTTGAGATAGTTTTGGTTCAAATATGTTGCTTTCACAATGAATTTCAATTTAACTTCCTCCTTATGTTTTTATAGATATATTAGAATAAAATGAGTCAAAATAAAAGGAAAAGTTAAAGATTCAGTAAAGGATTCTGTGTCCCATAATTCCCTAGTAATAAACTGTCTTAAACCAAATCGTTTCTAGAATCATTGCCTGAAGTCGAAAATGCCTACAAATTTGCCTTATAGATGCCTGTGTAGTGTTACATAGTGTGTATAGGCAGTCCCAGGTTAGAACAAGACCCGTTTCTAACTGTGTCTTTTAAAATTTGTAGGTCATTCTGATTGTGTACATATGGTTTTTATTTGATCTTATTTTGTACAAAAAAAAAAAAAAAAGCTGGAAGTCTCTACATGATTTAAAAACTGCATGTACAGCAATTGAAGGTGCTTGTGATGAAAAATTAGTTGCAAGTAGTGGGATTGATGGGATGGTTATGTGTTGTGTAGTTGGTTTCAACTCAGCAATTCTGTATAGGGTTTCTGAGGCTGTAAATCTTTATGGGAGCAGAATTTTGCTTCAGTTGTTTCAAAGGGAGGACAAATTTACATTATTAGTAAACTGAGTCTTCCTTCAACAGCCTGATTTACAGCCTGAAGTCCTCGTATGATGAAACTGCTTACCACAAAGTTGGCAATTCAAACCCACCAGCCACTCCAGGGAAACCCAATACAGGGTCTGAGTCCATGGCGCTAAATAATAACAACAGCAAAGTGGGCTTTCAAAATTGGTGGTACCCACCTCAAAGATGGCGCTATTCCACTCATGGATGTTGGCTGACCAAGCTGCTTGGTTGTATGTGGTTCTCCAAGTCCTGCCAGTAACCCATTGCCATCCAGCGAGTTCCTGAAAGGGCTCACTATGCCTAGTCTGAGTGTTCCATTCCAGGACTTTGACCTGTAACTTTTCCCTCTCCCGTTACAGTGACAAATCACCGTAATTGTAAACATTCTAATCTGTTCTTTTACTTTATTGGTCATGACAGAACTTGGTTGGAAGCCTCATTAAAAGACAAAAAGGAGAGTGTCGGTAAGACATTCATAACCCAAGGACTGCCCATATGTCAGTCACAATGTACCCAGCTTTCTTTTGTAAGAAAATTGGGTATGTTCAAAAAAGTTCCATTATGTATAACTACTACATCTAACAGTACTATGAACATTCCTGTTCAAATCTTTGTCCCACTGATGTATGTAAACATTTCTGCTGGGCATTTAGAGTATAAAATTGTAGGCCATAGAATATATAATTGTACTACTATACTAAGGAGCTCTGGTAGCGTAGTGGTTACGAATCGGGCTGCGAACCTTAAGGTCAGC
>NW_006408558.1:4777605-4789864 GCF_000296735.1 Chrysochloris asiatica | reverse complement strand
GCTACCAGAGTAGGGCATGATAATTTATATTCAAGTTTTCTTCTATTTAGATAAAACCTATCTTTTATCTCTTAAAATGGTGCCTTATTTGTTTTTATTGTGGTACAATCTAGATAACATGACATCTGTCTTTTTAGCCATTTTTAAGGGTACATTTCAGTGGCCTTAATTGCATTCACAATGTTATGTACCCATCAGCTCTTACCTGTTTCTAAAACTTTCTCCTCATCCCAAGCAGAAGCTGATTGGTACCTTTTCAAGAACTGACACTCTTAATTTTAATATAATAGAACCTATCACTCTTCCTTTTGGCATTACTGCTCTTTGTAGACAGTTTTAAAGATGTTTACTTTTCAGACGGTTATGAAGAAGTACTATCTGATGTACTCTTCTAGAAATTGGATCATTGTACCTTTTACATTTAGAGCTTCAATCTAACCAGAATGAATTTTTAGTAGATTATGAGGTGTGAGTGTCAAACTTCTTTTTATTGTTATTGTTGTTCTCCAGAATGATACCCATTTGAGTCTTGAGCATTTATTCAAAGTCTTGTCCTTTCCCCAGTGCTCTGCATGGTCACCTTTATCATAAATCAAATATCTGAGTATGTGACAGTCTGTGCTGGACTGTTTCTGCGTCTTATCGTTCTACCAATTCACAAGCTTAATTACTGTTGTTGTTAGGTGCCATCGAGTCGGCACCGACTCATAGCGACTTCATGCACAGCAGAACGAAACAATGTCCGATCCTGGGCCAACCTCAGCCCTCTATTACTAGTCTTAATATTGGTGACACTCAGGGAAACTGCCAAATGATTTTCCAAGGTAATTGAATAATTTTCAAGTGTATTTTTTAAAACAAAGATTTTATTGTGTTTTAAGTGAAAGTTTACATAGAAAATTAGTTTCCCATTGTTCCATGGCACATGTTACTTTTTAACAATATGTCAATATTCTAATTTCCATTGTTTTTTATCTGTTTCCTTTCATCTAATTTCTCTGTCCCTCCTTTGCTTTTCATCTTTGTTTTATGGTTAATTTTGACCATTTGATCTCCTATAGGTGATTTTATAAGGGGGCACAGTTTTCACAAGTGAGACTGTTTATTTTATAAGACAGTCTTTTATTTGGATGAAATGTGACCACTGGAAGTAATTTTAGTTTCAAGTTCAAACGGTCTCTTAGGGTGATAGTCTCGGGGTTCTTCTACTCTGTATCAGTCCAGTAAGTTTGTCCTCTTTTGAGAATTTGAGTTCTGTTTTACATTTTTCTTGTATTCTAACCAGTACCTTCTGTTGTGTCCCTGGTCGGAAGGATTGGTAGTGGTAGCTGGACGCCATCTATTTCCCTGTCTCATGCTAGAGGAGGCTGTGGTGCATGTCCACTGTTAGTCCTGAGAACTAGTTTCTTCCTTGAGTTTTTGGTTTGTAAAGACCAACAGTTGAATCTTAGATGTCCAAGCTTTTCAGAGGCCAGAAGCTTCTCATCAAATTACGATGGCAGAACAGTATTTTTTGAACTATGTTATGCCAGATGACTGAGTTGTCCCAGGACCCTATCGTCCAATCCCTCAAACCTATCACATAAGGTATTTGATTGTGTCTGCACAGGATCTGCAACTGTGCCCCCTATGTGGTTTATTATATTTATGATTTTATGTGTGGTATACATAAACGTGTATGTACATATGTCTACAGATAACCTGTACATGTGTGCTCATATAATCACATGTGTCTTCTTAGATACATACATATCTATATATGTAACCACACACATCTTTTGGGTTGTTATTGTTGTTGCAAAATTATGTATTATAGCATTTACCAAAATTGTCCCTTATGCTTGGACACATGTTAGTGTCTTCATTCACATTAGACAAGCTCTGCACATTTCACCTGTATTGGGTGTTGCCTTTCCCCTCACCAAGAATGGCTAGTGGTTCTTTTCTAGAAAAATGTCCCCATGTCTTCCCTCTCCCATCCCTGGTAGTCATCACATATACATATGTACCTCTTGACTTTATATAAAACTGAAACTGTACAGTATTTGTCCTTTTCACTCAGTATGATATTGTGTGTCACAGCTCTTATTTCTCTAGGATTCATACCTATGAGTGGAATTACTGAATTAAAAGATATTTCGATTTCTAGCTTTTTGAAGTGTTTCCAAGGTAGTTGCATCATTTTATAATCCCACCAGTGATGTATAAGAGCTCCATATTCCCTGTAACCTTGCTAACATTTGTTGTTTTTCTGTTTTATGATCAATAGCATTTTTGCTCTGGTAGCGTAGTGGTTACGAATCAGGCTGTGAACCACAAGGTCAGCATTTCAAAACTACCAGCTGTTCCATGGGAGAAAGATGAGGCTTTCTGCTCCTGTAAAGATTTACAGCCTTAGAAACCATGTACAGGGTCGCTGTGAGTCAGAACCGACTCCATGGCATATAACAACAACAACCACCATTTTTGCAGGGGTAAAATCGTGTCTCACTGCCATTTTGATTAGCATCTCTATCGAATGGGTAATGATCATGAGCATCTTTTCATGGATTTGTTGGTCACCTGAAGAGGATGTTTCTGTTCATGTTACTTGCCCATTTTTTGACTGAATTTGATGGGCTGTTTGTTACTGAGTTGTTGAAATTTTTTATATATTTTAGAGACTAGACCCTGATCCTACATATTGTTGTTAAAGATTTTGTTCCAGTCTGTATGATCTCTTTTTACTCTCTTGGTAAAATCTTTAGATGAACATTAGTATTTAAATTTTTAGGAAGGTCATGTAATCTAATTATCTTCTTCATTTATGTATTTTTAGTTTTGTTTGATAGATTATTTATGCTGAAAATTAGGTTCCTTATTTTTTATGGCTGTGTTATCTTTCCAGACACTATATAAAAAACATTTGACCCAGTTTGAATTTGTTTTTGTGTATAGTGAGAAGTGTGAATCCTGATTCATTTTCTGCAAATGTATATTCCACGTTTTAGCACCATTTGTTAAAGAGACTGTTTCTTCCCCACTTTGATCCTTTGTTGATGATAAATTTCCCATAGATGGATTTACATCTGGATTCTCAATTCTTTTCTATTAGTCTATGTGTCTATCATTGAACCAGTACCAAGCTCTTTTGATTAGGATAAACACTGAGCTGTTAACCATAAGGGCAGCAGTTCAAACCCACCAATCCCTCTGTAGGAGAAAAATGCGATGTTCTGTTCCTATAAAGATTTGCAGTCTCAGAAACTCTATACAGGGTCATTATGTGTCATATCAGACTTGACGACATTGGGTTTGGAGTTTGATGTAGTAAGTTTTACTATAAGATTGGGAAGTGAGAGGCCTCCTACTTTGTATTTCTTCAATTATTTATTCAGTATCACTTTAGATATTTGGGGCCGCCTGTCTTTCAATATAAAGTTGGCAACAGTAGTGAGGTTGGCCCAAGATCGGGCAGTGTTTCTTTCTGCTGTCCGTCAGGTCGCTATGAGTCGGTACTGACTCGCTGGTATCCTTATGCCCGATCCTGGGCCAAGTTAGCACTTTAATAAAACGAAATGATCGATTTTTGATTGCATTCTAACCTGAAACAATAACATCAGGTTTAGGATTGTCCTGGCCAAATTGTGGGGCTATTGGATTATATTACTGTTCAGGACCTCTGTTGTTTTCAAGAGTCAACATTTTAGATTCTCCACCATTCTTCTCTCCTCCTTCAGTAACCTCTTCATCAAAACCCCTTTATAGTTCTGTAACTTCACTTTAGGTGAAAAACCAACAAACTAGCAATGCCTGGAACAATTTCATATTATAAAACCAGAACCTTAAATAAAGTGAATTGCACATTAATGATGAAATTTCAGGAATTCACTGTTAAAGAGTTTATATCTGAGGTGCGTTAAATATCCTTCGCTCACTTAAATTTACTAAAAATTAATCACTCTCTACCTATGGATTCCTGGTGTGATATGGATAATGCACTGAACTGCAAGGTCCGTGTAAATCACAAGGCTGGCAGTTCAAACCCACCAGCTACTCCTCGGAAACCCTATATGGGGTCGCTATGGGTTGATGACTCTTAACAACAACACTCAATCTATTGACTCTTTGTATGGTGCTGTAGGAAAAACATTGTACTTTGGACCATAAGGTTGGCAGTTGAAACTCACCAACCACTCCTTGGAAACTCTATACAGGTTCACTATGAGTTAGAACCAACTGATGTCCCTTAACAACTGGACTTCTGGTGTGGTGCTGTAGGATAAGCATAGGACTGTGAACCGTAAGGCCAGCAGTTCACATCCATCAGCTACTCCTTGGAAACCCTGTACAGTGTTACTATAAGTCAGAACTGATTGACAGCACTTAACAACAACAACAACACAATGCTGCCTCTCTCAGGTAGCTGGGAAATTGTATATGCAAGTAGAATTCATTAAAACATAATGCTAATGCAAAATGGGTAGCAATTCTTTATCTGATTTATGTTCCATTTCCTTGCCAAGCAAAACAACAATGGAAGTAGTATCTAGACATTATTATTAGAATAGCAAAATACAAGCTGCTTTCTAACAACAGCTTTTTATTCTGATTGTAGAATGCTTGTTCGTTAAGGCATATTAATTTCTCAGATACAGAATACTTTCACTAAAAACAATCCCTAAATATTTCTTCTTCTACCAGCTGGAAGAAAGATGAGGCTTTCTGCTCCCATAAAGATTTACAGCCTCGGAAACCCTGTACAGGGTCGCTAGGATTCGGAACCAACTCCACGGCACATAACCACCACCACCACCATAAATAATATAACTAATTTCAGAATACTTTTACTTTTATCATAACTACTTTTACATTAAAATTAGCACAAATAACAATAAGTTCCAGTGTTTCTAAATGTGTTATAGTAGAATTGTGATAAATGGATGAAATTATATATATCTTGTAATCATTTCAGTTATTAAAAAGATGTAACACCATTAAGTTATTTGCATTTATGTGGAAGGAAAGCTTAGATTCTTGACCAACCCTTTATTGTTGCTGAAAAAAAGAATATAACCTCTTTAAATTTAAATGAAGATAAATTAAGCAATATATTTTCATGAACAAGATAGATGAAAATTGGAGTGTTTTTTCCTTACTTTTTGCAAGATTCCTAATGTATAAGAGATTTTATAGCAAAATTACCTAAACTAAATGAGAGTGACCATAGACTTGGTGAAAGTTCAAATTTGAATGTTTATATTTTCTGTTCCATAGAATCTTCCTTCATTAGTCTTCATTAATCTTAAGTCATTCCAATATTGTTTTTAAATTGTGACTAAGATTCTTAATCTGTCTATAGAAGGTCACTTAAGTTTAGTAATCTTTGATCCTCAGGTATTCATTTTCAGACTTTATTTTTTAGAAAGTGTATAAAGTAATGAAGTGATAAATTCTTCATTTTAAAAGGCATGTGACTTGGAAAAAAAATACTCAGGTGGTATGCTTATGATTGATGTAAAATTAAGTTCACCTGCTTGTCTGTCTTATATCCTACAACCAGAGTAGTAGAGGCTATGTGTTTAAATATATGTCAGCAAAAAGAATCATAGTGCATTTACCTGCAATTTCTAGAATTCTTATGCTTAGGATAATGATGACATGTCCAGATTCTGTGTTTCCAGAAGTTTCCACAGAAGGAGTTGGGGAGTAAATAAATTCTCTTTTGCTGGCAGTGTTTTAACCAAGGCAAGGTTTTAGAATAGATGCTGTCTAAGAAATGTTTGTAATTCTCATACAGAAGCTTTTGTAGGAATAGACAGTGGCACTCAGGTTTCTGTACGTCATAGTGGATAACAGCTCTTTAAGTATAATCTAATGTGTCTACTTAAATAATCAGCAAGAATATATAAGCATCTATTTGCTTCCTATGAATCCAAAAGTGGTGCTGTAGGATAATGCGCTGGACCGCAAGGTCAGTTTAAACCATGCAGTCGGTGGTTCCAAGCCACCTGCCACTCCACGGAAACCCTATACAGGGTCTCTATGGGTCGGAACCAACTCGACAGCAATTAACAACAACAATAACATGTTATGTACCATATGGATAACTACCTGAATCAAATTTTGAGGAAGTAAAAGCAAGTAACTTGAAATATTAGGACTTCAATACATACTTTATTTGAAAACAAATAAATAAAAGCATAGTGTATGGAGAGAGCTTTGTCACACTCTCAAAGTGTTTCGGTTTTTGACTTTTTGTTGTTTCTTAGTATGGTCCTGAAGTTTAACAAATTTCATTAACTGGAAGAGCCCCTGACACTTTCAGCTTCCTTGGTAACGTAATTGCCTTATTTACATAGTGTCAGATTTTAAAATTAAACTTTTGTCTTCGGGAAAAAGGAAAAAAATGTTTGCATGAGAGTTTTATATTCTAAATAGTTAAATGGAGTTCTGGTGTGGTGCAGTAGACTAAGAAGCACTCAACCTCAAGGTTGGTTTGAATCACAAGGTTGGTGGTTCAAACTCACCAGCTGCTCCATGGAAACCCTACACAAGGTTGCTATTGAGTCGTAACCGACTTGATGGCACTTAACAACAACAAAATCGTTAAATCCATGTTTTCCTAAGTAGAGTCCCATGCACAACTATAGATCTGATTCTTAAGAACCTTTTGTTTTGAAGGTGTGTCTTTGGTTCTTATGCAACTGGTTGTTACTGCAGCAGTAGGAAACTAATACTGGGATAGGTTTATCTGAGGGTGTTGAGACAGCTCAATCAGTTCATCTCCTGTCCCTTTATATTACCCAGGGTTTAGATTACTGTGCTCTGGTAGCGTAGTGGTTACGAATCGGGCTGCGAACCTTAGGGTCAGCGGTTCGAAACTACCAGCCGCTCCGCGGCGTAAAGATTTACACCCTCGGAAACCCTGTACAGGGTCGCTATGGGTCGGACCCGACTCGATGGCACTTAACAACAACAACAAGATTACTGTGACACAGGGTGACACATGATCATTCCTATCTCTATGTATACTAGATGCTACCCAAGGGGCACAATGATCTTTGAACCTAATGGCATAAGAAAAATAATAAGAGGCAGCACTTATTTAGCAATTAGTACATATCAGACATAGTTTTAAAGACTTTATATATATATTATCTAATGTAATTCTCACAAAATTCTGAAGTAAGCACTAGATTGAAAAAAAAAAAAATCTTTCTTAAACTGAGCAGTTCCATTTTCATCCCACTCATGCTAAAAGACTGAAAGAAAAGAGAGTAATAATGTTTGGAGATTTGAAGAATGCAAAAATAGCAAGAGCTGTTGGTGAATTTGGCCTATGCTGATGGTAGCTTTCATCTTGCAAGTACCATCAAGCTCTCTTTGGTTGTCTGAAAAGTTAGAGAATTTGGTAAATGTGATTAATTTGGAGCTAGTAGAAGCAGAGGGTCTTGTCAGGATCTTGTACAGAAAGGGCTGTCTCTAACAAGGATGCAGTCTCCAGGGATATGAGCAGTGTGCATGGTGTGGGCTGATGCTGCGTCTCCCCACCCTGGCACCTGTACAAGTGAAACATCACAAGAAATAGGTATCACCTATGGGACCTCTGTTAATTCCTATGATTTTTCTATACCATGCCCTTCTTTTGAAGTCACAACCTTTTCTCTGTGTACATTCACTGTTCCTTCTATCTTTTCTGCCCTCTGAACCTGACCTCTCACCTACCTGCCAAATGGCACAGTCCACTTTTTAAGTTTTGATGTGACAGTGATAAACTAAAGTCCATTGTCATACACATCAACTTTGAGCAGACTACATTGTACACTATAGAAGTGTAGACTAGAACCCAGTCAGGAACCTTGTTTTTATGAGACTGGTGTTTGCTCAGAATAGCAAAGTTTGGAGTGAAAGAAAAAACAGATTTCTGTTGGTACTAAAAGGTCTTTTATATGACTGACTCTTCTGTTGACTGGAAGCCACTGCAAGAAAAAAAAAAAAAAAGCATGTCTATGCTTGGGCATCCATGATTGTTCTTGGGCATCTTAGCATTTCACATGTTTTAAAATAATCCAGCTTTAGGATAATAAAGAGTCTGATATGTTTTGGAAGCCTTGAGCTCAATGATGATAATTTTAATTTGTTCCTTGTAGTGAGCTTCTAGAAAATTATTTTTTTAAATGATAGAATAAATACACTCAATTTGCTTCTTATGATTATTTAATTTTGCTTTCCTTTTGGCATTTATTTTATCCTGCCTCATTTAAGAATTTTTAATTACCAAAACAGAAGATATGTGATTATATATTTTCCCCTCAGGCATTCAATAGTGCTGGGTATTAATGCTGAGACATTCTAGGTGAATTTATATTAAATAACGAGAGTATAAATTCTATCTTTTGAAAAGTCGTCTTTATTATATTTCTGTCTAACTTTTCTCTACTGGTAATTACATACCATGTTTTATACAAGTATCAAAAAAATTGCAAAGATCTACCTAATTCTTTTATGCCTCTTATATGAATTTGATTTATTAAAATTGTAATGTTCAGTGTGAGCTCACTTTTTATTGCCTTAATAACAACTTTGGAAATGAGTAGTGTCTTTGGAGTAACTTCTAAAGGCAAAGAATATTATAATGATTTATCTTACTATTTGATGTTATTTTTTTTCTGTGATAACTATGGCTTATCAACAAATCCATATTTCTAACCTTCCAAGGAACTGATAAGTGTAGTTCCAATATTAGAGCTAATGTAATATGTATACTTAGGTCAACACAATATGGTAATCTAACATGTAGCCCTTTTAAAAAATTGTTACCTCTTGGAATCATATTTATTTAATAATTAAGAACTAGCAATCAAGTAAGAGCAGATAAAGCTTCAAATGGGTGGAAAATATATATATATATACTCTCCTATGTTCTATTTGGAGTCCTGGTGTGGCGCTGTGGGCTAATGCGCTGGACTGAGGAAGTCATTTGAACCACAAGGTCAGTGGTTCAAGCTCACCAGCCAATCCTTGGAAACCCTATACAGGGTCGCTATGGGTTGGCACCAACTCAACAGCACTTAACAACAACAACAACAACATGTTCTATTTGGGATCTTATCATCAAAGGCAAATATTTTTATTTTTGCTATTCATGATAAAGTGCCACTATGTTTTGTTGTTGGTAAGTGCTGTTGAGTCGGTTCTGATCCATAGTGACCCTGTATAGGGATTCCAAGGACAGCTGGAGAGCTTGAACCAACCTTGCAGTTAAAACTGACTTTGCAGTCCAGCGTATTAACCCACAGCACCACACCAGGACTCCATTATATGTCATTATAGAAATGGTATACATTCTTAGAAGTTAGAAGGGCAGGGTAATTTATACTATTTTAATGTGAAATGAGCTAGATGCAAACTTAGTCTGTGCTTTTTGTGTACTTTGTCTTGTGTTACTCATTCTACAGTATTTTCCAGTAGCTTTCATGATGAGTCGTAGGTTTTTAGCGGGTACCATCGAGTCAGTTCCAACCCCATAGTAACTCTTTGTAAAACAACCAAACATCGTCTGATCCAGCACCATCCTCACAATTGTTGCTACGCTTGAGTCCATTGCTGCTGCCACTGTGCCAGTCCATCTCGTTGGAGGTCTCCCTCTTTTTCACTGACCCTCCACTTTACCAAGTATGATATCCTTCTTTAGGGATTGGTCCCTCTTGATAATATGTCCAGAGAATGAGAGATGAAGTTGGCTTCTAAGGAGCACCTGGCTGTATTTTTCCAACACAGATTTGTTTGTTCTTCTGGCAGTCCATGGTACCTTTAATATTCTTCTTTAACACCATAACTCAAATGCATCAATTCCTCTATTGTTTTCCTTATTCATTGCCCAACTTTCACATGCATATGAAGCTATTGAAAATACCATGGGGCTTGGGTCAGGCACACTTTATTCCTCAAACAGACATCTTTGCTCTTGAACACTTTAAAGAGGTGTTGTGCAGCAGATTTGCCTAATGCCGTACGTTGTTTGAGTTCTTGAGTGCTGCTTCTATGAGTTAGTTAAGGTTTGGTGGTTATGTGCTATGGAGTTGCTTCCAACTCGTAGCGACCCTATTTCCAAGGCTGTTAATCTTTATAGGAGCAGAAAACCTCATGTTTCTCCTGCAGAATAGCTGGTAATTTCGAACTGCTGACCCTGAGGTTAACAGCCTGATTTGTAACCACTGTGCTACCAGAGCTCTTTAGTTAAGGTTTAGAAAAGTTAGATAAACTTGTCCTAAGTTCCCTAAGCGAAAAGCCTGAAACATAGGTTCTCTATGCCTTGATGTTTCTTGCTCTTACAAATAGGAAAATACTCATTCCTGAGATTCAAAATCATTTTAGAAAATGTTGACCATAAACAAGTGCTGGTTTTCAAGGTTGTCTTTCTGATTACAGCAGTAATTTTATGTTAGAAAAAATTTAGAAAAAAATCAAACTTCTTAAAATCAGTGAAAACTTACAGAAAAGCTGTAAGAACAGTATAAAAATCTCCAATATACCCTTTACCGAGATTCATGAGTTTCTAACATTGTGTTTTTGTTTTTGTTTTTTTTTAATGTTTTATTGTGAATTATGTGATAGTTTACATGGGAGAACATTAGTTTTACATTCATTCTGTCGTATATTGTCTCTCATTGCCATCTAACATTGTGTTTTGTTTGCTTTCTCCATAGATAGATTGGTGTTGTTTTTAAGACCTTGCGCTTCAAACTGACTTTGCTGTCCAGCACATTAACCTACAGCACCACACTAGGACTCAGATCTCTGAAGGTAGACAGAAACATAGAAACAGACACAGAGACATTCTCCCCACCAAACAATTTTAGATTAGTCGCAGAATTCATATCCATTTACCCCTAATGTTGTGTATTTCTTTAAGAGTTACATAGCCACAGTATTGTTATCAAATCCAGGAAATGTTAATGTAGACACAATATTTTAATCTAATCTAGAGTTCATATTCGTTTTGTCAAATGTCCTTTGTACCAATTGCTTTTCCAATATTAGAGTTAGCCTAGCATTATATCTTGTATTGAGTTGGCACATTTCTTTGGGATTAAAACAGCTCTTCAGCCTATATTTCTCTTTCATGATGTGGACATATTTAAAAGAATATCAGCCAACAATTTTATGGGAGAACTCTTAATTGTTTTTTTTTTTTCTTTTTTTTTCCCCCTGTTCTAAAGGAATAATATTATTCCTTTAGAACAGGAGAGTCCCTCTTGGACTCTCACACCTGGAAGCAAATGATGTCCCTTTGCCTGAGTGGTGACATTAGTATTTATCAGAGTTACAGTGCTACCTGTTTTTGTCATTATCTACTTTTACAATAAGAATTTATAATTGCAGGTATTTAATGGGATCATAGAAAAATGAAGAAGACCTTGAGAATTCAAAAACCTTAGAGGTTTAGTTATTTTACACTTTCAATATTATGATGAATTGAACTACCATAATACTGTAGTCTAAAAGCCTTTTCATTTCTTAGTTTTTATCTATTTTAAGTCTTTGGATTACTTCTAACAGATTTAATCTTTGGACTATGTTTTTGAAAATAAGAAACTTTAAAATCAGGTGTGCAGTAGCAGAGAGGAGAAAATAAAATTTGAAAGGCAGACATTTATTTGTGCCTATGGGTTAATGCGCTGGACTACAAAGTCGGTTTGAACCGTAAGGTCAGCGGTTCAAGCTCACCAGCTATTTCTCAGAAACCCTATACAGGGTGCTATGGCTCAGAATTGACTCAACAGCACTTAACAATAGATTTGCATGGCACCACCACTTAGCTGTACGTTGCCATACTGTAGTGACTCACATGTTGCTGTGATGCTGGAAGCAATGCCACTGGTATTTTCAATGCCAGTAGAGACACACACGGTGGATAAGTTCCAGCTGAGCTCCCAGACTAAGACTAAGAAGATAGGGAAGCAGACTACGTCCAAATGGCTAGCCGCTGAAACCTTATGAATAGCAGTGAAACCCTGTCGGATAACACCAGAACATTTTATGTTATAACGTGATGAAGAACACCAGGATATTGTCAGCTGTAATGCAGAAAAACGAGCCCCTCGGGTTGAAAGGCACTCAAATACGACTAGGGAAGAGCTGCCTCCTCAAAGTAGAGTTGCCTGTGATGGCATGGATGGAGTAAAGCCTTCAGCACCTTCATTTATTGATGGGGCATAATACAAAATGAGAAACAGCTGCAATATCCAGTAATAATTGGAACATGGAACGTATG